>NC_134545.1:62402592-62705622 GCF_050624435.1 Tenrec ecaudatus
AGCAATTCTTTTGCCTTAAATGGCTTTAACTACAAGGAGCATCCACATTGTTATTAGGTAAGGGTTGGCCTGTTAACAGCAAAGTCAGTGGTTCAAACCCGACAACCTTTCTGAAGGAGGAAGATGAGGCTCTCGGCTCTCATAAGAATGGACAGTTTTGGAAATCCTGTAGATTCGACTTGACGGTGGGGGGGCTTTTTCATGTGCTTTGTTTTGAGTTTCAAGTCCATTGCTTTCAGTGAAAAATTGGGACTTGATCACGTTGTCTTCTGATTGAAAGAATTGGGATTGTTGTCATGCCAGGAACTCATAAGACCGATATTAACAAAAATGTGAATAAAATTCCACAGCATTTGCATTTATGAAAACAGAATAATTAGGAATGGCATTGATGCTGAGCTGGTGTCATTCCTGTATCATAATGAGAACCAGGGGGATGGGGGGGGACCAACTCAATAAGGGACTATTTTTTAATAAAATTTACCCTTGTTTAATTATATATGTATTATTAAACCTAGTTTCTCTATTTTGATCAATCATTTTCAGATAATTTAATGTTAATTTTAAGCAGAAAATTAATTTTAGAGACTTAGACTCTTGTATACTCAGGAAACTTAGGTTTATATAATTATGTGGTGAATAAATATGATAGGTAATCAATAAGAATATAAAGTTTCATGTCCATAAAATCATCTAGGAGAAATACAATGGAAGTAGACATATGGGAAGAAAAATGAACAATGTAAAGATTTATTACAGATCCCAATTTAAAAATTTTATTCATGCATTCTTTTAAATGGTGGGTCTGAAATTACTGTGGTGTTTCAATGGCTATACTCAGAAGGGTAATGGAACTCTGATATTTTAAAAGGTCAGTATTCTGATGTGTGGGAAATCAGCACACTTTGAAACTACTTAGATGTATGAAAATTTGAATTTTCAACTTTAAAATATGAATTTACAAGATAGACAAGAGGGCTTTAAAAAGCTTGTGGAAGTTGAATTTCACCAGAAACTTTTGAAGCCTCCTCGTATGGGCAAACATTTGAAGCGCGTTGCTCATCAGAATGTTGGTGCGGATTTTTAAAGAAAATGTCTGCAATTCTAGAATTTACCAGGAAATCTAACCAAAGGTTGTTTTTGTTCAACAGGACGGTCTGACGCCGCTGCACTGCGGGGCCCGGAGCGGCCACGAGCAGGTGGTGGAGATGCTGCTGGATCGAGCTGCCCCCATTCTCTCAAAAACCAAGGTAACTTCAGCCTGGGTTTGGGGCACCATGCTGTATTTAGCTTTGTATTTGTCTCCTTGTTATGTTTAGACCACATTGGAAGTTATACGGTTTGAATTTAGCAATTAGAATTGCCTTCAAATCCGTTTGGATTGATGAAACCTGTAGAGAGAATGCTTATTCCACTAAGTTGTACTTTCTGTATTATTTCAGGAACATGGATTGCTTGATTTTATTTTAGAAAAATTTTTATAACTCAAATAATTGCTTATTGGGAAAAGAAAGATAAAAATATTGAGTTTCTTTACATTCTCTCTTTCTCTAGTCCCTCAGTTTCTTTTTTCCCCCAGAATAATATTTTTATTGACATATCTTATTCGTTTCAATATATCCCTTCCCATACAGTTCTGTTGCTCAGTCCCAGGTGGGGCTATGCAGTCATCAATGTTACCAACTCCCCTGTCCCACCCCTCTGTCTCCCACCCCAACTTCCCATATCAGGGAACCCTTACCCTGTCAGTAGCTCTGAGGGGTCATCTGTCTTGACTACCATGTACCAAGTGATCTTAAATGCACAAGTGAACATACACAAGTCTACCATGACCAATGAGGTATGTCGTGTATGGACCATATTAGTAAGGGGGGGGGAATTTTAAAGAACTAGAGGGTAGTTTGGTGGTTCATCAGTGCCTTGTCGCACACTGGCTTTATCCTGCATTTCTTGAGGTCCTTCTAAGAGGCACTGTCCAGTTGTCTTGCTGGTGGACTTTGTTTCTCCATGACATCCACTCCTCTTCATATCAATATGGATGCGGTTTTTGAACTTCTGATACCTCTTCCTGTCGACACCTCGTGATCACACAGCCTGGTGTGCTTCTTCCAAGTGGGCTTTGTTGCTTCCCTGCTAGATGGCCAATTGTTTAAGTCCAAGCCTTTAAGAATAAATGAATAAAATTTGGAACGTGCCAACTTCATGCTAATCACTACTGTTTTTACTAAACCAGCGATTAAAAATAATAAAGCGCCTTACCTGCAAAGCATTATGAAACCAATGCAAGCGCATCCTGCCCCTACCTCTATTCTGCCCAATCTTCCCCAGCACTTCTGGTAAAGACCGTACAGGACCAGTGTGGGCTGAACAGGCTCATCACCTGTTTTAAAACACTGCTTACACTAACAAGCCAGTGGCGGTCATGGCCCCCACAGGATCACACAGCTGCTTTGCTGTGTTTGTGAAGTTTGTGAAGACACCTTAGCCTTTTGCCTGCTGAGATCATATGTGATATTTTCTTGGTAATTTGATATTTCTGACCGATGTGGGTTCTTTTTTCTTTCGTTGAGTATTCTGTGAGATTCAACTGTTTGTGTTATTTCTTTGGTAATTATTACCCTCGAATTTCATTATTGTCGTTAGGTTTGTTTTTGATAAAACTATTAATTCAATATCAGATATTATGATTTTTATTCTTGGCTTGTCCCACCTTTTCTCTGCTATCATGCATTTCTTTATCTGTTTGTTCTTTTTCTGCAAGATTTCCTTGACTTTTATCTCCCCTCTTTTTAATGTTGAAGAACTCCCCACCCCCGATTCTCTGATAGCCTTTTAAAATAATCAAAGGTTCACGAGGGAGGGAGGAGCAGGGAGGGAGGGGAAAAATGAGGAGCAGATGCCAGGGGTTTAGGTGGAGAGCAAATGTTTTGAGAATGATGAGGGCAATGAAGGTACAAATGTGCTTGACACAATGGATGTATGTATGGATTGTGATAAGAGTTGTATGAACCTCTGATAAAATGATTTTTTAAATCTGTTCTTGTTTAATAGCTGCAATGTCTTTCTTAAATTATCCAAGAATATTCAAGTTGTATGTTTGGTTTTTGGTCTCACCTGTTTCCACAGGTTTCCTTTTATTTCTTTATTTGACTTTGTCGTGTTTCTTGGCGGTCTCCGTGAACATAAATGGGAGGCACGACCTTTGGGCAGAAGCCCTGTGAGAGTGTAGGCAGCGCTTACATCGGCCCAATGGCAGAGGTTTAGCTCTATCTCTTAAACCAAGTAGTACGCTGGGGTCATATTCTATTGATTCATGGGAACCTATTATGTATATCAATTCCCAATTCTTTATTTATTTTAAGTCATCTTCTTGGGGGCACTTACAGCTCTTACCACAATCCATTCAGATTTCCATTGTGTCAAGCACGTGTGTACATTTGTTGCTATCATCATTTTCAAAACATTTGCCTTCTACTTGAGCCCTTGGTATCAGCTCCTCATTTTTCCCCTCCGTCCCCCACCCTCCCTCCCTCGTGAACCCTTGATAATGTATAAGTTGTTATTATTTTTTATTCTCAGTTCTACATTCAGTGAAGTATATGGGTGTATTGAAATTGGTCCTCGCTCGACTATTAACACCACAGAAATCAGCAACAGTTATACATGGCCTTCTTTATTTGAAGAGCCAATTTTTAATTTTTGTCTGCATTTTTCTCCCTGCTTCACCACTGTAAATACCATCTTATAAGTATCTCCGTTCACTTGTTGGTTTCCTGGTTCTTTTCAGTGGAGGGAAAGCAGGAACAGTAGCCCAAGTACCCGGAGCTGTCTGTGCCCACCACATAGGTGGCAGTCCATAAATACTGCATGACGATGATTAAGTGAATGGGTGTATTCCTACCTGTACAACGGTCTACCTAATTCTGCAGACCTCTTCTCTTACTGAACGCAGGGAACTTGAAGAAGATGCCCCGCGTCATCAGGCCCTTCCATATGACAGATGGTATATTATTATCCCTCTTGTCCAGCCTCAAAGACCTGATGGTCCCCACCCTGTCTCCTTATTTTCTCTGTCGTAGAGAAATGTCCCATTACTGGTACTACCTCTCATTTCTATCCTTCCCTGTGCCATTTGGTCTCTCAGATTTTGTTTTTCTGTTTACTTTGCGTTTTCCTCTAAGACGGTATCAAAACATAAAGCAAAGCAATGTCTTGGCAGGAAGTAGACCAGCACATCTGCCCTTCGTGGTGGCAGTATCTCACATGGGAAAATGTGCCCACCCTTTATTGCTTCCACTTCGGTTTAAAGCGTTTGAGAGGCGTTTTTGTGTGACACAGAAATACCCTGATTGACTGGCACCCTATGAAGCCCCTGCTGCGTCTGCAGAGGCTCCCGCCGGAGCACAGGGGCTTTACAACCAGGGCCGCTCCTTGAAGGCGCACCAGTGGTTTCCAGCTGCAGCTGGGCGTTGATAACGTCATGGGAGTGGCTAACGGGAAACGTACTTTGAAAAACCGTCGCACCTTTTTAACAACTGCTCTCACGGATACTATCGGAGGAGCTAACTCGGTCCAGACTGTTCCGAAATACTGATCTCATCAGCACATAGCTAGTGTATCGTGATCTTCAAAGTCCATGGACAAACAGCTACATTGGAAAGGGAATTTGCTGTCAACGCACTTTCTGTTCCCCAAACATAAGTTAGGGGGCAGTCATGAAGAGGCGCTCCCTTGCAGAGTGCTCTCCTTTGCCTTTCTGTTGGGAAGAAGCGCGTCTGAGAGGCATGACGCCTTAATCTCTTGTCTTTGCCACCATCGTTGGGAAACATGCCTTGGATGCTGTCATTGTTAAGGATTAATTTAATGTAGTGCGCACCCCGCTCATTTCTTACCCCTGCCCTGTACATGAACGTTTAACTCAGCTTCTCTCGTGCATTTTAACTGTTAGGGAACACAGTTGACTAACAAATTTAAACCAAAAAAAATGGAGCTCCCTGCCATTGAGTTCACTCTGACTCCTGGCGACCCTATAGGACAGGGGAGAAGGGCCCGCACGGCTTTCGGAGGCTGACTCTCTGCAGCGGAAAATGGGGTTTCCAACTGCTGAGCCTGAGAGCAATTGTGCTGAGTGAGTGAGTGAGTTACTGCTGGGTCCTCCTAATCACAGCCGCATGGGGGCAGCAGACTGATGGAAATGAAATGCCTGTGTGCAGACATTTTCAAAGATGGCAGCGATACGTGATTTCCCATGTCGAGTGGTAGTCATGTTTAAAGACGTGAATGTAAATATCCATGGAATTCATACAAAACCGCCCCTGGCTTTGTTTTTATCATGTTCAGCCTATGATTATGCAAAGGCTTTGGGCCATGTGGGTCAAAATAAAACCTGTGGATACTCGTGTATAAGGCGCGTTTTTGAGCACATTTTAACATAAAAACTGCATTAAAAATGTGCTCTAAAACATTTCAATTTACTCGTGTCAACACTGCACATAGACCAAGAGGAGCCCTTCAATCAGAACGAGGAAATACTGCATGGTTTAAAATCAGATATGTTTATGACTCTTCTTGAGATGATCGAACTATTGAATTGTATGAGATGTGAATAAAGTGCCAATACAACTGTTTTTAAAAAATCTCAGAAGTAAACAAGTGACCACCCAGCTCAGAAGCAACAAAGCCCACATGGAAGAAGCACACCAGCCTGTGTGATCACGAGGTGTTGAAGGATCAGGTATCAGGCATCAAAGAACAAAAATCATATCACTGTGAATGAGGGGGAGTGCAGTGTAGAGACCCAAAGCCTGCAGGCAACTGGACATCCCTTACAGAAGGGTCGCGGGGAGGAGACGAGCCAGTCAGGGTGCAGTGTAGCACCGATGAAACATCCAACTTTACTCTAGTTCCTAAATGCTTCCTCCCCCGCCCACTATCATGATCCCAATTCTACCTTACAAATCTGGCTAGACCAGAGGATGCACACTGGTACAGACAGGAACTGGAAACACAGGGAATCCAGGATAGATGATCCCTTCAGGACCAGTGGTGAGAGTGGCAATACCGGGAGGATGAAGGGAGGGTGGGGCAGAAAGGGGGAACCGATTATAAGGATCTACATGTGACCTCCTCCCTGGGGGATGGATAGTAGAAAAGTGGGTGGAGATATCGGACAGGGAAAGATATGACAAAATAATAATTTATGAATTATCAAGGGTTCATGAGGGAGGTGGGAGCAAGAAGCGAGGGTGGTGAAATGAGGAGCTGAGGCCAGGGGCTAAAGTGGAGGGCAAATGTTTTGAGAATGATGAGGGCAATGAATGTACAAATGTTCTTTACCCAATTGAAGTATGAATGGATTGTGATAAGAGTTGTATGAGCCCCCAATAAAATGATTAAAAAGAGAGAGAAGAAAGACTCATTGTGAGTCTATTGGGAATCGATAATCTCTCTTTGAAAAAGCCTGTGTCTGCTCCCAGGCTAACCATCTGGGCTGTGTAGCTCAGAACCAGCTACAAAGAAGCAAAGAGAATTGAATTGGGCCAAGGAGAACTTTGTAAGGGCACATTTCCAAGGTACCTTGGAGAACCACGGGGGACCCAAAGGGGTTGGATAGCAAAGAAAAAGGAAATAAAAACTTAGTTCCTATACATACCTGTGATACATCTGTCCCTCCCTATGCAACACCGAATGTTTTCCAGATGTCAATAATAAACTATTTCTACATTAAACTAAAGAAAGTCTCAGAGGTGTATCCTGACACATATACTGAGCAAGCAATCTGAGCAGCTGGGCTCGCTGGAGAGGACCACTGCACCAAGATGGGAAGAAGTGCAACCTGTGATATGCAGATGTGACAAGAGGACTAAAAAATTACGGATAAGATCAAAGACTACAGGCAGCCTTCATTGTGACTACAATTCAGTGTTAAGAAAACCAAAATCTTCACCACTAGCCCCCTCAAACAGCCTCATGATAAATGGGGAGAAAAGGTTGAAGTTGTCAAGGATTTGATTTTACTTGGATATATTACCTTTGCACATGGAAGCAGCAGTCAGAAAATCACACAACATATTGCATTGGACAAATCTGCAGAAGATCCATTTAAAGCATAAAAGAGCAGTGAAATCACTTTGAGGACTTAGATGCATCTCCCCCAAGCCACGGCATTGTCAATCCCCTCATAGGCATGGGAAAGTTGCACAGTGAATAAGGAAGACAGGGAACAAATCGATGCGTTTAAATTACGACGTTATCAAAGACTATTGAGAGTGCCGTAGACTGCCAGAGCAACAAACCAATCCATCTTGAAGTAAATCCAGAATGGTCCTTAGAGCGCAGATGACAAATCTAACATTCTTTAGGCAGATTGTCAGGAAATAGCAGTTCGTGGAAAAGGCCACCTTGCTTGGAAGGCAGAAGGTCCGCCCTAAAGAAGACAGACTCACTGAGTCACAGTGGCTCCACCACCAGCGGGGGCTGTGGCCCAGGCCTGGGCAGTGTTTTATTCCGTGTACACAGGGCCACTAGGAGTCTTCGCTGACTCAGTAACACCTGACCACAAATAATAGTAAGCCAAACCCAACCATTAGCCATGGAGTTGATTCTGACTTAGGGTAAGCCATGTACTGAGAGTGGAGCTGTGCACAGTGTTTTCAGTGATTAGAAATTCTTATAAGCACACTGCCCAGTCTTTCTTCCAAGGTGTCTGTGGGAGGATTAGAACTCCCAGCCTTTCAGGTAGGGGTTGAACACTTAACCATTCGTGCCACCCAGAGGGCTCCTTAGGACATACTAGTCCTTGTTAATTGCTCAATGTATATTATTTTTTAATTGGAAAAGGGCATTTTAAAAGTGGGAGTGTAAAAATTAACAAATCCAAAGCAATTGTTGGAACCTTGTTAAAAATAGAAGCTATATTGTATGTGGCAGTTAAAGCTTTCATCTGTCCATATGTATGTTCTGTGTTGGGCGCATTTGCGATGAAAAGTTGAATGAGTAAATTCGGTTGCCTCTTGCGTTCCAGAATGGATTGTCTCCATTGCACATGGCCACGCAAGGCGATCACCTGAACTGCGTCCAGCTTCTCCTCCAGCACAGTGTGCCCGTGGACGACGTCACCAATGACTACCTGACCGCCCTGCACGTGGCCGCGCACTGTGGTCATTACAAAGTCGCCAAGGTTCTCTTGGACAAGAAAGCGAATCCCAATGCCAAGGCCTTGGTGAGTGGCTTGGCCAATAAGTCCCACCTAAATGGCCTTGCAGGCAGCGTGGCACGTGAAGGCATTGCTTTGGGGTGGGTGAAAATGGGAGGTGCTCATTATATAAGGTGTCGATTTCATCTTTTTTTAATAGCTTCTGGAGAATCTATCAAACTTTCTGTCACTGAGACTCACATAGGTGGTCGGGGGAAAGCTTTATCTATGGGTCTCCTAGGGATTCTCTCCTGCAACTGACACCCAAAGGCCAGGCGCTTATCAGAAGTGTGATCGACCTCATCTTCTATTTGTAAAGTTATCATTATGTAAATTAAAAGGTATTTTGAGATATAAAAACTTGAAACAAAATGAGCAAATATTTTATCTTGAGCCTAAAAGGGGTAAGAATTTGCAAGCTGAAATGTTTATTGTCAATCGTGCAAGTTGGGGAAATATTGCCTGTTGGCATCTTTTTCCTATGAATAAAAGTTAAAATTCAGGGCTCCGCTCCACTCTTCACTCCTCAAATGATTTGCTCTTTGGCCTCAACTCCACCGTGCCTTTGATTTCTCAGCAATAAACTCATGCAAATGTCCATTTTACCACAGAATTTTGTTGTAAAAGTATTGAAAGTGTAATAAAACTTCTTAGAATAGTTATTGAATGATATAAGGCAAAAATTCAAACTCACAGACGCTGAGTCTATTCTGACTCATAGTGACCCTTTAGGACAGGGTAGAGCTGTCCCTGTGGGTTTCCTATGACTCTTTACAGGAGTAGAAAGCCCCATCTTTCTCCGCTGGAGTGGATGGTGGAATCGAATTGCTGACCTTGCAGTTGGCAGCCCAGTGCCTACCCCACTACACCACCAGGGTTCCTCTTACCCTGTTTTGGAATGAAAGAGTAAATATGACGGATGCACTTAGGTCATCCTTCACACTCACCTGTCAGTTTAGGTGAACAGCTCTATTCACATCAAAATGAACTTGGCTTTTTATCTGCTGCCCACCAAGTAGTCATGGCTGTTTAGCTTCCTCTGTCACTCAGCCCTTCACATCTTCCCTGGTTGATTTTTCCCTTCTTCCAAAAATATGTAACCGGAGTCAGGTTGGACTATGGTAAATAGTGACTCACAGTTGTCAGTAGGAGCAGCTTCATTTTGGGGTATCTTTTCCTCGGAAAGAAAACGACAACAAGAAAAAGAGGTTAAGAGAGAGAGAAAGGAAAGGAGAAAGGCACCTTGCTTGCTCTGGAGCCTCTGTCGTCTGGCCAAATGCAGGCAGAGCTGATACATGTGACTGCTGCAGGTTTTAAGACATTTCGTAACCTGAATTATATGTGTATTTTATGGATCTCAGTGTGCGCTTTATGGTCCTCCCACTTAATGAGAGAACAAATGATAAAGCCTACCAAGGAAAAGTTACCAAATTATAGGAAAAACAAGTGAGTCACTAACAGTTTTTGAGGAAGAGGCTGCTGTCCAATCACAGAGCTCTATTCACTTGTAGAAGTGGCATGCACCCTGTCTCAGTGGACCCAAGGCGCCCCTGTGTGCCTGATCGGCAGGCTCTGACGCTGGATGGAGCGCTCCCTGAGTCATGACCTCCGTTCTCCCTGGTCGTTTGAATCGCTTTCACTAGAGCAGTTCTTCAAGAACGGTTGACCTGCCCAGTATAGCAAAAGCATCTTTGAATTCTGAGAAAGGCGGAAAAGGAGTTAGCAATCATCGCTCATTTTCCAGTCATGACAAAAGGGCTGGGGAGCTGTTTTCCTCTGACTGGATGTTTCCTCTGACTCAGAAGTTCCGGCCCGGCCGACTGAGCTGAGCTGGGTCCAAGGAAAAGGTCTTGCGAACCAACGTGGAAGGACCTATCATCATTTTGACCTAAAGTTTTTACAGTGAATTCTGGTGTAGGGGCTTGTTGTTTGCTTTGCTAGCCAGTGTTAGCTGAAATGTGTATCTCAATTCTAAAGTAGTACAATTTGATTAGTAATTTGTTAGAAAGCAGATTATTTTATTTGACTAAATACCCAACCCAGTGGTTAAGCACCTCCTCAAACCTTTTAAATATTCTAAGAAATTAAGATTGCCCTTGGTAATGTTCTGGCTGTGAGGATATATGTTTGGGCCCGGCTGTTGACAGTCTGAGTTAGAAATGAGCCAGAGAAAGAAAAGCCCATTCCAAAATAAGTCGTAATTACTGGTACTTCTTGGGATTCTCGGAACAGCTGTACAACCTCTGCTTACCGAAAAATACTCTACTTTCTAGTCAGCACCCTCGTTGTTTTTGCTCCTCTTCAAATCTTTGCAGCACATCTTTTTAGTGAAAAGATTGTACCGACACAGTGGCGTAGGACTTCCATGGGCCACGTCAAGTAAACGTGTCTGTTTGTCCCTTGCAGAACGGCTTTACTCCGCTCCATATTGCCTGCAAGAAGAACCGAATCAAAGTCATGGAGCTCCTGCTGAAGCACGGCGCATCCATCCAAGCCGTGACCGAGGTAAGAAGCAGGGCTGCTGGCGCTGGAGGAGCCGGGCCCCGGCACGGCCTCTGCAACCAGGGCCCTGTCTCGGTGCTCGGTGCAGGACCGATTCAGCCCCTGGAGCAGGGAGGAGACTGGTCTCCAGGAGCAGTGTGTAGGCGAGGAAAAATCCATCACCTTGTCTGGAAACATAACCCAAACATGCTTCATGCGTCCCGCACGCATGGCAGCCTCCATGTGGATGAAATCCAGGAGCATAGAGGTCTTCCACTAGAGGCAGGGCCGCCTTCCTGGGGACGTTGGTCGCAACTGGAGGGTGCTGCTGACATCTAGTGGCTAGAAGCCAGGGATCCTGTTAAACATCCTACAGACACACACAGAAATCCTCCATGTCAAGGCATTTTCTACTGGAAATGTCAAAAGTACAAAGAGACCAGGCGTGATACAACATCTGTGTTTGTAAGTAAGGTTTGCTATGCGTGAAAATCTTTCGTGGCCAGGATACAGAGGTACCTGAAGTCAATAGAAAGCCTCGCCCTAAATTTCTCATACAGGTAAATTATCCAACAGAATGAGGACCGAGCTGTGAACAGAACAAAGCAGGCCTGGACACCCCCACCCACCTTCCCCTCCAGACTCACGTCACAGACCCCCTCCCTTCACGCAAATGCCCTCTACACTTCACCCCTACCTCTGCCTCCTAGCACTGTGGGGCTTCGGGGATCCACCGAGGCGACCGGCCGGGGCTCCTGCCCCCTCCCTGCCGCCCGGGCCAGTTCAGACTTGTAGACGCGTCAGCAGCAACTCCCCCGCTGGTCCGAAAAGCGCCAAATGACAGCAGGGTTCTTTGTCTCTTCTCAGTTTCCCCACGACTGGAAATCTGGACAGCCAGAATTCTTTTTTTAATCTCATTGGTTAGCAGAAAAGTTCCATTTGAAGCATCTTTGATACTTCTTAAATTCCTGTGGAGACTCATCCCCCCTTCTCCAAGAACAAATGAACTTTTTCTAGCCATTTCAGTTGCCGTAATCCAATGGTGAAGGTCATATGTAAACGGAATTAAATTCTGATAAGCCAAGCATGGAAGCACTTCATTAAACAGCGAACCACACTTTTGAACCAACGATTTTACTGGACACTTTGATCTCTTGTAGTTTACTCACTCTTCTAACAGCTTACCATGCTGAGTACATTAAGTGTGGTACAAAATACTCTAGAGTCAATGAAGTTTGTTTTATGACAAACCCTGCTTGTGGGGTGTGTGTGTGGACGTAGGGATCCGAAGTAAACGTAAAGTAGTCTGGTGATAGCAGCCTTAATTATGTCGCCTAACATTTGCCTTAGTTATATTACCTTTAGTTATAACTTTACACATTTTTAAATTATATGACACTATTGGCACGAGTCTGTTCATTTCTTAGCTGGGTGGCTTTGTGGGAGGTTCCCTGGTGCTTTGCTTTGTCCTGAGCACACGACATCCCTTTCTAAAGCACTCAAAGGGTCGGGAAGAGGAGCCGCTCAATTGTCACGATTGTGTGTAAACACACACCAGCCCCCAGCACACTCTGATAAGGAAGACTGTGTGGCCACAGAAAGGAAAAATATACCCACAAGTTATTTTTCTCTAAACGGCTTTTTCACACCTGTCTGCTTCTGTACAAATCACCACCTCTCTCCCTCGTGAATATGCTGCTGTTGCCATTGCTGGATGCTGTGGTGTAGATTCCCACTCACGGTGACCTGTCTGTGCAGAGCCCACCTGCTCCACCGGCTTTCACGGTGTGGCCTTTCAGAAGCAGATTCCCATGCCTGGCGCCCCGGTGCCTCTGTGCGTTTGCTCCGCTGGCCCTTAAACATTTGTGCTCTGAGCAGCTCCAGGTGTGACTTCGGTCTTTCTAGACATGGCTCATCTTTAGGGAGATGATGCTTATTCATTGAGCTACCTGCCTTATTGAATCTGTGATAGGTAACCTGTCCTGATGTCGCTTGGTCTGGTCCAAACACTAGGGGTGCAGTAGATAGATGAATGGATGAGTGGATGAATGGGCGATTGGATGGACAGATGGTCAACAGGCAGGCAAACGCTTACCGTGACTGTCTGGTAAATGAACATTGTTCTCTTTCCTTCAGTCGGGCCTCACCCCTATCCATGTTGCTGCCTTCATGGGGCATGTAAATATTGTATCTCAACTCATGCATCATGGAGCCTCACCAAACACCACCAATGTGGTAAGTACCCTTCTAACAGTGAAAGTCCAATTCCAAGTTATTAAGGAACCGACAAAATTGATTTTTTATTTGCTTATTTTTAATTATATATAGCACTGATTATATTTTGTTTGACTATTTAAAGGACAGGGTTTGAGGTTTAAGACTACCTGTGGTTTCTTTTATTGGTGAGGTAAGATCTGTTCAGTCGTGAGCTGGCCACAAATAGAAGATTGTGAGAACAGAGATTGTTGGTGGTGTTGACTCACCTCACAGGTCCATTTCTAGTGGATGGTCTACTTAGAATACCAAAGTGTTTGTGGAGGGAGACATCCTAAAACTGAAGTAATCAGAAGTATCGAGTGTTGAGGAGGTGGTACAATGCTCCCCATTTGCTTAAGAAGTGATTTCAGGTAACTTCAAAGTCATTTATTGTTAATGTGCTTGACCATGTTCCAGCAAGCTCGTGGAATTCTGGGTGCATAGATTATCGAATGGCGGTGTTTTCCTACCCAAGCGCTGCTCTGTACGCACCCCAAGACACTTCAGAACACAGAGTAGTAACACATCACCCTAGATGGGTGTCTGGCCTCTGTCATTGGTTTACACAATTTTAAGTATGACAAAAACCTTAGCATCTTGAATTACACGCATGAGAACATTCGTTGACATCAAGAACATGAAAGAAACAAAAATAATAGCAGCAGCATTCACAACAGATAAGGCAAGTCGGCGGTCCTTCCCTGAGGGTGGTGGTGGTGTGATGACGGAAAACCCAGTTCATTTTGACACATAGGGACCCAGGTAGAAAAGAATCAACCCACCCCCCCCCCAGTCCTGCGCCCTCCTTACCATCGTCATTGGGTTTGAGCCCAATATTGCAGCCACTGTGCCCACGCATGTCCTTGTGGGTCTTTGTCTTTCTCGCGGACCCTCCACTGGACCAGACAGCGTGGCTTTCCGCAGGAACTCGCTCTTGGTAACGCGCTCCAAGGATGTGAGGTGAAGCACGGCCGCTCCCGCTTTAAGGAGCATGACGGCCTCCAAGGATGTGAGGTGAAGCACGGCTGCTCCCGCTTTAAGGAGCATGACGGCTGCGCTTCTTCCCAGACGGAGTTGTTTCTTCTTCTCTAGTGCGTGGTAGATGCCGTATCTTCACCAACACCATAATCCAGAGGCATCCGTTCTTTGATCTTCCTTGTTCATTTTTCTGCTTTCCCAGACATGAGAAGCAATCGTTAATCCACAAAGTTGCCCCAAGAGTAGGCCTCCAGGAGGGCTCTTCCGGCAGCCGTAACCATACACCTGTAAGATAGAAAGAGATCAGCTTCCCAGCAGAGATAGTCTCTCATGATATTCATGCCAGAAAGGGAGCGCTTCCCTCCATGAAGCAAACAGGGGCTGAAACGCTGAACAGTACCCTCAACGCATTTCCAACAAGTAGAGCAGGCTTGCTGTCCATATGGTTTCCTTTGTCCTGGAAGTAAGTAATAGGCCTCAAAAGCAATGCAAAAGTGGTGGTGGCTGGTGGTTGAGAGTATAGGTGATTTTCATTACTTCATTTAACTATTTCAATCAATCCGTCCTGTATTTTCTTTAACAAATATTCTGTAAGAGACCGTAATTGGTGAAAAGGTAAGGGAGGAGTCCATTGGTAAAAAGAAATAACCCCTTGGGATAGTGCCCAAAGGCCAGGTTGTGGAGCTGGGTTTGGATACGCAGAGAATGCAAACCTGCTGAGAGGAGCTGAGCGTGATGGGTGAGCTTATGGGACCGGTGCCGCACTTTCATTTTCATTCTGGGCGCCACGTTGAAACACTGAGAACTTTATACCTGTATCCAAACCGCCACTTCTTTTTAACAAAAGGAGGGGGGGCGTCATGGGGCTGTCGCCTCTGCACACAGACATGGCAGCCTTCGGGGTCAGGGAGCAGTTGCCGCACTCAGCTCGAGCAGGGGTGCTCCTGTGGAGCCCCAGCCAGCTGCCTGGCCTCCTTTTCAGCCTCAGAACTCGTCTTTCATCCCTAATAAACCCACTGTGTCCATTCTGAGCACCGTTTCTGACTGCTGGCGACAAGACGTCCAAGAGTCGCACCCACATCCTGAGCATCGTGACTCGGTTGCAGGTGAAATTCTTACGTCCCTGGTGTCTGATCCTTCCAATATATAAGTGGCTTGGAACTATTTTTCATTGAAAATAACGATCGCCTACACCCTAGGTTTAATTCAAATAAAAGAAGCCGCTTTAATTGGGAATGGCGATTGATTCCCTGTGTTGGCCTGTGTTCCCCAGAGAGGCGAAACAGCGCTCCACATGGCTGCGCGGTCGGGTCAAGCTGAAGTTGTGCGGTATCTGGTACAAGACGGAGCTCAAGTGGAGGCTAAAGCTAAGGTACGTGTTGAACTTGAAAAGGTTTGCTACTGAGGGAGGGCGGACTCATAATTTTAATAAAACATTTAAACATATAGGTGTTCTTTTTTTTTTTAAATGAACTCCCAGTGGCTCAAGTTTCTACCAAAGTCAAATTTAGGGAATGAAGCCTTCCCTTTGTACTTGCTCATTCAGTCACCCAAGGAAACGAAGCGGCGTGAGACCTTGCTGTGAGAAATGGATCTGGCACACTGTCAGTCCTAAGCCCTGAGCACCCAGCACCGAGCTTGGGTGCACACGAGGCTTCTGTGTTGAGAAAAGGGACTTCTATGTAAAGCTTCTCCAAAGAAAGGTTAGCGGAGACCGGACTGTACCGGCTGTGGAGGGCCCTTCATTATGTACAAAGCATTACGTCTGCGGACTGGTGTTCCGCACAGGCTGAAGTGAGGATGGGACATGCGAGGACCCTTTATTAAAAGGGCAGTGTTGTAATAAAGGCACAGAGGCCATCTCAGCCTGACCGCCAGGGTTTGAATCTTGGCCCGCTGTTTATTGCTGTATAATATCGGCAAGTTAATGAACATCTTGGTGCCACATTTCCTCTGGTCATTTCTCCGTCAAGAAAATGGGGATATATTGTTGAGAACAAAGGGGGGCGGGAGCAGAGACCCAAAACCCATCTGTAGACAATGCGACATCCCCTCACAGAAGGGTCACAAGGAAGGGATGAGTCAACCAGGGCGTAGTAAAGCACCGATGAAACACACAATATTCCTCTGGTTCCTTGAGGCTTCCTCACCCCCCACTGTCATGACCCCAGTCCTGATGCTCACTGTGGGCTAGGCCGGAGCATGTGCACTGGTACAGAGAAGAGCTGCCGACACACAGAATCCAGGTCAGATAAAGCCCTCGGGAACAGAAATGGGAGTAAGGAGAACCACGGGGAAAAGGAGATAGCAGTTGGTGTAAGATATGAAAATAATAAGAATTTATAATTTATCAAGGGTTCTCGAGGGTGGGAGGGGGGAGGGAAGGCAAAAAAGAGGAGCTGATACCAAGGGCTCAAATCGAATGTAAATGTTTAGAAAAGAATGACCGACGGCAACATATGTACAAAGGTGCTTGATACAATTGATGTATGGATTGTTATAATAGCTGTAAGAGCCGCCGATCAAATGATCTTTTAAAAAGTTTAAAACCTTCCTCCAAAAACAAAAGAAAGAAAGACAATGGGGATAATGTTAGTTGTGATCCCTAAGATTGTTGTGAGGATGAATGGGTTCATAAAGACGGAGTTCTTAGCACAGAGGCTGGGTGTGCCGGGGGCTTAGGAAAGGTCAGGTTTTGCTGTTCGTCAATCTCTGTAAGGATTCCAGTGCTTCGCTCCTGGCAAATGTCCTGGAGTTCTCCTCTCCTGCTTCCTGCTGCTTACAGAGAGCGTCCTGCTTTGTCCTTGACCCTGTCTTACCTGCCTTTCCAAAGCAGTGCCCTTCTCACTCTCCCCTTCTTAATGGACTGCCTAAACTATGTCAAATTCCTGTAGGGGATTTCCCCCCCTAGAGACACGCCGCTAATCAATTAGCGTTTGGGGGAACATCAGGAATAGATGCCCCCTCCACTTGGGGGCAAAGCCCGGAGCTTTCAGGATCCTCTTCTCAGTGAGTGCCTCCTGGTGTTGGGTGAACTTGAGTAAGGTGTGCTTAGGAAGATGTAGCCCAAGGCAGAGGACCGCAGCTCTCACCTGTCTTTTCTCTCCCCATTAGCCCTTGTAGCTGGTAACTTTAGTGCAGGGTGTGTATCTGCACAACCCTCTGGCACCCTTCTTTATTCCCTTTTTGTGACTCAGAGAAGGAGAGACAATGTATCCACACCATATGAGTGTTTAATACCATTTTACCTGTATATACTTTACCTGTATATATATACCTGTATAAAATGGTATAATACCATTTTACCTGTATATATTTCCTTGACTATCAAAAAAAAGAACTTTTACAAATTAAAAATTTACACTGTGGTAGGTGGTGAGGGGGCCCCATTCATAAGTGAAACTGCCTAACACAGTTCTCATGCTACTAGGTCACACCAGGGGTATTTAAAGAGCTTAAATTTCCCCATCTCTACCTTTCCTAACCTGTAAGAAAAAAGTTAAAGAGATCTTTTTCGCACCCATCGGAGGGGTTGATCATAGCCTCTGATCCCAAGCAGCTACGATTCTCCGTGTTTTAACAATGACACCGTATTTCTCCCTTGCTTTTCAGGACGACCAAACCCCACTCCACATCTCAGCCAGACTGGGGAAGGCAGAGATCGTGCAGCAGCTGCTGCAGCAAGGAGCGTCTCCAAATGCAGCCACGACGTCGGGTTACACCCCACTCCATCTCGCAGCCCGGGAGGGCCACGAAGACGTCGCCTCTTTCCTTTTGGATCACGGCGCATCTCTGTCCATAACAACGAAGGTATCAAATCTTGTCGCAGGGTTTTCCCGTGCCCCCAAACACATCCTTCTTAGCACTCCCAGCACAGTAATAGGTGGAGAATCATCTCCATGTGGGAGCCCTGGATTGACATGATCTGTAGCTAAGCACAACTCTGGGCCAGGGGAGGACATTTGCTTATATTTTGTGGGGAATTTGTTTGATCCTAAGTTTCTCAGTATGGTGTCTTCTTTTTTTTAAGCATTTAAAAAGTTAACTTTATTTTGATTTAACAGTTTTAATGGCATATAATTCATGTATCATACAATTCACGAGTTAAATCACATCAGAAAGAGTTGTGCCCTCATTACCACAATCAGTTTTAGAATATTTCCTTCATTCTTGTGCATTGTCTTCTAATATTTATGGGTATCTAGAATCGGAGATTTCTTACAGGTTCTTTATAGAAATGGTAGTATAAAATCATAGCCACAGCTTTCTCTGAGTGATCCCCAGTATATGACTCCCTTTAGACTCAAGAAGAAGTAAATACTTTTATAATCAGAGTGTAGGTTTGCCCGTGTTTGGTTTTTATTTGCCTGTTGATATTGCTGTCATATTGTCCAATTTATGTTTTGAACTCTTTTACCCAACTCTTAGATGCCTGAGAGAAACTTTTAGAGGCCTTCCCCCACAATCACTCTGCATGTGTAGAACCCCAAGTTCATTTTTTCTGGTGAAACTGTATCAAGCTAGCACAGATGGCCGGTTGGAGAGCCGGACCTGGGTATGTTACTGTCTTAAGAGGGTGCAGACAAGAAGCAGTAATGAGCCATCGATACAGAAGATCATTGCAAGTTCCTGGATGACTCTCCAGATAAATGCTGACTACCTCAGCCTTCATCGGCTGTGATTCTTTAACCTCTTCAGTAGACTTGAGCTACAAATTGCTGGTCCTTTTTTAAACACAGAAAGCAGAAGAATGGATCATGGGGCTTGGGCACTGCAGATCTTCTACCTGGCCGGTTAGCCACTGGTTCTCCTTTGCTGGAGTCTCCTGAGGTTCTGTGTAGCCCACTCTCCCTCCCAGCGCCTACTGCCTGGCTGCTTTCTACCAACATGCATGTAGCAGCAGGATGGAAGCAGCTACTCCACCCTCAGCATCTAACTCTCCCACACTGTGGTCTAGAGCCATGTGTCATCATGGCTCACCTGTGGTGACACTGCCTCCTACTCCTACAGAGTAGAGCTAGCACAAGGACACGTGGGTAAAGAGAGAAAGGGTCTCATCTGAGGGCAAAAGATTCTGGGAAGTCCTGAGACTCCCCACTTTGGGCCTGGGGCCCCACTGTAGCCCCCTCTTTCCAGAATATGAAACCACAAAATGGCTGCGGAATAAGCCCCAGATCCAGCTACCCAACCTCATCTTTGTCACATACCAGGAAGTCCCAGAATTGATGGCACGTTGCCCCTCATTCAGCAGCAAGGGAAAGATTCAAGCTCCTGGATGGTCCTGCTCATCCTTGGTGGTCAGGGGCTGCTGCGCGCATCTGCCAGTCTTTGTTCTTGAGTACAGGTCAACTGCCCTGCACCGTTAGAAGGATCCTTCGCTCTGGAAAAGTGGTGCCTTTACACCGTTTCTGTTGTTCATTGTATTGTGTTTCTTCCTTTCTTTTCTCTCCTTTTCTTTTTTCCAGAAAGGATTTACTCCCCTTCATGTGGCAGCAAAGTATGGGAAACTTGAAGTAGCCAATCACCTGCTGCAAAAGAGTGCGTCTCCTGATGCTTCCGGGAAGGTAGGAGGCCACTGTCCACCCTGCAGCAGGCCACTGCATGCTAACCAGACTAGTACTTGCTAATGTTCACCAGCCCCCACTCAAACGACAACTAAGCCAAATTAAGCCTCTCTGGGATGGGAAACATTTGGGAAAGGAGAGGTGAATATTTGGATGCAAGTATTATGGAAACGATGCTCTGCGTTCCATCCAATGTAGTCCATGTTCCTAAATCTCAACTTGTGACACTGGTTGTTTCTGCACGTGTTTTCAGAGCGGGCTAACCCCACTGCATGTAGCTACGCACTACGATAATCAGAAAGTGGCCCTTCTGCTCTTGGACCAAGGAGCCTCACCGCATGCAGCTGCGAAGGTATTTATAATGCAAACGCCGGAGGAGACTTGGTTTCTTGGTTTCTATAGATACATCTCTTGTGTCCTTGCCTGCATTGCCCTCCTCGCTGAAGTGCCACTTAAAATCCCAGGCACGGAGGCTCTCTAGCCAACTCGTGCCTTCAGCTACTTAGCCAACTCATATGCTAGGTGCTCAATAAATATTGACCTGAAAATTGATTTTTCTTGAAAATCCAGGGCATCCTGGAGCCTGGGGAGGGCACAAAGTTGGAGAACTCTGTAGCTAGATTGAAAGCAAGAACTTGGCCTGATAGGGTAAAAGTTCAGAGTTTTCAGAGTCATAAAGTAGGGATCAGTTTCCTGGCCCTAAAATAGTGCCTTTACATTGCTTGTTGGTGTTTGTAAAAATAGGTTAGGAGGTTTTGTATATGTGATTTTGTCATCTCCAAGGAGACTCTTTTCTCATACTGTTCAGGCATTTACTCATATTTTTCTGAAACCTGTTTCTCAAAATGAGATCCACAGAGTATGCAGTATTTTTGTGATCCTGGCATTCTGAATTAATCGACACGTCATGAAGTTATGTAAAGACCTACACTGACGACTTCTCTGTTATTGAGCCGGAGGCCACAGTCAGAAAATACCAACATGATAGAAGCCATGCTTTAAACATGGTTATCTTATGCTTTGGCTAAACAGTCGGTTAAAGGGTACTTCTTGAGCCTCCCTAATTCTGCTACTAGCAAAGTTGAAAGGACCGTGGCCTGCCAAAAGAACAAATAATCTGCCTGGAGGATGGATAGCCGGAATGTCCCGAGGCGGCAAGACTTCCTCTGACATACTTTTGACATGTGATCAGGAGGGAACATGGATCAAACGCATGATGCCTGGTAAAGTGGAGGGTCAGGGGAAAGGCAAGCACCTCAGTGGGATGGACGGACAGACTGCAGCCGTAGGCTCACACAGAACAATTGCGAGGCTGGCGTGAGGCCCCTTCTCCTTCAGTAGTCCTTCTGTTGAAGAAAAGCAAGACTGGGGAGGATGTCCTTCAGGTGTACACAGGGCTGATTCGAAGGCACCGAACAACAGCGATGCATTTTCTATACATTTGTTTCACTGTTCGGTTTGGGGGGCAGCTTCCGTTTTCGTTTGAAAACTTTGGGGTTCCTATAGACACTTTAAGAGATAGTGTTTCCAGATACTTTCCCCAGTTAGAGAATGTGATCGCTTTGACTGGTTTCTGCTAAGAATCCTTCTCCCTGGATTTCTCAGTCATTCCGTGCCTCCGACTCTCCAGGTTTCACCGTTAGCTGTGTAATTCAAAATCAGCCGTGTGAACCTTGTCTTCATCAGGAGGCCCCTTTTTTACTTTTCTAGTTACACTTTGTATCACAGAACTATGCCATGGCTTTTGATAAAAACTCTATTTAAAAATGAGAACATTTTGCGATGCAATGCAATGTCCGTCCATTTTATTTTGGTGTACTTTAATATCCCTCTGAGCCAGGACCACCGTTCATATGTTATACAGAGCACCAGATTGGTTGTAGGCAGCCAGTAAACGTTTACTAAGTAAACTCTTCATTTCCCCACAAGAACAACGATTTTGGCATAGCTGGTGCCGACTGTTCAGCCTTGACGAGGGTTTGAAAGTAGTAAGTGCCACAGAGTGAATCCAATCCTCCTTTCCACACACAAAGAACGTTTTAAAATCGTTTTATTAGGGGCTCATGCAACTCTTATCACAGTCCATACATACATCAATTGTGTAAAGCACATTTGGACATACATTGCCCTCATCATTCTCACATAAATAACTTTTTTAACTCGTGATTGTGAGTTGGCTGCCAGCTTCCAGAGCCAATCAGCAGTTTTACGGCCAGCCTTTTACAATCATTTCATCATGTTCTGTGCAGTCTCCTCCATGTCACTTCCTCTCCTCCTAGTTCCTTCTTGTCTTCTCTGTCTCCATTCCTCCATCTTTTATAGCCCTCCTGAACTCTGTCCTTGGGGAAAGGTTGCCCTTTTGGTCTCAATGGGCTGATTATTCAAAGTTCTCCTTAGAGGCCTGCCTATTGTTGAACTGAAAATTGAACCTAGGTGCTAAAGGCCTTGGTCTCAGGAGTTCCAGCAGTTTCGGTCTGACAGTGAGCCTGCTCTCTTTTGTAATTGGGAGTTTGGTTCCACATTTTCCTCCCCCTCCATCCGGGACCTTCTAGTGTGATTCCTTCCAAGCAGGCGGTGGAGGTAGTGCAGCACCCTCTCGATCTTCTGGTCTCAGGGAGGTGGAGGGTGATGGTCACATGGTCCATTAGTCCATTGGACGAATGGCTTCCGTGTGTCTTCGGTTTTCATCACCCTCCTTTCTCCGAGACACTCTGGAAAGACTGATAATTGTTCTTTAGATGGACGCTCACAGGCTCTGGAGAGCCCGGGCACTGCATACCAACATCGGATATAGATTTTTGCTTTGGTGTGGACTGTGTTCTGCCAGTTGGCTTGGGGTCCCCAGCCACTGGGCTCCTGAGCCCCTAAACTCAGTGACTCACCCCCCCACCCCCCAGGGTGTTCGGTTATGTCTGAGAAGCTTTCGGACCTTCATTGCCTGTACGGTCCACGACATTCGTGAGTGTATTTGCAGCAAAACTAAACCGTGAATCTTAAATAGGTCAGTCAGGGTTGCGTTTGCCATGGGCTTCCAGTTTTATCACCATCAAATATAATTTAGCATTTGAAAGGTCCATCAGTCATATCATATCTTAATAGTTTCTTTCACAGTCAATTTCAACTGACTTTTCAAACAGAGCATTCTCATTCCCACAGCACAAGTGCCTGCCATTTTTGTTGCAAGCTGAGCCATCTCCAGCTTCCCTGACAGGGGGCTTTGCTGAGACTTCCATCTCAGGACAGCCAGGTATATCAGAAGGGGACTGGGTTCAGCTACTAGAAAAGAGCCCCGGGTACAATAGCATACATAGGAAGGCTATATTTTTTCTCCTGCTGTGAGCCATCAGGAAGAAAGGGAGCAGTGGCGCCGGCTCAGTACCTTCTTGGTATGAAGCCAGGTCCCTCGGCCCTCTCGGCCTTTACCTGTGGACTCTGCTGGTGGCAGCAAGGAGCCAAGGCAGTGAAAGAGAGCTCTCTGACAAGTGACTTCTCCTGACACCGCACCGGCCCCTGTGTGCAGGCGAAGGTGGGAAATGTGGCTTCTCAGCTGCTCAGGCTACCAGAGGTTCTTTCAATAAGACACTGGGAGAAAAGCTAAATATTCTCCCCTACTCCAGGGAAGCTCAGGCATTTCTGAATTCCGGGGTGCTGAGACATCAGGGACAGAACTCCCACAGATTATGAGAAGCACATGGATGTGGCAGCAGTGACATCAATGGTAACTCCTCCTCAAATACGACTCTGCGTTCTGTTTTATGATCGTGTGCTGCTTTCTTCTCTCCCCTCCACAGGCTTTCTGACATAGGCCTGTCCTTTTAAGAACATGTTCTTTTAGACTGGGAGGATGCTGAGAAGGGTCATGAACTTGGAGCCCTTACTAACCTGACCTTTGCCCAGCAGGGAGGGCACGGTGCTTGAAAGAAGCATTAGCTTGGCTCAAGCGCGCCTTGTGGAAGGAATCCAATCCCCAGCGAACCAAATGCCAAGTCAGTTCGGCCTCATGAAGACCTCCTGCGTCACGGAGTAGAACTGAGCACTGCAGTGTTTGCTTCGCTGCAAATATGACTGAAGCCGATTGTCAGGCCTTTCTTCTCCAGTTCCACTTGGGTGGGCTCGAACCCCTAGCATTTCAATTAGGAGCTAAGCACCAATTATGCGTGCCACCCAGGGACCTGTGGGAAGGGAGTCTTAAGGCATCGTTTGTCCCATTTCTCTTCCATAAAAATGTGCGCCTGGCTGATTTATCTGGGCCAGGTGGGAAGGTTGTGCGTGAGCTTGGAGAGCGCATAAGTTGCGGTCTAAATAAGGAGCTCTGGAGGCACCGTGGATAGGTGCTCGGCTGCTGATCAGAAGGTTGGTTTTTCAAACCTGTGCAGCAGCTCTGCCGGAGAAAGAGATGACAGCCGAGAAAACCCTTGTGGCATTCCTCCTTTGTCACGTGGGATCATTAGGAGCCAGAAGCTTCTCAGTGACACCCACAATAGCAGTCATGTTGTTGGGGCAACTTAAACTTGTGTTTGCATTTCATTTTGAACTGCAATCACCCGCGGCAAGCACTCAGTCCTCTGTGTTACATGCTGTCACCTCGTGCTGGTTTATTAGAGTGTGTTATATTAATGTCATTCTGTAGTTGACTCTTACACGGCTTTATATTTCTTCTGAAACACATATTTGTTTCCTTTCATTTGGCAAGTAAGAATCATTTCACTCTCCGGAAATTAGAAAGAGCTTAGAAAACTCCATTCTGTGCCTGAAGATAAGCTAGTTGTTCATTATTTGAATGTATATCTTATTTTTGAGATTCACTCTTCGGTGTAAAATAGCCCCGTGAGTTGTTTTCCCTTTTGCGTTATACTGTCTCATGAACTCAGGGTAAACCCCTAAACAGAAATAAGTAGTTTGTCTGGAACTTGTGTGCTGTGTAAACGGGTAGTCCGGAGAAATAAATCTAGTGACACTCAGGTATAAGAAAGAGCTTTATCTCAGCCGTCCCAGCCCAATCCAACTCAAGTCCATAGGACTGAGGCTGGTTCTTAAGCCCCTCTGCAGACTCACGTAGCCACGTGCTGGTGACACAGAAAGGTGAGTCGGGCCACAGGAAGATCACAGACGGATCACAGGGTGCAGAGTCACATGGATCCAAAGTCAGTGGGAAGGTGGCAGGGCTCTGGCTGCTCTCAGAGTCCAGCAGCCCCCAAGGGGCCATCCTAAAGGCAGGGAGAGCCCCAGCAGGCAGGAAGACAGAGGGCCAGAGTTCCTCTTCTACAAGAGGGCATGCCCCCCAAAGTGGTGGGTTGACAGCTTTGACTCTAGCCCTAGCCACGAGTAGCTACTGGACATCAAATCACCCAACTTCCACACGTGGGTGACAACGTTTCTCTTGGTGTGTTTTAGGGCCTGGGACTTTGGGCAGAAATTAGGAGTAATCAAGATAATTGTTTTGTCTGAAGAAGCCCTGGTGGCACAGTGATGAAGCGCTCAGCTGCAGTTCAAACCACTCCCCAGGAGAGAGATAGGGCAGTCTGCTTTTGTAAAAGGACCGGCACTGTCCTCTCAGGTCTCCATGGGGAGGAGTCAACCTGAGGGAAGTGGGCCTTCTGGGACTTTGTTATGTCTGAGAGGCTGCTGAGGTGCCCTAACCTAGATTTGAGCAGTGGCCACTTGCAGGTTAGTATATCAGGAGTGAGGAGAACCGGTCACCAAGATGCTTAAGCAGCAACTGAAGCCTGTCTATCTTACCTGCTTCACTCAAGTGAGCAAATACTAGCCACAGGGCTGATTTGTTTTCTCACTGCGGGGTGCTTTGAGAATTGTCTAACCTGTGCTGGGTGGAGAAGGTGAAGCAACTCGTCCCTTCCTGTCACTCTGTCGAGTTGGCCTACGTCCAGAGCTCCACATTCAGCTGTAAAGGCGTTGGTCTCTGAAGGGTGTGTCCAAGCAGAGCGCCGAATGCTTCCCGGGGCAGCTGGGGTTTCCAGATGGCAATGGGTCGCGACTAAAAATAGGGATATAAAATCTCCTGCCCAGCCTCAGCCAGTTATAGAGTCTGGTTTTAGGGGAGTCGGGAAGCAGCAGTTTCACTTGCATGAGTTTGTTACTTAGCAGTCTAAATCTCCTGTAGTCAGTTATAGAGACTTTACAGTGAGAGTGTTGTCCGACCAGGAGATGCCAGTGACCTGAAGTGCCAGGGCTCATTGAGGTGGGCTGGCTGAGCCACAGAGTCCTCTGGGTTGTTTCCAAACCATCCTCATTACTTGAAAAGATTTCGACTTGATCCAGATTCATTGTCTAGATATTCCTGAATATAAATCCTCAAAATCCTCTTTCTCTAAATCCTCTTATTGAACACACACACACACACACACACAAACACACGTCCTAATTTGCCCTTGACCTACTTTATATAGTAAGATTCATGTCCAGGTGAGAGTCTCATCTAGAGTCATAACAACACACCTGGAGGGGATGAATTGCTGGCCCAGAAGCTTGGGGACTGCACTCCTGGGTCACATGAAAGTCACCTATCATGACACGGGTCATGAAGGTGTTCTACATCCTACCCTGATGGGCAGGCTGGGGTCTTAAAAGCTGGGAGCAGTCATCTCACGTAACAACGACTGGTCTCTGCTTGTCCTGAGAAACGTTCAAGAGGCAGGGAAACAGCCAGCCCAAAGGAACTCCTGCAGCTTTCCCTGAGACCGAAAGAACTAGACTGCCTCTGCTGTCCCGCACGGCTCACCGTTCAGACAGAAACCTCCATAAAGTGCCCTGTCTGGAGTAGGAGGAAACTGTGGAACCAAACTCAGACTTCTCAAAAAAGACAGGTTCACAGGTCTGACGGACCGTGGAACCTCAGAGATTGTGGCCCTTGGTCACACTTCAAGACTGGAACTGAATCCACCCCCACGGCTCACCGTTCAGCCCAGCAATAGGCAGTCTTGAACAATAACATCAAGGCCTTATCAATGCCTCGGAGCAATCACTAGATGAAATTATAGGGAAGAGTTTGCCTTGGGATAAACTTCAGAAGGTGCTGATGGACGTGAAGGGAAGACAAATGGAAGAAAGCCAGAAATGTGTTTTGATCTCGTTGAGTCTGGCAGGCAGGCCACAGGTATATGGATCGTAAAAACAATTTGCTCTGTAAACCTTCAGCTAAATATATATATGAGGGGTTTTCAAAAATGTCATGTGAAAAAATGGAGTTAAAACAGTGGTTCTCATCCCCTCACAGAAGGGTCTTGGAGAGGAGACAAGCCAGTCAAGATGCAGTGTAGCAATGATGAAGCACACAACTTTCCTCTAGTTCTTTCATGCTTCCCGCTCCCGCCCTCACTATCATGATCCCAATTCTACCTTACAAATCCAGCTGGACCAGAGGATAGTACACTGGTACATATCAGAGCTGGCAACACAGGGAATCCAGGATAGATAAACCCCTCAGGACCAATAATGAGAGTAGAGATACCAGGAGGGGAGGGAGGAGGTGGGGTAGAAAGGGGGAACCGATCACAATGATCTACATATAACCCCCTCCCTGGGGAGTAGACAACATAAAAGTCAGTGAAGGGAGACATCGGACAGTGTGAGACATGAAAATAATAAGTTATAAATTATCAAGGATTTGTGAGGGAGGGAGGGTGAAGGACTGAGGGGAAAAAAATGAGGACCTGATACCAAGGGCTCAAGTAGAAAGCAAGTGCCTTGAGAATGATGATGGCAACAGATGTACGAATGTGCTTGACACAATGGATGGATGGATAGATTGATTGTGATAAGAATTATATGAGCCCCCAATAAAATGATGTAAAAATAAATTAAGAAAACAAACAGTGGTTCTCAACCTTCCTAATACCCCAACCCTTTAATACAGTTCTTCATGTTATGGCGATCCCCAAGCATAAAATTATTTTCGTTGCTACTTCATAACTGTAATATTGCTAGTTATTCATTGTATGTGAATATCTGATATTCAGGATGTATTTTCATTGTCACAAATTGAATATAATTAAAGCAAAGTGATTAATCCTCCCAAAAATGCAATGATAGTGAAATATTTATGTGTTTTCTAATGGTCTTAGGTGACCCCTATGAAAGGGTTGTTGTACCCCCAAAGGGGTCATGACCCACAGGTTGAGAACCACCGAGTTAAAATATAATGGAATTTGTGTATGAACTTTTTGAAGTCCTATTGTGTGTGTGCATATATAGATCTGGATATTTTTTGTTTACCTGTGAGCCAGGGGTAAGGTTCCCAAATCATTTTTCAGTGTGGGGATTTCTGAAGGCTCCTGAGAGAGTAGATAATTAATAGGAATTTGGGTTAATTAATCCAAAGGAATTTGGATTAATTTGGCCTCTATTTTTTTCCACCACGGGTCAATCAAGAGAAGGATACCAGAATGTTCTGAGGCTTGTGTATGCTTGATCCAAATTCTAAGAATTTCTCTCTTCACTTAATATTTTCCACTCATTCTAAGGCACTGGAGTGACAAATCTAAATACCCTCGCTGAGCTTGTATTTTAGGGAGAGAAAATAGCTATATAAGCGGTAGAGTTCTCTAATTATAGTTGGGTGGAGCTGAGAAGGGAGGGGAGGCAGGTGAAAGACTTCATTTAGGGCCTAACCCTGCTGATTCTTCAAGCACTGCATAAAGACACTGCATTCTTGCTGCAACAGCCAACACAGAGACTTGAGGGTGCGTATTGTTTAGGGCACTTGTAAGAAGATTCATTGAGCTGAAGCATAGCCTTGTTGTTGTTAGTTGCTGTTGAGTTGGCTCTGACTCATGGTGACCTTTGAATTGTTCATGCGAGAACAAAGCACTGACGGCTTTGGTGTCATGTTCATGTTCGAGATCATTGGTATGTCTGAGTCCATTCCTGTGGCTATTATGTCTAGCCATCTCATTGAGTTGCCCTCCTTTCTACTGATCGCCCACTTCATGAAATGCATCCTATTGTAGCAAACGGTCTTTCCCAAGGATATATCCGAAGGGAGCCAGGCGAAGTTCCACCATGCTCACGCCTTAGAAGCATTTTGATCGTGTTTTTTCTGAGCCCGATGAAGCCTAGCACAGAGACGCGTTTGATCAGAGAGGAATCAGAGGAGTAAATGGGAGCTGATGAGAGCAGCTTGGCTGCTGGGAAAATCTAAAAGCTTAACCTTTCGGCAGTAGATGAGTATTTTTTAAAGGGGGAGAACAAAACCCTCATTGTTGAGTTGGTTTCCACTCCTGTTGACCGCATCTGCTACTAGGGACAAGACCCGTCCCTTGGGTTCAGTGTGCTCTTGGCTGTCACCTTTATGAAAGCAGATGGCCAGGCCTTTCTCACAATGTGCTGCTGGGATGGTGTGAACCACCCACCTGGAGGTGAGAAAAACAACCATAAACCAGGGACCCTAGACTAAAATGATTTTAGAGGCGGGATGGCGAGCATGTCCCAATTGGTACCACACATTTTGTTCTCGATAGGAATGCTTCCCATCTCTACTTTAAATAAAGCAAATAATTAGTGAGCACCAACGGACACACTTCCCTGTAACATTTCCTTTGGAGATGTCGATGTTAAGTGATCTTTACTTAATCCTGATACTTTAAGCAAAGGCATTCACCCACAAAGAGAACCTAGTCTTTGAAAACGTGTGTACATATTGTCCTCGTCTGGCCGGGCATGTGACCGAGTTATCTGTGTTGACAGAACGGTTACACGCCGCTGCACATCGCTGCCAAGAAGAACCAAATGGACATTGCCACGACCCTGCTGGAGTACGGTGCTGATGCCAACGCAGTTACCCGGCAAGGAATTGCCTCTGTCCATCTCGCAGCTCAGGAAGGCCACGTGGACATGGTATCCCTGCTCCTCAGCAGAAACGCCAACGTGAACTTGAGCAATAAGGTAGCCCCTTCCGTTCTCTACAAAACACACATCACAGCAGAATTCCCTCACCCTGTAGGCAGGATGTGAGCAATAAGGTAGCCCCTTCCGTTCTCTACAAAACACACATCACAGCAGAATTCCCTCACCCTGTAGGCAGGATGTGAAGATTCACCAAAAACTTAGGGAGGCATCAACAGCAGTGGGCTTGGACCTGGTCGGCAGGCTAGAAAGAGGGGAGGTTGAAATGTATTGTTATGCGGGTTCCTTCCAGTTCGTTCGTTCGTGAATAGGTTCATTCCAAGCACAACTGGCGCAAGCATGTCTTGGCAACCAGTGGGAGGCTAGACATACGTTCGCTCAGAAATACAGTTGGCTCAGTCTCAGGCCGGCTTGTACTCAAAGTAGTGGCTTCCAGGGGGATCTGCGGGTCCAGTTCAATTAGAAGTAGAAATGTCAGCCCAGAAGGTTATGGCCATTGTGTTGCAGGATGCCAAAGAGGTGATCTTGCCAACTGAACATTTTGAGCAATAATTTTGTACTTTAAAAAAATCTTCATAATTTTTTTGAAAGACGCAATATAATCACAGGGCTTATTAGGGGAAAATGCCAGGAAATGTATATTGTTTTTCCATCACAGTACACCTGCTCATTCTTTGAGGGCCTGACTTATGAGAATGATGGGAAACCTTACCCCACCCACCCGGCGGTCCGGATCTCCCCCTTTCAGACTTCCATAGGAACTGTTCCAGAGCAACATGGTTTGCGTCCCTTGAGGATGCCCAAACTGCCATTGTAACATGACAGAAATCAGAGCGCAGAAGCCTTTGGGGAAGGCTTAGAGAGATGGAAAAGCCACCTTCAGGTATGGTGGTGGCCGGAGGGTCTACTGAGGAGCAATAGCTTCACGTTTGGATCATTTTGTTTAATAGAAATTAGTGGGATTTTCTAGCAATGATACTTTAGTGACGTATATCATGCAGTTCAATCGCTCAAGCGTATTCAGAAGAATTGTGCGACCATCACCGTACTCATTTTTAGGACAGGTCCTTCTTCCTTGTATTCATTATTAGTGCCCATTCCTCCCAGCCTCCCCTTCCATGACCAAGGAGCTATTCATCCAGGTACTGTCTCTATAGATTTACTATAGCAATGCTTTTCTGTTTATTCTAGTTTTGCACAAAGAGGGTCAAAGTATTAGTTAGCAAAAATTTGAAAGTAGTCTCCTTAACAAGACAATAGTAAGTAAAGTTTGCAAAGTCATGCAGTTGAGTAACACAAAGCCCACGAAGTAAAATGAGGTGCACAAATTCTTTGTAATAATGTTAATTAAAAGTGCAACTGGGTTATTTTACCAGAACATAACAAGTAAAAAGTTGAAAATTACAGTCTTTTTCTATAATGTTGACTCATTCTATGTTGACTCAGGCTATGGGTTACTCCTCCTTGCCTGCCTCAGTTTTAAATCCCAGGTTACAAAGAGAAATTGGAAATGATACCCCTTCAGGGAGTTCATTTTAATAAAAGAAAACTTAGAAGGGTTATTTTACTGAAGTCAGTTACAGGTAGGCAGCTTACAGATCTAGTCCTTATACATAAATTGGCAATTAAGACTGGTCACTAAGTTCTTCAGACAGCCAGGCTGGCCTCATCGTTGGTAACCATTGTTGTTTTCTGTCGGACAAAGTGGAACTTCAACCACACACGGTGGTCGATGAACTAAGGAAGTTCAGACTCAAAAATTCACTGCCATCGAGGCAGTTCTGACTCTTCGTGATCCTGTTGGACAGGGTCGAGTCGTCCTGGGGGTTTGCAGGACTCTTCTCTCCAGGAGCAGCGAGCGGACGGTAACAGACTGCTGATCCTGTGGTGTACCACCCAGTGCAGAACCGCACCACCACCGGGTTCCTCGCGAATGAATGGCCTCTCAATCCGTATGTCAAAGGCATTGAGAGATAATGGAATTCTTCCAGGGGCATTTTTGGGCAAGTTGGGTGGTCTTTCTGAACCTCCGTTTCCTCCTGTAGCAAATGAAAATTTAAAATATCTACTTCATAGAAATATCGTGAAGAATCACGGAGGTAATGTTTAGAAACTTTTTCTAAATAGTACAAAAAATAAGTCTTAATTTCAGACTTCTTACACTTGAAAATGGTCACTTTGCTATTACCTAAATTCCCAAGGTGCCTGTGGTAATAATTTCTTTTCTAAGACATAACACCAAACTTGCCCCAAGAAGTGGGAGATTGACGAAGGCTATGCCCAGCTCCGTCAGGATGCTGATCACTATGATTAGGCATGGTCTCCACAGCAGTGAATGCGAGTCTTAATCAGCCAGACTTTCCCCGGGGCCACCCGAAGGGCAGCTTTTCTCCTGTCACCTGTACATATCATTCCTGACATCTTCTACAAGGAACAGTCACTAAGCTAACTATTAAACAAAGACATTGGTTTAATTCACCTCACCTCCTCAAGCCAGATCGTAGTCTCGTCCTATTCCTGCTCACGAGCAGATAATCCCCTCCAAAATGGGTGGTAGCCACAGGCATATGAAATCCAGGGTAGATCACATCAGGGGTTATGGCTGGAAGGGTCATATTAATTGAGTATAAAGCAGTGTAATTTAACAAATTCAAAAGATACACATAGGATATCAGGAATATTCCTGTTCAATTTTACCATCTTGAAATTTATTTTTGATCATTACAAAGCAAGCACATTTTTCCTGATATACTTATTTATTTTATTCCAAATGGAGGTAGTCTAGTTTCATCCTATAAATGTTCAAAAGAATCTATGTGTCGAGGGTAGGGCAGGTTAGGGTAGGACAGGATAGGGTAGGGCAGGATAGGGTAGGACAGGGTAGGGTAGGACAGGATAGGGTAGGACAGGATAGGGTAGGACAGGTTAGGGTAGGACAGGATAAGGTAGGACAGGGTAGGGTAGGACAGGTTAGGGTAGGACAGGATAGGGTAGGGCAGGTTAGGGTAGGACAGGTTAGGGTAGAACAGGATAGGGTAGGACAGGATAGGGTAGGACAGGTTAGGGTAGGACAAAAATTTTTTTAAAAGAATCTATGCATCATCATTATTATGACTTGTCAAGCAATTTGAAGTAATCATTGTAATCTAAATTTGAGATTTTGAATTTTCAGAAATGTATAAATCAGCTTTTTACTAGTTGGCTGCAAAATTCAACCTATGCGAATGAGATGGAGGGCCATGCTTTCTCAAATGGAAGCATCAGGTAGAATGTATTTTCGCTTGAGTCCACAATATTTAATATTGCCTCAAAGACCTCACTTTGGTTTGGGAAAGCAAGGAAGAAAACAGATTTCAGATGCAGGATCGTTAATGCTTCTGATCAAGGTGAGCGTGCAGAACAGTGGTTCTCAACCTTTGGGTCTCGGCCCCTTGGGGCGTTGAATGACCCTTTCACAGGGGTGGCCTAAGACCTTCAGAAGACACATAAATATTTCACAATCTATAATTACATTTTGTTTGGGGATTGATCCTGATGCTTTACTTAGGTTTACTTATGTTCAATTTGTAACAATGGTGATACATGCTGCACATCAGAGAGTTACGTTACGATTCCTAGCAGTAGCAAAATGACAGTGATGAAGTAGCAGCAAAAATCATTTTCTGGTTGGGGGGGTCAGCACCATATGAGGAACTGTACGAAAGGGTCGCGGCCTGCGGAAGGTTGAGAACCATGGTGCAGAAGGTGTGCACATGCCGGGAACGAGGAGGGTGGCCCTGTATCCAGAGAAGAGGCGAAAGCCACACGGGCCTCCCGGACAAAGACGAGAAGCAGTAAACCGTGGGGACAGTGTGAGCATCACAGGAGATGAGGAGAGGGAGGGGCGAAATTCAGACATATACTCAAACTACTGGTCCCAGATGTTGGGGAGACCATCCAAACAGCTCTCTGCAGAGTTTTAAAAACTCTCAACTTGGCGTAGGTGACCGCAACTCTTTAATAAAATGTTCTTCCCGGACAGTTTCTTTCCTGTAACGTAGCCCACGGAGCACTGTTCCGGGATGACATCAGTGTGGGGGTGAGGCCAGGGTGGGCCCTGGCGTGTTTGTTTATGTTTATTTTCTTGACTGTAATTTGAACCCGTCAGTTTTCAGCACTTCCTCTTCAGTCCGTTGGGGTGGCTCCCGTAGGATGGCACACCAGCCCCGAAGGGTGCCGGCTGCGACTCTTCCTGAGCCCTGCCACGTGTGTGGCTGAGCAGCGGGCCCTGAACAAACGATGTTCCGCCTGGAGAGGGCTCGGGCCTTCCTGATGCGGCTTTGAATGATTCCGTTTCCCCGGCCAAAGTGGGCAGGCTGATGTTCGCATAGAGGGGGGAGAGATGCAGCAGGATTCGAGCCCTGAACCCCTGAAATCTGCAAGCACTTCTATCCAAGCCAGTTTCCCTTAACTATTACTGATGGGAAAATACTCACAATTCTAGTGGCTTCTTAAACCAGAGTTCTAATCGTAGTGATTTTCCCCCGTTGGCCATTAGAGTTACCCTGTGGCCGGCATCTTCTCTGGTAGCGTCAGTTTAAAACATTGTCTCTCGTTCAGGCTGTCTGGGAACCAATGGCCCGGAAAGGCTGGTGATAGAAGGGTCACAATATGTTGCACGGATGAGCTTTCTGAGCCAGAAGCAACATACTGAAAATACATGTCAGGCTTTGGCTATTCATGTTTGAATGAGAACGTATTGTTATTCACTGTGAATAATTTCTACTTTAATTATCTTTTATATTTTAATTACCTTTCCTAGAGTAAGTACAATTGCTAGTGTGGTTTTAAATCCTGCACATTTCTGTCTACAACGTCTTTTTGAAGATGAACGTTGACCAGTGTAGGGAAAGGGCAATGCATGTTTTTCCAACTGAGGTTTGCATTAAAATGGCCCCCCAAGCAAAGAATAAACAGGGAAGGTGGGAGGGATCTAGCTAATAGGGGGAAATGTTATACATCTTTTTCCCAGCTGAATTTCCTGTGATTGTATAGGGCTCACTGTGCCGACCCTTCCCATTCTGGGTGTGTTTGAAGAAGTTTTCCCTTAAGCAAAAGACAGCAATGTCACCACAATGCCACTACGATATGGCACCTGAAGATATGCTAGAGATGATATGATCAACATGGAAACTGCACTCGGCGTACTCACCCAGAATCCCCAGGTGCTCCGTCAGACACAGCTGTGTGGGCTGTATTCACCCCCCTCAGATGACTGTGACTTGACTCTTTTGCAGAATGGCCTGACCCCCCTCCACTTGGCTGCTCAAGAAGACAGGGTGAATGTGGCCGAAGTCCTCGTCAACCAAGGAGCACAGGTGGATGTGCAGACAAAGGTACTGTCCTTCCCGCCTACAAAAAGAACCCTTCTTTATATAGAGTCATTTGGTAGCTGCTGTATGGAGGCAACTCTAGTTGTACAGGTGAGCAGGGACCTGCATCAAATCCTTTATTCATAGCATCGTAAACCTTTACTTGTTCCGAGGACACCCAAGCCTCTGATTGTAGTACATAGGAGCTGATGTCTTTGGAGGCTGGTACCTTATCCTAACTGCGTATCAATATTGTTCCAGAATGGTGTTGATTCCTTGTTATAGTGGGTTTGCATTCCATAGGCAGAGGGGGAGCGCATGTCACTTTACTTGTTTTTATGTCTGACTTAAAAATGTTGTCAATAATCTGTGACCTCAACTTTCTTCAGGCATAAATGAAAAGAAACAATAAATGGAAGGTCCTCCAATTATTCCTTTCCTGCAAAATTATCTCTCAAATCCCCACCCCCTTTATCTATCATCTATCTATCTACCTATCTATCTATCTCACTTTTTTCCATGGGCCATCATGGCTCTCTGTGAAAAATTCAAATAGATTTTTTAAATTACTGATTAAACTCATATCATAGCGAAGGAGTTCAAACTCAGATAATCAAAACACATGTTTTATATCATTATTTTAATTTATTTCATTCTCTGAATTTTTTTGAAGTGCTTAATCTAGTTCCTCTTCATATTAAACTTGCTTTATCTGTTTTCAAAAACAATCTGTCCTGTCTGTTTGTCATGTTGACACAATGATTGCTTATTCAGTGTTACATATTAATAAAAACATTTGATGTATAATAGAGGTAAGTTCTGAGGTGTGCAAACAGATATTGAAGATCCTAATAGTATAGAAACATCACCAGGTTAAAAATGTATCACAGACTTCCCCATCAGATTGAACTAACTTTCTTTATTTTGCTTGAATACTTTCAGCAAAAAGAATTCCCTACTTTGGAAATTTGCAACTTCGTGGTAAATATATTAGGTCTACATTGTTTTATTTACAAACACACACACCCCTACATACACCAGAAACACTTCTTCATGTCACTTCCCCTTTTATATATATATATAAAATTTTAGAAGCCAAGAACGAGGTCAAAATTCTCACTATTTTTCTGCCCCAGAATGTCCAAGAAATACCCTAGAAGGCAGTCAGGAGCTATGGGGAGGATTCTCAATTGAGTCGGTCAGAGAAGAGTGTAGGAAGGGAACTTTGACTCCTCTGCGCCTGTTGTGTACATCCGACGCTCGGTTTACGACTCTCGGGTCCAAACCAGGATTCCCTCCTACCCAGGACACAGCAGAAATCATCTTGTCCTTCTCATAATGTGTTTGGAGCCTATACCTCTCCTTCTTCCTTACAGAATGTCTCACTTCCGAGAGCATCTCCGTGTCTCTTACAGATTATTTCCCCTTCCTTTTTGTTCTCAGCTAAATTCACAGCCACCCAAAGGATTAAGGCTGTAGTTGGCCCGTATCAGGGTAGATTAGAAGTCAAGAGCAATGGGATAGTTGAACTGACTACTTGGTTTTGTGAATAAAGAGTCTAAATATCTTGTAAACTTTTAGATTCTTACTAGTGAAAGAAGATACCCTGAAGGAACTTTCAGGTGGGATCTAGGGTACTATTCTACTCATCATTTTAAATTAAAAAAAAAATCTACCCTAGGCTGTTTGTCTTGTGAGCAAAGACCAGGAAGTCTGGACAGCAACATTTGCAGGATTCCCACTCGCTTGATCTCACTGCATGTCTTCTCATCCCTTTGCATTGAAACTTACGAAATCCCGCAACATTTTAAACGGTGCTGCTGGCCAAGGTGAAACAACTGTTCTTGCTTTTTAAAGGATAATGACCTGAAGCATTTCATTTAGACCACCCTAAGACACATGGAGGCATTGATTCTCAGGGGTAGTGATTAGAGAATGAGTCAAGTATATTTCTTGAAATATGTATTTTTACTATGAAAATTTTTGAAAGATTATTGGATATTCATTCACTTAACATTCATTATAGAAAAGCAGAAATCGAATCCACTGCCATCGAATTGAGTCTGTTATGCAGCCACCATATTCAGGGTTTCGGAGACTAAATCTTGAGCGGGGCAGACAAGCTCATCTGTCTCCCTTGGAATAGCTGGTTGGTTTAAACCACAAGCCTCGTGATTGGCAGTTCAACATTTACGTAACAGGGCTCCTTAACATGCATTATAGAGCTCCTCTTATTTGCCAAAATCTTACCAGGGTCTTTGTACTCTAGAGACAATGAGATACACATAGCACCCTGGCAGGATTCGTAAACTAAAGGCACATGACACAAGCAACCTCAAAATGGGCTAGGGAGAGAGATGACAGCTGGCTTATTTGTCTCTTCATCAAAATGTCCTTTAATAACTTTTGTTGTCTTTTGATAATTCAAAGTTTTCCCTCTCAGTTTGTTCCTATGCTCATTTTGAAAATGAATAATAAAGCAAAGATTCATGGAAAGAAAAATTTTCAACTTTTTCTCGGAGTACAGAAAATCTCAACTTTGCTTCCTTCAAGAAATGAAAATTGAGTTTAGTTTCTACAGGAAAACATTCTGCTTTGTTTTTAAAAGAGATACACTTTCTAATCTCAATGAGCTCTACTAAGCATACTATTTTTGTACTAAAATACAAAAGTATTTTACAGTTCATAAAATCATCTTATAATTTCCATAAAATGTGAGCTTTCACTTGGGTATTACAAAGTTATATTTAATTTAACAAATGGCAATAGAAAGATTTGACTTAGAATTATAGCATCAGCCCATAGAAATTGTAACACACCCACACACTTTAGGGTAAATCGAAAGGTATTGCTACTCAGGTTCTAGTTTTTTCAGACACTCACAGGTTTATTCCAAACAAAACATGTTCTAAAATGCCTCTATGATAAGTAGATGGCTGTAGACTAGTTTTCTCAACAATTAAAAGGAAAGATGCAGTCACAACAGTGGTTTCCTAGGGAATCTGCTGGACCAGTTAAATTCAAGGTCAAGTCAGAAGGTTATTATGACTGCCTTTGTTTGGTTGCCTTTTTGATCTCAAAGGGGGGTGTAATCTTGATAAGTTTTCTTGAAGGCCACAGAAGGATCACAGGGACTTTGGGGAAGGATTCTTAAGAAAATTGAGCAAAGGGCCAGGAAGTTACACGAAGGAATTCCTTCGTAACCCGTTCTTCAAGGGCAGCACAGCCTGTCCTAAGAGAATTATTTTGGGAGAACTTACCCTGTTCACCCCTAATCGATGAACTTTCAGACTTCTTTTTGTTCTCCAACAATTTGAGGCCCTGGGGGATGGCAGACAGACCATGTTGGCGTGGTATAAATTATAGTGTGCAAAATTCTTCAGAGAAGAGCAAGAGACAGAAGCCCCACCTCCTGGAGGGCAGAGGCCTAGACGGGGGTATGCAAGAGGCCAAAAGTGTCCCAGTCGAACGTCTGTCTTGACTTAAGATCCCTGTGACTGTGTGACAATGTTTTTGACTTACCCTCGTCTTTACTGCGAGAGCATCGGTGGGAGTCTGCTCACAGGCATGCCTTGGGGGCTTGGGGGTGCAGAGCAGAATTTGAGCAGCGCTGACGCTCTAGGGAGCTGCATCCCCAGTGAGGTGTCCGTACCTCCCGCAAGCACAGCCATGTAGGAGGTGACAATAAAGACGCATTCGTACCCTCGCACATGAGTTGCAGACTCCTGACAATGTGGGGGGTCGGGTGGGGTAAAGCAACTCACACTGAAGCTACTTGGAGAAACACTGCAATAGTCAGTGCGCTCTCTCTCAGGGCTCTGGTGCTGCCACTGTCATTATAAACGAGGTTAAACATCGGCACTGAAAGCAAGCGGTGGCGTCTGTCACATACGTCCTGTAGAAAAAGATCTGGATTGTCCTTTCCATCTTGATGGGGAAAATATATATATGTCTATATGGGGAAAAATTTTTTCAAGTATAAGCTGACCCGAATACCCCTGCATAAAAAATGGGCTGAAACCCCCGGCTCATACATGAGTATATACAATACATATACCCATATTATTTGCATAGACAAGTTACAGCCCCCGGGAGTCTGTGGATACTAATTTGAGAAACAATCCACTGCTTCATCTAAATCAGTGTTTCCCAAAGTGGGTGATACCACCCTCTGGGGGACAGTGAAATGATCCAAAGGGGGCACGGTGCAAAAGCAAATACTTACAATTTATCCTGGATTACGGACTCTCAAACAAGTGTCTTTAATTGTGAGGCAAGTGCTATGTGATTTCCCCCTAAAAAGTGGTAAGTAGACCAAATAAGTTTGGGAGCCTATGAGTTAAATCAATGATTTTCAAGTAGGACTGTAGCTAGGCAGATCCCAAACCAAAGTGTACCTTCCAGTTGATTCCAACTCACGGCTACCATGTAGGACAGAGTAGAACTGCCCAGAAGCTTTCCAAGGCTGTAATCTTTCTGGAAGCTGACCGTCCATCTTTCGTGCACAGGGCAGTTGATGGGTTCTGCATGAGGCCTTCCAGGTAGTGGCCCAGTGCTTGACCACGGCCCCACCAGAGCCATTAATGAAATCGCTAATCAAGCCCGTGCTTCGCAGACAGACCTAGTTATACTAGTTGCTTTCTCTCTCTCTCTCTCTCTCTCTCTCTCTCTCTCTCTCTCTCTCTCTCTCTCTCTCTCGTTCTGATTATCGTGTGCTCTCTTACTTTTCACCTTTCAGTCGCTCTGTTGGCCTTGATTTTAGGCTTTTAGAGGGTAGAAGACCAATAAACCGTAGCCTTGGGTCTGACTGGAGAACATGCTTCTGACCCTTTACAAGAAGCCACTTAATAAGTGGAGAGCAAATGTTTTGAGAATGATGAGGGCGATGAATGTACAAATGTGCTTTACACAACTGATGTGTTTATGGATCGTGATAAGAGTTGTATGATTTTTATGACTAAAAAAGGAAGCCATTTAGTTAAAAACAAAAGAGAAGCCACTTAATCTATTCAAGCTGCCAGTTGTGCCACCTTCCCTTCTCAAATGAACTGTGTAAGAGAGAGCACTTGGGCAGTCAAGCAGTTCTTTATCTGTGAAGTGGTACTGCTGCTGATTTCTAAGATTAGCTCTAAGCATTATCAGAGGGGTTTTGGGGTTGTTTGCTTTTTAGTTAAGGGGGAAATCTACGTTGCATTAACTCAAGGAAAAGCATAACTGGCAATGTTGCTTCTATTCATTGACCGCTCTCAATACAAGTGTGCACGCATAATGGGTCTTCCAAATACATCCCTGTCCACGTGTCCTTGCAGATGGGATACACACCGTTACACGTGGGCTGTCACTATGGAAACATCAAGATCGTTAATTTCCTGCTCCAGCACTCTGCGAACGTGAATGCCCAAACCAAGGTGAATAAGTGCTTGTGCCTGTCGTTTTTAACAAAATCGCTGATTTGGGGTCAAAGGAACCCAGAGTCATTTCTGCCATCTTCTTTTTCAGAACGGGTACACGCCGCTGCATCAGGCTGCTCAGCAGGGACATACACATATAATCAACGTGTTGCTTCAGAACGGTGCCTCCCCCAACGAACTCACTGTGGTAAGAGCAAGGACCAGGCCAAACGGAGGGAGGAGCACATCCCCAGCTTCGTGCACGCTTCCCGTTGCGCCCTTCTCTTGCTCTTTTGTGCTTGCGCTCCCCGTCACGGTCATGGCCAAAGCCTGTCTATAGTGAGGCAAAAAGAACACTGGCCTTGCTGTTGTGAGCTGCCGGAGGGAGCACCGTGGCAGTGTGCCCCGCCTTCAGAAAGCGCTGCTTGCCTGGTCAGCTAGTAGGAAGTACACAGCGGAGCAACCCTATGTGTGTGTTCCATTGATTACCCACTCGGGACATTTACAAAGCCTCCTGGAGTCCATGTGTAGGTGCCCAGACTTTGCTCGGTAGATAGAGAAACAGGTTCGGCGGGTTTGGTGCATGGCTTGTCTCTGTGCATGACAATGACGCGGGCTGATGAGACATTCCCTTCAGTGTGGTACAGGGGAAACACGTGGGAATGTCTAGACGTTCAAACAGGTGGAAGGAGGTGAGCTCATTCCCTGTCCCTGTGTTCCCCTCGCCAGAATGGAAACACTGCCCTGGCCATTGCCCGGCGGCTTGGCTACATCTCAGTGGTCGACACCCTCAAGGTGGTGACTGAGGAGACCATGATAACTGTGGTAAGTGACGGACACGGAGCCGGGCTGCCCTGGGCGTCCATTCTTAGAGGGTAGGTTTCCTGCGTTTCTCTGAAATGATCCCTTCTTTTCCTCATTCAGAAACTAGGCTCTGTGCTGTGAAATGCTGTTATCGTTGAAAGTCAGGCTAGCAGGATTTAGCTTTTGCGACATCTAAAGCATTAAAAGTACCGTTTAAAATGTTGCCTTTAAAAATAAATAAGTAAATAAACATGTTGCCTTTGTCACCAAAGATTCTCTAGTTTTGTATAAAGTCAAATGTATTTGTTTTAATGGTTAAAGAAAACAGCCAACAGCCAAATGGGAAGATGGTGACACTAGATTGCTTACCGTTCTTCCTTGGTCATGAAAGAAAATTGACAACTCTTAAGTTAGTTCCTTAAAATGTTTTAGCTCTACCTCTCTGATATTATAGACACCTTATGTTTTTGTAAAAAAAATATTTCTTTTTCATTATTTAAAAATGCAATAAAGCATCGCAGAAAGGGTCGGAGCTGGCTTTTGAGGACCGTGCTCCCTGCGCTGGTGGTCTTCTCCTGGAGGCTTTTGCAGAACAAGCAATGCAGTGTTTTGTTTAAATTAAGGAAGCAGTTGTCAGAAGGCCCTGTTTTATCAGCACAGTTTTACAAGCTGCCGCTTGTAGGAAAAGTCATTTCTTCCATCCCCTCGGTCCCTTTGAACTGCATCATGGTCTTATTAACTTTGGAATCGAGAGCAGAGATTGTGCCATATCAGCCATATCCCTGACTTCATGACTCAGCATGCAGGCTCCAGACCGGCTGCATACCAGGCCATTTTAGGAACGGGACATTTGGCATGGTCAGTTGTACATCCCCTTTGCCCTCCACCTCTGTGTAACATGAATGAAGGCGTAGGTAATTAACCTCTTTGCACCATGTTGTAAACATAAGACTTTATGTGAAAAATATGGTGAGAAGACTAGCTGGTTAGCTGCAGGTTGACTTACTTGACTCTGTCCAGGCTTGACAAGCTAAAGAAGTGTTTCTGCTTGTGACAACAGAGGAGTTTTCTAAGTTGTAAAAGAGAACAGACTAGCTTTAAATGGCTCAGAAGATGATTGTCCCATGGGGACAGCTCTGCGCTCTAGGGGACATGCGGCAATGCCCCAGAGGCATTTTCTTGTGGATCATCCCACCTGGTGGGGGCTCTGGACACCTTCTGGGCAGAGGGTAGGGGTGCTACTAAAACGTCTACAGTACACTGCCCATCCTCCCTTCGTCAAGTGGAGCAGTTATGCCCCAGAGGTCTGCACTGCTGAGGTTGGAAAGTACCTAGGGCAGTGGTCCTCCACCTGCCTCATGCTGCGGCCCTTTCATACAGCATCTCATGTTGTGGTGACCCCCCAACCATAACATTATTTTTGTTGCGGCTTCATAACTGTCATTGTGCTACTGTGATGAATCGGACGACCCCTGTGAAAGGGTTGTTCACCCTCCAAAGGGGTCGCGACCCACAGGTGGAGAACCCCTGGCCTAGAGGAAAACTCCTTAGGTGAAGCTGTGAAAAAGGAAACCCAAACGTCTTTGCTAAAGATGCTCACTGATGTTTACCCTTGGGATCCAAAAAAAAAAAAAGTATATGTCACTAAAGCTTTGTAAAAGCCACATGGTTAAATAAAAAAAGTTGTCAGGAATTGTGTGTGTGGGGGGGGGACTGTGCTCTTGGCCCAACTTGATGCCACCGTGTCATAGCCTCCAACCGAAGAACTAGCCCCACCGACTTTTAATCAGTTCCGGCTCGTGTTATGACCTGGAGGTGCAAGAAGACCTGCCGTGCCACGTGTTGCTCTGACAGGATGGCTGTTAGGTCTGAACGGCTGGCCTTCGGGGTGCAGCTGGGTGCTGTCGGGCACCTCAGCCTAACATCCAATCAAACAAGGAAAAGCTACCGCGATTGATTGAGCCTGACTCAGATCAATCTTACACACGATTTTCTTTTTTTAATATTTTTAATTGTGTTTTGGTGAGAGCTTACATGGCAAATTAGGATCCCAGGAAACAATTTATATACCTACTGTTCAATGACATTGGCTACATTTTTCAAATGATGTCAATCTTCTTCTTTTTTCTTTTACTGGTTTACTTACTATAGTATTCACAAATCCTACACCTCCATGGTTAAATTGCTTTTTAAATGCATTGTATATACTTAATCACAATTCCTTTTGTGCTTGCTCCCCGTTCCCAGATTCCTTGTTTGCTTCCTAAATCCCCACACCCTCCTTATCTTGCCCCATCCCAACGCCCCCATATCTCCCCACCCCCAACACCCCCAATAGACCACCGCATCACTTATTATCTCTATGCATGTATTCCTTTTGCGCTTCACAATCTGGGGGACCCAGCAGTAACAATAAAAAAACAAACCCAAGATAAAATGGCAAGAATAAAATAATAATATAAAAATTAAAATGCAAATAAAGAGTAAGAAAGAAAAGACCACCATCAATATTTTAAAAGCCAGGGAAGAAATTTTTGTCGGGGAACAAGCAAGAAATACTTGCGCTAGATCACATTCAGGTTGGGTCAAGATGGAGGTCAGCTGACCAAGTGTCAGTTATGCCACATTCGATCCTCCATCATCGAGTTGACATCATCTCTGTCTGAGAGTGAAGCTGTTTGAGGTGCTTGCCTGTGGCTAGGCCAGAGGCTTGATCTAACTGGATACTCTGCAGCTGGACTTTGGGTTCCCACTGTCCCCTACAGCCTTCTACAAATTGGGGGTTTACAATTTAAACCCTGATACTTTTCCCTTTGTCATATTTGGATTTTGTTATTGTCGTCCTTGGATCACACAGGCTGGTGTGTTTCTTCCATATGGACTTAAGTTGACGCCTCACTTAGATGGCTGCTTGTTTGAGTACAACCCTTTATGACCCCAGATACCATTCCAATTGATAGCCAGGCACCACCTGCTTTTTCCACCACACTTTACTATAGCACCCTTATTTTCAGTGACTTTTCATGAAGGCAAGTATCGAGCAGGACTCTATTATCAGAACTAACTGCTCTTGCATTGGGGCTGGGGTTAATGGGAGCCCAGCACCCATCTGCTTGTCCACGGGTTACACAGGACTCTGGTTTACTTTGGTGTTCATATTATGACACAACACAACCCCACATGACCAACAACAACTACAGCAACAAACCAGCGCACCAAGTCTAGAAACAAACAAGCAAAAGGCAGAACAAAAACCCAAAGAGACAAAAATGGAAACCATCCTCTGTCATCCCCCTGGGGTATAAGGTGATTACACTGATACCATGCATGGTTTTTTTCTCTGACACAGAACTAGAGAAACTGTTGACAGGAGCAGTCCATGCGAGTACAATTCTGCTGCGAACCACATCCCGCTCGTTGTTGTCCCACACAGTTCGATCTCCCAGTGAATTGTGCTCCGTTTGCACTGAGCAGGGGCGTTGGTGCCAGGGGGCTACATGGGGTTTTTAGGAAGTTGTACGTCTTTCCAGGACACATGGCCTCTTCCTTCTCCCTCTGAGAGGTGGGTGCATTTGAACTGCCAACTTTAGCAGTCCAATGTTTACCCTACAGCACCAGCAGGGCTCCTTATTCTCGCAAACACCACCCAGAAGGATGCACTGCCAAGGTTAAAGTTCTCAAATTAAGCATTTCCTTGTACTTTCTAGGCAGCAAGTTTGCCCTGCCAAGCTTTATTTCAGGGAAACCTGGCTAACTCCTTGTGGACCTGTAGCCCAGAACAAGCACAAATATGGCTGTTGTTTATTTACAGAATTTGGAGCCATGTTGTCTGTGAACAGGAGTCCGGGTTACATGTTGGGCCACTAACTGCAAGGTCAGCAGTTTGAAACCCCCAGTGGCTCCTTGGGGGAAAGATGAGGCTTTCTATTGCCGTAAAGAGTTACAACTTCTGAAACCCACAGGGGCAGTTCTACCCTGTGCAGGGTCACTAAGAGCCGGCACTGACTCGGTGACAGTGAGTTTGCTTTTGGTATTGTCCGTGAAGTGGAACTTGATAAAAGTCCCTAGTTTCAAGGGCAGACATCTAACTTTGTATCAAAGTCTGGAGAAAGATAAATTTCTACATGTTGATGTAGAAATCATGGAAGGCCTAAGATATCAATGTGAGCTGGCTGACCTCACCAAAGAGAAGGTCCAGCCATTGCAACAGGCCTGCACTAGTTAAATTTCTGGCCAGATATAGCAGGCTGATTGTTTTAATCATTTTATTGCAGGATCTTACAATTTTTGTTGCAATCCATACATCAATTTATCCAACATTCGTACATATATTCCATCATTCTTTTCTAGACATTTGCTTTTCATTGAGCCCCAGGGATCAGTCCTCTTTTTTCCCCTCCCTCTTCTCCCCATCCCCCAACCCTCGTGGCCCCTTGATAGATTTCAGACTGTGAATTATTTTCAAATTTCACACTGACTGCTGTCTCCCTTCCCCCCTGGTTTCTGTAGTTCTTCCCCTTGGAGGGGGGGTGGTGTGGTTATGTGCCATTCATTGTGATTGGTGCCCCCTTTTCTCCCCACCTCTCCCCCCCCTTCCTCCTACCCTTTTGGTATCTCTGTTCCCATTCCTGTGCCTGGCTTCCATGTGTTGTGACTTTTATCTCTTGCCTATACCTATGCACATGCTCCTGTCGAGCCTAGATTGGGAAGTGGCACTGTGGTCATGATAGCGGGGTGGCGGGGGTAGGGGCGAGGAGGCCTCAAGGGATCAGAGGTATATTGTGTGACCCATTAGAGCTCTACTGCACCCTGACTGACCCATCCGGTCTCTCGCTGGGTGGATGTTCCATTGTCCATAGATGGGCTTTGGGTCTCCGCTCCAACCCCTCTCCATTCTTACCAATGCATTTTTGTTTGTTTGCTCTTTTGGGGAGTCTTCTGATGCCGGTTGCCTAGTTTTGATGACACCTCACAATCGCACTGGCTGGTGTGCTTCTTCCATGTGGACTTGTTGCTTCACTGCTGAATGGCTGCTTGTTTACCTTCAAGCTTTTAAGACCCCAGATACTATATCTTTTAATAGCCGGGCACCATCCTCTGTCTTCACCACATCTACAAAATGCATGCATTTTGTCTTCAGTGATTGTGTGCACGCGCATGTGTGTGTGTATCACGGAATGCCAATTTGTTAGAACAAAGAGTTCTTGTATTGAGGGAAGGGATGACCCGAGGCCCAAGGCCCGTCTGCAGCCTCAGTGTATTGCCTTATAAATATATGTACATAAGCCAATCCCACTATTGTTATGGATTAATGTATTTACTTAAGTGCACACTTCTATTAATCTCCCTATCCATGCCTTTGCTTCCTAGAGCTTGCCTCTGTTTCCTTTTGCCTCCTCCTGCCCCTCCATCACTTTCCCCTTTCTTCCACCGCTTAGTCTTCCTCTCCACTAGCTTGGTGTTGCTCTAATACTCACAGGATCTCTACCCTCTCCTAGATAATAGTTCCACTTCGCTAGTTGTTCCCCTGTCCATGACACCATCCACTCACCACACCGTTCTCCCCACCTCCTTCTCCCTCCTCTACCTTCCGGGGCCATTGGCCCCATTGGCAGGCTAATTTTTAAGTTGATAATTTGGATGACCCACAAACGACCTTATAAATAGCCAAATGGCCTGGGTACGGGGCAAGGGAGGTTTCCCACCCCTGCTTTAGGGTTTTTGAGGTTGTAAATATTTTTAAATTTTTATTTTAATAAATCATTTTATTGGGGGCTCGTACAACTCTTACCACAATCCATACATGCATCCATCATGTCAAGCACGTTTGTACATTTGTTGCTATCATCATTCTCAAAACATTTTCTTTCTATTTGAGCCCTTGGTATCAGCTCCTCATTTTCCCCCTCCTCCCCCACCTTTCCTCCCTCACAAACCCTTGCTAATTTATTAATTATTATTTTTGTATATCTCACATAGACCGATGTCTCCCTTGACCCACCTTTCTGCTTTCTATCCGCCTAGGAGGGGGTTATAGCTAGATCATTGTGATCTGTTCTGTCTTTCTGCCCCCTACCTTCCCCTTACCCTCTTGGTATGGTTACTCTCAGGGGTTTATTCTGCCCTGTATTCCCTGTGTTTCCAGCTCTTAACTGTGCCCATGTACATGCTCAGGTCTAGCAATATTTGTAAGGTAGAATTGGGTCATGATAGTGGTGGGGGAAGCATTTAGGAACCTAGAGGAAAGGTGTATGTTTCATCGTTGTTACACTACACCCTGACTGGCTCATCTTCTCCCTGCGACCCTTCTGTAAGGGGATGTCCAGTTGCCTACAGATGGACTTTGTATCTCCACTCTGCACTCCCCCTCATTCACAATGATAGGATTTTTTGTTCTTTGATGCCTGATACCTCATCCCTTCAACACCTCGTGATCACCCAAGTTGGTGTGTTTCTTCCATGCGGGCTTTGTTGCTTCTCAGCTAGATGGCTGCTTGTTTATCTTCAAGTCTTTAAGACCCCAGATACTATATCTTTTGATAGCCACATTTGCTTATGCACCTGCTTTGTCTTCAGTGATCATGTCAGGAAGCTGAGTATCATGGAATGCCAGGTTAATAGAACAAAGTGTTCTTGCATTGAGGGAATACTTGAATAGAGGCCCAATATCCATTTGCTACCTTAATACTAAACCTATATGTACAAAATATATGTATAAATATATATGTACAAATATATGTACAAAAATCTATTTCCCCATCGACATATAAAAATATATTGACATATGTACATGCCTGTATTTAGACCTCTATAAATGCCCTTTGCCTCCTAGTTCTTTTCTCTATTTCCTTTTACTTTCCTCTTGTCCCACTTTCATGTTCAGCCTTCGTTTGGATTTCAATAATTCCTCTCGGTTACATTGCCCCTGATCAAGCCCTACCAGGCCTCCTACACCCTCCTTGCCATAGATTTTAGATCACTTATTGTTCCCTTGTCCCTGGGTTTGTTAACACCACTTCCTTCCCCTGCCTCCCCCTCTCCAATGCCCCCCCCCCTAGCCCGTAGATCCCATTGTTTTCTCCTCCAGTGTATTTATCTTGCCTATCTTTATCTAGATAGACCCACAAAGATAATAATATGCACACAAAAAAGACAGAGCAAAGCAACAAAAGCAAACTAAACAACAACAAGAAACCAAGGACACAAAAAAGGAAAACCCCATAAATAGTTCAGGGTCTGTTTGTTGACTTTTAGGAGTGTTTTCCAGTCGAGTCTGATGGGTGCCATGCCCTGGCCCCACAGTCTATTTTTGGTGCTCCCTTGGGACTTCCTTGCTCTGCTCCCCTTGTAGTTCTTTTGCATGGCCTTAGTGTTTTGCCTTGGTGTGGTGGCATCAGATCGGGCACAATCCCCACACTGTGTCTCCAGTGTTGTGTCCCTTAGTGCTGTGGGTCAGTGAGGGACGTCATGTCTCATAGTGGGGACAGCCCTATGGTCTTTTCTGTGCATTGGCTGCTCTGAGCAGGCCTAGCATCCTCAGGGCTTGGTGGGCCAGGATGTGCTCCTCTCTCTCTTCCTCCCCTTCATTTGCTCCTGTGTGCTCTGCTCAGACATGTCCCTCTCCCTGAGCTGTAGCTTCAGTGCTGTCCTCTGAAGTGCATTCTTCTGGGGGGTGTGTGTGTGTTTGTAAACCCTTATAGGAGCAGGTCGCCTCATCGTTCTCCTGGGGAGCCTCTGGCGGGTTCCAACAGCCCAACTGAAAATCCACTTTGCCACCAGGGCTCCTGCATATTAATTTTAGACCTGTCTATTGTATTTTCTTAAAATCGATTATTATCAAGAACACAGTTACGTAAATAAATTTTACTGAGCATAATTTTATAAGTATTCCATATTGGTGGCATAGTGATTCAGTTTGTGGCTGCAAACTATAAGGTTAACAGTTCAAACCTATCAGCTCTGCCCCAGGGGATGAAGTAGCAATTTGTTATTCCCCAGACGATTTACAGCCTTGGAAACTCTATGGGACCGTTCTACTCGGTCCTATTGGCTGGCTGTGAGTCTAAATCAACAGTGCTTGGAATTTTCGTTTGTTTGTTTGTATGATGGGGGAGGGAGGAGGGCAAGAGATTAAATAATGTCCAAGATGTCACATTGCCATAAAAGATTCCGAAATGCTGTAATACATTCACAAACTGCTGTTTCACTAAAGAGGCTGGAACCATTAAAAACAGTTCAAGTAGTTAAGAGTAGAAGCATATTTCACTAGCTATAAATGACTTCCTGCCCTGCAAGGAAATTTCAGAATGTTTCTTTGATATCAAAAGAAGCCTTAAACAAAAGTAACATTAAAGATAGAAGAAATATTCATGTCAGGAAATCTCCGGACACAGAGAAGAAAGCCATACTGTCTATGGGGGTCACGTCATCTCACTCACAGCACCATCAGCTGGTTGGCTGGTGATGTTACAGCTTGAGAGAGAAGACACGGTTCATATTGCCAATGGAAATGGTGCAGGTTACGTAATAAAGCACACAAGACATCCGGCAAACAGAGTCTTTCAAAGTCCCTAAAACTTAGTGCAGCATTGTCGATTTGGAGAAGGATTTCAAGCGAAGACCCCACCTTGTCAGCCCTGTTTGGGTGTTTGCACCCAGCTTAGCTTCAAGGAGGACTGATGCCGTAGTCAGTCCGGGCGTAGTCAGACCTGAAGCTAGGTAAACCCAACACAGCCTCCACCAGGGGCGTCATCTTGGCAGTTGCTAGGGCCCCAGCAACCATTGTCACCGCAAGAAGACCAGTACCCAATACAGCCTGGGGGAAAAACGCACCTTCCATTGGGTAAAATGTAATGAGAAGGCTATTTTAGCAAATGAGATGAAAGTCTTGGCAGCCCAGGAACCTGAACTGGCAGAAGCTGATTACCAAAAGATAGGAAGTAAGCTTTTAAATCCCACAGTTTAATATGTTCAGTAACCCAGTAACAATGAGCACAGCTCATGACCCGACAGTGGCTTCTAACACTGTTTGCTAATGCAGGGTCCAGGACTCCGTGGAGTTCACTTGCCTAAGAGATGTTTCTTTTTCTTCCTGTGTACCTAATCATTTAGTTACATCAATGTGGATTCATGGATTTTTATATTCTATGTCATACTATCATACAAGATTACAGGAAATGTGGCTCAATGGTTTTTCTAGCTTTGGCTGCGGTGAGCTCTTTCTGTTGACTTCTGTATCTTGTTGACAAGCACCCATATTGTGTGCTTGTTTGGTTTTTGGTGGGGGAGGTACTTCATTGCTTTTTTGACAGAACGAAGTGCTGCAGGCTCCTTTGTCTACTTCTTGCCCTGGTCCTCGATTTAGACACGTCTCCACGGAGTCCTGGATCCTGCATTAGCAAACAGTGGGACATCAGTCCCCAGTCTGTACATCAGGACTTTCTTCACAGTAAACAGTACGAAAAAGGAAGAAATGGAAAACCTCCTAACCACCCCCTCAGCCAGGGGATTGAGATCAGCATCAACTGTGATAAATCCTTTGATGGTTTGACCTCTTGCTATTAAGAGCTGAAGATGGCACGATGCCTCGTCAGTCTTTCCCCCGGAACACGTAGCCCGTCCCTGCCTCACCATCAGACACATCTCACGTCACAAAATACCTGACCAGAACGCCTCACAACCGTTATTAATGCTGTTAAAAATACATTTTTTTACATCTGAGAAACTGTCATAACCAATGAGCCCTAGATAGGATGATGAACCATAAGGCAGTTTACTGGATGGGATCCTGGAACAGAAAAATTATGTGAGATAAATGGGAATAATTCATATTAAACTAATTATAGAAAGTAATGATTTAGAAAGGTAAACCTTTAGTTCTGACAATGTGACACATGCGTGTAAGACGCGAACAACAGGGAAGCGGGAATGGGCTAGCTAAGGACTTGCTAGACGATTGGGGCTGCTACCCACCAGGTACCAGCAGTAGGAAACCACGAGCTGCTCCTCCAGAGAAGGCTTAGACTTCTGCTCCCACACAGGGCTGCAGTCGGAAACCCACAAGGGCCGTTCTCACGGGCAGTGAATTTGAGTTCACATTGTCTTTGCAATCTTTCTACAAACCTAAAACTATTTCAAAATAAAATAAGTTTATTTTTTAACTGCTCAGTGGCAAAATAACACGCCAGAAGAATGACCAGATAATGCTTTATTTCACCACCTACCTGGAAGGAAGCCTGTAGCTCGCATTTACCCAGGACTATTGCTATGATACAGTGAGTCTGTGGCCTTCTCCTAGTTCTAAAAACCTAGGATCTGGTTTTTTGTCTCGTGTTTAAATGTGTCTTCCTTTGTGCTTTCAGTCTTTTATATGCTCCGAATTAAATATAAGACTCGTCTTTACAGTAAAACACATTGTCATTAAGATTACCAACAAGTAACACAGGCAGTGTCTGTAGGATGGACATAATGTCTATAGGTATAAAATTATCAAAGAACAAGTAGACAATTTATCATTTGTTCTTTCGTAGATCACTCTTGATCTTGGAGGGTAAAATGATCTTGTACCTGCATTGCCTTCCCAATACTTTTGTCATATGCATATGAGTAAAAAGTATGTGATATAAAAATGTCATCATTGATTTATTCTAGGACATAAATGTACAGAAGGAGAAGCCCATTTGCTTCTTTGGCATGAACAGTCCAAGCACACTACTTGCCGTCCGTGCAGTCTGTTTTGAGGCAGGGCCTTAGTGCAGTGGGGGCAGGTTGATGGTAAGGGTGCAGCAGGGGAGCGGGAGGGGGGGGGCGCTATCTCTCCTCTCTCCCTTGGGAGAGCTTTAAGAGGGACCTCTGTCTTTTCAGCTGGGATCCTTTCACACGGGAGCTCCTTCGCCTGTGTGTTGCCGACCTTATTGCCGGTATGGGATATATTGTAGTGTTGCTTCATACGTGTGAAGGCACCAAGATATCGAACATATAAGTTCCACATAACACCAATTGACTTGAGAAAGGACTGAACAGTCTTATTAAAAAAGTGACGTTTGCTTATAGTAAATGTACTGCTTTTTTTTTAACTAGGCCATCACAGAGAAGCACAAAATGAATGTTCCAGAAGCAATGAATGAAGTTCTTGATATGTCTGATGACGAAGGTATGGAAATGACCCGAGTTCATAGTAATTACGAGTGAACGTGCACATGTTGTTTCCCGGAAAAAGCGTGTTACAAAAATGTTGTAGAAGCATTCAAATATCTGTTATTGTGTCAGGCGTGTGTGTTTTATACACTTACACTGTTCACTTAAATCATGCAGTTCTTAAAGCCAATGCCCCTGAAATGCTCAGTGATGGCGACTGTATCTCAGATGGTGAAGAAGGTATTTGTGACCTTTCATTGTGACGAACCCTAACTAACTACCAACCTTAGCTTTCATTTCTGATCTTTGAGAGGTAACACTTCCTGGAGTCACTAACTTTCTCATATTCATTTCAGAGAATTAATTTGTGCATCTATGGTGTTCCTGGCTGTCATAAAAATGCATACATGGTATTACTGGTTGTCTTCTTTTTTCTTTTGAAATCACCTCTCCTGGAATCCATTTTCCCGTTTGAAAATGACCCTAGTTATTGCGATTATTTTCTTTTTGTTTCTGTCAAGCAGTAACTTGATGTTTTTATTATTTACATCCAATTACATCTAAAATCCTGGAAAGAGAAAACTAAGTTTTGTTTTTAAACAAGAGGAATTCCTTGTCTCAGTTCTGAGTTACTACTTTTTTAAGGGTTTGTTTGGTTTTAAATAAGAGAAAGTATCTTTACAGATAAGGAGTTTACTCTGAACTTTTGGGTACAAGCAGCTCTTTATCTTAAACTCCACCTGAACAATCTATTTGTACAAAATTTAAGTTTTCAACAATGAATTCATGAAGTTGACCAAAACTAGAAATGATTAGTTATACTTTGTGTGTTTAAAAGAAAAATTTTTTGCTTTTTTGTTTTACTTAATATTAAAACATTTGTCAAGGTCATGATGCATGTAGATGTTTTACTGAATTACATAGTTCAAATGTTCAGTGGAAACAGTAAATCTTACTCAACGGCAAAACGTGGGATTTTGCTGAGATCTATGTCATAGGAGAGTTCCTGCTTATTTGTTTCTTTCTTGCATAATTGGACTGTCTCCGTTCCATCTGATGGCTGCCTCCACTTGCCATCTCACATGTGGTGTTTTTTCTGGGGACAGTCTGGCATTCCTGGTCTTTCTCTGCCTTTAGGTAATTTTCCCTAATTTAATTATTGGTTCCTTCTTTGACTGGCCTTCATTTCATTGGAAGCCTAAATCATTAGAAATCCTATCTGATCTAGAATCAGGTTAGCCTGGTCAGCATTCAGTGGCTGCCCATTCTGAAGTTCATTGTGCCGAGGACTGCACACCAAGACGAGTGAGGTTGCCATGCAGGGACCTGGGAGGACCTTTCTCCTGCCTGTAGATGTGGTTTTGAAAACTGTTCCAGACATTTACTCATCTTTCTTTCCTTTTCTAGAAAACATCTGCTATGTACTTTATTCTCTAACCAAGTGGGCATCTTGCGCAATTTTCTAATTTTAACAGCAGTATGCCTTGTCATGTTATATTTCAGTCCCTCTCAAGGAATATTCTCAGAGTAATTGCTTGTGGGTAGACGATCTATTTAAAATGCTGCTCTCATGTTTGGCGATGTTTGCTTGTGCAAAAAACAAACAAACAAAAGAACCATGAAGTCAAAAAGTATGTCTTCCAACTGAAATGTTTTTGAAGTATAATATGACAATCATATACCTAAAAAATACCGTTCCTTTAACAAAATATCCCCAAAGAGCCACACTGGTGAGGGGCTGAGTTTGAATGGACATATGTCAGCAGCCGTATACATGGGAATAGTTAATGAAATAATATCAGAAAACATGGACATTTGAATTACTTAAATTGATTGCAATGAATCCATTTCTTTGATTAGAAATGATCATCTTTCCCTTTAGACTTAACTCAGTTTAGGAATTTAAAAAGAAAAAAAACCGATTTTAAATCTTGATTTTTTTTCTTTTCTTTTCAAACAGTTTGGTTCTAGCTTTATCGTATGACCATGGATGTTGCAGTCGAAGGGCTGTTGATGTCCTAATGTAGAATGATTTAAGACTGAAAGGGGTCCCTTCGCTCCGTTTAAACAGCTATCCGGCATTCAAACACCACTATAGTATCCTCTTTCTAGGGACTCTTTTCCCCTATGATTCAATCCATGGAGATAGCTTAGGCTGCCTATTTCATTTTGGAAAACTCTGACTCGGAAAATTCTTCATTGTATAGAGCCTCCTGTAGCTTTAACACATTGTTTTGGGCGCTGACACACTCTGCACCACTGAGAACAAACTGCGTCTTCATTGTAAACAGAAGCATTCGTGTGATTGGGTATGAGAAAAGGAGGAAGCCAACTCCTTGCCCACAAAGTTTACGTGGTCCTCCACCAGGGCAGAGGGACCATGTTCTCGTATCACGCACAGAGTTCTGGTACACTTGGCTGCTGACAAGCCAGGAATAATAAGGTTCGGATTTCAGGTTGAGGCTGGACAAATAATCCTGAAGGCCAAAAAGTGGAAGAAGGTAATGAGTTGGCAGGACCCTGCAACCTTGACTGTAGATAGCCTAATTTATCTGTAAGTAAAAACCAGCAATTGCGTGCCTGATTCCACAGGGCCAGTTGGCTGTTAGTAATTAATTTATCACTTACACTTCTTCACAGGTGGCATAGATTTTAGATCATGAAAACAGTTCAGCCATTTGCTTCTTTATACCTGTATTTTGTCTTTAGACTCATATGCTCATTTGATCAAGTAAAATGCATTATAATATCTGATCTTAGATAGCTCAGAGGGATTTTATGGATTGGGGTTAAAGACTATCTATGACTATATACAAAAATATTGAAATATTATAATGACTGCCATAATATTGTACCTTTCCTTTTTTATTTTTAAGTGTCTTCACGGGAAAGACACTGAATTATTTTTCTGTTCTGGGATGGGTTTGTTTATTCACCCAAACCAAGATCACAGGGGACGTTGTTCATTACTGTGCCTGGAAAAGGCCCAGCACTGAGTCATGCGCGCTTACTTTAGAAACCATATCTAGCCTAGATTAAGGAGCAGTAAAGTATTGTACTGTTTCCCAAAAGCAGCACACCCAGCCAGAAAGAACAGACTCATGTTAGAGTAAAGAATCAAATTGATTTTATATTCTTAAAAAAAAACAACACAAAAGCCTACCCAAAGCAAAGCGTCCTGTGTTCTTTGGGATCATAACCATTTGTTGTTGAAGAGATTGGACGACAAGCTGATGGGCACCGGATTGCTTGGTGCCCACCCACAGAGCCAAAGCCTTGTGGCACAGAGGATTAACTGTTGCCTTCTTCACAAAATCTATGCAACTGGAACTTACCCACTCCCTGCAGAGGAGAATAGGCTAGGCTGTCTTCTTTTGTAAAGACCATAGCCAAGAGCACCCCATGGGATGCCCTGTTGTATCCCATGACACTGCTGTGCGTCAAAACCAATTTGATGGCACCTAATAAAGATAGCGCAGCAGGAGCACCTAGATAGAGGGAAGGGAAGAAAGAATAACTTCCCCACAACAGGTACATCTATCCCCCTCCCCCAACTGCAACACACGCCCTCTTCAGCTTTCTGAAACCAGCCCAATCCCCCTGAAGTTGATGCATCCCAACCTCCCGTGTTGACTTGTGCTCCATAGGGTTTGTAGTGCCTGTGTTGTTTGTTTTAACTTGTGATTTGGATGAAAGTTTACAGAACAAATTAGTTTCCCCATTTTAAATGGGGAACACGCATTTTGTTGGGGGACATTGACGGCAGTTCTGGCAAGGTAACCGTATCCCCCTCTCACAGCCCCCCTTTCCCATTTCCGTTGGCCTTCGCGCTTGTCCCTTGCTGCCTTCTCAGCTTTGAGCAGTGCTGCAGATGGGGGTGGTTGATGGCGCTGAGGAGTGCGTGGCCCTCCCATGGTGTCGCTCTCCATACAGCCTGGTCTGTTGTCTAGCTGCAAGCCTGTTCTCCAGGCTGAGGTCCTTTCCAGGCTGAAAGAGTCTAAGAAGCACAGTTCTGGGGAGTCCCGCATCAGCGGTTCATTTTCCAGAAGCCGATCAACCAGCCTTGCTTGTGAGATGCCTCCAAGTAGCCTTGAACCTCCAACCTTGCCGTGAACAGCCAAGTGTGTTCGCCGTTGGTGCCCCACAGGACTCCGGAATCCGATCCATTTCACCCTTTGTTCAACATTTGTTCTCACATTTAGAGAAGGGAAGCAAGAAAACCGTAAACTCCAGTACTTGGGCTTTAAAAGAGCAACCGCTGCAGCCAGCAGCTGCATCTTAAAGGGGACATCGTTGTCTCCAAGGCCCGGCGACTGAGGAGCCAGTGGCGTGAAAAGAACAGGGGAGGACTCAGGCCACGCTGCTCTTCAGGGCGGCCAGTGGCCTGTCAACGTCTCATTGAAAGGCTCCTTTCCCTCTTCCTCTTGCCTGCTGACCACTAACTCCAGTGGGCCTCCCTGGAAGGACCTGCAGCGCCCACGCAAGCCTCCATGTTTTCACATCCGCTCCCTCCTGTGCGCATCAGAATATCCTCACATGAAGCCTCACTTTATTTTTTTGGGGGGGGGTTGGTTTTTTTCAAGCCTTACTTTAATACAAGCTCTGGCTCCCCACTGGGAAAAGAAGAAGATGAAGGCAGCCCTGGGTTGTAACTTACTTTCTCAGAACCATTGTGTAACTCTAGGAGAGAATTGTAAGTCTTCTCAACCAACCACATGCCACTCCGTTCCTCGACCCACTCCTTGTTCCTTGTTTTCTTGAGAATAATAATATTGGGATCAAGGGGAAAAATTCATGTGAGTAAATGTAATTATTTGAACTCTCTGTGCTGACAATTTGCCATTTAAATGTTGGCTGAGGTACACATTTTTATTGCTTTTTATTGCAATATACTCACAACAAAACAAAATATTTAATCAAATTTCTATATGTACACTTCCGTGAAGTAGGCAATATTCTTCAGGTGATGCAACCATTCTTGTTATTTTTTTCCAAATTATTTCCCGACCACTGACATTCATTTAATTTATTCTAATTTACTCTAAGAAATGCCCCCTTTCCCTGTCCCTGGTAACTTCAAAGTATTTGTATTTTCTGTATCATAAACAAGCCGCCCCTCTGGCATAGAGTTTACACACAGTGGAACACAGCGGCACACTTAGTGTTGCTAACTAAAGACCAGCACTTTGAAACCACCAGCAGGTCCTGGGGAGAAAAATGAGGTTTTCTACTCCTATAAAGAGTTGAAATATTGAAAACCCACGGAGGCAATTCGACCCTTTCCTAGATGGTTGCTATGAGTTGGTATTGACTCAATGGCAGTGAATTTGGTGTTTTTAATTTTTTCATATCATAAGCATTGGACTAATAATTGCAAGATGGTTGGTTCAAACCCACCAAGCACTTCACGGAGAAAGCAGCATCTATCTGTCCTGGGAAGGTTTCCATCCTTGGAAACTTGATGTAGGGTCACCATGAGTTGAAATGGACTCAATAGCAGTGGGTTTTGAGTTTGTATATAATTATTTGAGATCCCTGCTGATGCTGTGTGTTAGGTGTTGGGCTATGAACCACAACCACAGGTAGGCAGTTCAAAGCTACCACGGGGAAAGAGGAAGCTGTCTGCTCCTTTAAGAGAGATAGCCGTGGACACCGTGTGCACTGTCACTTGGAGTAGAAATAGACTTGATGGCAATGGGATTTGTATAATTGATTATTTCATGTACATGATACCATACAGTCTTTAGCCTTTTTTGTCTGACATATTTCACGCAGTTCAATGTCCTCTAAGTTCATTCACGTTGTAACATGCATCAAGACGTCATTCCTCCTTGTGGCTGAGCAACATTCCATTTACCTACGCCACATTTTGTTAACCATTCTCCCGTCGATGAACTTTTTTAGCTATTGGGTAATACAGAATCCCAGGTCCCACCCTGAGGCAAATACACATTGTACTTTGACAAGCACTTCCCTCAGTAAATTCAGTTGCTGAAGTTGATCTTTAATGACATATTTCCCGTCTGACAGTTGTCCTCTCCTTAAATAAGAAGTCCCACGTGAATAATGTGAATCTCCTTCTTCCTACCTTACTATTTATTTTGTCTGTTCTAATCTCGTAAATAAGAGTGGTGTGGTTGGTCAGACATTCGAATCTCTTAAATAGCAGTTGTATAGTAGGTTAAGCATTGGATTGCTAACAGGAAGGTACGCAGTTCAAAACCACCAGCAACTGCACGGGAGAATGACAAGGATTTCACTCTCATGAAGATTTAGTCTCAGAAACCCACCAGAGCAACTCTGTTCTCTCCTACAGGGCTGCTGTGAGTTGGAATTGACTTGATGGCAGTGAGTTTTGCTGGTTTTAATCTTTTTGTTTGTTTGTTTTAATCTCTTAAATAACTTTGAACACTAGGAAGTGTTGAACTTCCTCTCCATGCTTCCCAAAAACCACTGGAAAAAGACACCCATCTTAACCCTTACTGGCAGTCCTTTGTGCGTCCTAAGACTCTTCCTGGCGGATGGAACACACAGCCTGTCTGATGTACTTGTAGCCCCTGTATTTTTTCTTTTGTTAATTTTATCCATTTTTTGAATAGGTAATAGATGCACATGGTACAAAATCCCCAAGGTACAAGAGTTTACGGTAAAAAGTAAGTCTCCCTCCATCTCCTTGCTCCCGTAAAATAGATCTTTTCTCCAAAATCAGTCACTAAACTTCTATCCCTTCTCCACATTTATTGAGCATTTACTATGCACCAAGCACTGTTCGGTGCACTAGAAATAAAGCAGGAAGCAAAACAAGGGGAAAGCGTCTACCCTCCTGAGGCTTCCATTTTGTCTTTCCGGTTGCCTAGGGTGTGTGTTGAATGGCATTCTAGTTGTCCTCGGCCACGGTTGTTGAAAGGAGGGCTTTGTAGTCAAGTCGACCGATTTTGAAGTTGGACTTCTCCCTAATCCACGACCTTAGAGAACCAGTAGGAACTGGGTTTCCTTGATCAGAAAATGGCAACAACAACCCTCACTCATAAGGTTGTGAGGCTTCAGGGAAATAATATGCGTAAAACACCAACTATAGTAAGTGCTCAATAAAGATCGGTGTTATTAGCAGTGTGATCCTCTGCTGTCTAGAAGGTAGACCAAAGTGGCTAAAGGACTTCTTCCAATCGCCTTTCATTTCCTCTCTGCTGTATCACAATCAACAATGTCATGTTTCTCAGGGGGACAAAATGAACTCAGATTTGTAACTTTTATTCATGAACTGCTAATCTGCAAGACTCTTAGTTGATCCCGACTCTTAATTAATTCATAGTGTATCGAGACTATGTTCCCCTTGATTCTTCCCAATCTAGCCTTGGAAAATTCCTTTTAATTTGGGGGTTTTGTAGTATTAATTTGCAGGTGTTTCGCACCATTCGTCCAGGGTTACACTGGTCCAGTGCCCTGACCCGAGGAGAGTCTGCCCTTCACCACAGAGGAGTTAAGCATGCCTGAATCATTTCTCACAAAATAACTTGGTGTTGTGGGGCTTTCTCAAGGTTTCAAGTCTCCAGTGTTTGGGTGGAAATTTTTCAGTCGTTGGAAAAGTAGTAAGAGTCCTCCTTGGTGTCTTCGTGCTACAGTGTGCTCATGACAACACATATCGCAAGCAGCGGCTTTACAGACTAGAAGTCTGTTTTAGCACAGCCCTGGAGGTAGGGAGTCTAAGTGAGGGGCTCAGCCAGGTAGAGGCTTCTGTGTGCTTCCCCCCTTCCCTCGTTTCAGGTGTGTGTTGGCAGTCATTAGTGTTCCTTCGCTTGCCCACTGGTCCTCCTCGGGCTGTTGTTTTCCCTCTGTGTGAATACGCCCATTCTTCTCTCAGATAAGGCCCCACCCAAACAGTGAGGAGATTAAACACCCACTCTGTTCTGATATGGCTTCCTAAAAAGGAGAAAATACTGACTCTAAATGAGCCTGTTTCATTGACAGTTGTTAAAAGATTAGGGCTTTCATATACGCGTTGAGAGACACAGCTCAATCTGTAATAGTTGATGAATGTCTAACGGTAGAAAATATTATAAGAAAATGATATGCAAAAGAAACTTCAAAAAGACAGAAAGTCCTATGGCTAGAAAATATTTTTTTAATGTAAAGTTTAGACTAAGAAATTGATGTCTTCAGTATCCAAAGGATGACTGGTGGACATCATTGCGAGATAACCAGGAAGTTGGGCTAGATAGTCTACAATGGACTGGCATTTGCCGGTGATCCAGGATCTGTAAAGGAGGGAGGGTACACCTAGTTGGTTGACAAAAGTTCTTATAAAATTTATTAAATTTATTTTCTCTCTCTCTTGTTCCTTGATGCTACTTTGCACTGGTTTCATGGAAGACAGAGTTTGGGATCTTTGATTGTGTCTCTTCTCTTTACCATAAAAATTCCAGCCTAGGAATTCAATGGGGGCAGTTCTACTCTGGCTTATGTGGCGATTATGAGCCAGGAAACAACAGGATGGAGGGATAGTGGGGAATTGAAGCTAAATGCCCATGGACAGCCTTTATTATTGGTTAATGGTGAAATCAGAGTAGTAGTTGAATTTGGGCTTGTTGTTGTTCTGTGTGTAGGGGTGGGGAGGCAGTCGGTAGCATTTTCTAGTCTGGTAGCTTATTGGCAGAAACGGAGTGTCGATAAGTACATCAGTGCTCATAAAGCACAAATCAATACTAGCTAGCTGAGGTCTTCATAAGTGGCATTTGCCCCGGCATTTCTCCTGGGCTTTGTCCACACTGATCGCATAACATGCTACTGAGCTGGCTCTCATTTATTAAGGCTACGTTAGGCAGTCGCTTCTGACCTCTGTCTTATTTTTGGACGTTGTCATTTCTCATTATTCTCAGCTTAATTTATCTAGTACAGTCTAACAATGCACTTCCAAACTCAGTGGTTTAATCTATTATCTCCTCTGGCTCTGTTGGTGACGTGGGCTCAGTTGGTCTCTTGGGGTCTTTCATGGGACCGCAGTCAGCTGGCAGCTGAGGTAGACACATGTGAAAGCTCAATGTACCTTGATGCCCAAGACGGCGTCTTCATTCAGCTATTGGGCCCCTGCACTGAGCAGGCTCAGCTCTCCCTGATGTCAGTGTTCGCCCGTGATTAACCTGGCCTTCCTTGCAGCAGGTCGGACTCGCTTGTCCCCAAGCAACTGTTGTAAGAGGAAGGCCACTTTGCACAGTGTCTTTGGGGCACCCTCAGAAGTGATGCAAACGGAAAAGCTCTTGTTCACAAATCGAGCCAGCCCAAATTGAGGAGCAGGCACAACAAAAGGACACAGTGCCAGGAATTGTGACTCCGGCTCCAGAAGGAGGGGCATCTTTGAAAAGCAGCTACCACGTGCCCTTTAGCTGAAAATAGTCAAAATTATAACCTTTATCACTGTACTAAACATTTCTAAGACACATCCGTACATACAAGTTCTTTTTACTAAGTGAAAAGATAATGGCTCTTGGTAATAGTTTTCAGCTAATTATATTTGGTATTGTGTTGACTCAGATTACTTTGATTGGTTTATGCATACTAATTACATGGTCAAAAGCTGTCACGAGTGAAAATAATTTGGAAATTGCCTTCAGAGTAATCAGCACAATTAATTTCATTCTTCACGGGGTTACACATTGACTGATAACCTGAAAGTCAGCAGTACGGGACCACCAGGTGCTCCTCTGGAAGAGGATGACGCTTTCTGCTCCTGTAAAGACCTCCAGTCTCAGAAACCCACCGGGGCAGTTCCTCCCTATCCTATGGGATCACTGTGAGTCAGCATTGGCCTAATGGCAGTGAGAGTCCTGTTGAACTACACCTAGACAGGAGTTGTAGAATGCTTTGCTTCTCGAAGCACAGTTTGTTTTGGAAGAAATGTTGCTAGATTGCTCCTTGGAAACGAGAATGGTGAGACGTTGCCTCAGGAACTTTGCGCGTGTTATCCAGAGGGATCCGTCTCTGGAAAAGGACCTTATACTTGGTAGCCGGCCAGTGAAAAAAGAAGATCCTCAACAAGATAGAATGACACGGCAGATGTAACCACAGACTCAAACATAACAAGGACAAGATCAAGCAGTCTTTTCTTCTGCATGAACCGACTCACCGACTCCTGACAACAACACAAGTCCAGGCCATTATGGAGAATAATCGTGGCAGTCCTGATCAGCCCTTACTCGCGCATTCTCATTTAATTCCTACAAGAAATCTTAAGATAGAGGCAGAAAGGATGGCGTTTGAATCTGAACTCGGAAAACCTAATATGCAAAACTACCTTTTATTATTGCCTTTATTTTAAAATTCTAAGCCTCTTAAGAAATGATTTTTACCATTCTAAGGCATTTTCATTCTTTGAGAACATTATTGGTTATTTAAATAGATCCCACGACTTGTTAATATCTACCTCCTAGTGACCTTTTATGAGGCACAAATTATGATGGGTAAAGAAGGGAAGTGGAGCTCCCGATAAAATGATTTTAAAAAGAAGAAGAATGGAGGTTTCCTTCCACTGAACACCTCTGCCCTCGAATCAAGCTCACCATTGAAAAGCAGTGCTAGTCAGTTTGAAAGCACCAGCCGCTCGGAGGGAAAAAGACAGGACTGTCTACTCCTGCAAAGAGTCTCAGAAACTCACAGGGGCGGTTCGACCCCATCCTGCAGGGCCGCTATGAGTCGGCACCGTCTCGATGGCAGTGAGGGTGAGTGCTTTGCTTTTCCAATATGTTTGGCCCAGGAGCCCTTTGGCACCCAATGGAGATCCCACCACGGAGAGAGAGGGAGACCAGCAGTGATTTCATTGACAGTGCATCTTCGTAAGGGAAGCTCAAGGGAGAGACACCTAATGGTGTGGGCACTGGGCAGTGAGAGGGGGGCTAGAAAGAGTTAGTGTGGGAGAGATTAGTGAACGGTGGAGCAGGGGATGCATTCAGAAAAAGGTTGAAGGCCAAGAGCTTGAGGAATTCCCTTGTTCTGTGGCATCAAGTCATTTCTAGGGTGTACCCATTGGGGTGGCAGATAGCCACGTCTTTTCTCACAGGAGACCACTGGGGGCGTCAGGCCACCCACTTTTGGGTCATCAACCGAGCACCTTAACCGTTGTCACAGAGCTCCTTAGAAGAGCTCTAGGGGCTGACACAGTCCCAGCAGGAATGCAGAGTGGGTGTGAAGGCGAGGCAGGGGTTGAGGCTGGCCTAGAAATCAAGGGGAGGCAAGACTTGACTGTGCACCTTTTAAGGGCACCAATGACATTCTGCTGAGTAGCACGGATTTTCAGCCCAGAAGTAAGAAAAATAAAACCTTTCAGACATTCCTACTCTTGAACCCTAACTATCCCGCCCCCCCACATTCTTTACAACAGTTGGAATTCATTCGTTGACTTGTTGACTTGGGAATGCTTAGCCAATCCAATCCGTACCCACCATTATAAACGGGATCACTTCCGCGCCTCTATTTGCAATGTTGATCACCGTCAGGCTGATCAGATGCGGGCACCAGGTGCCGCGGCATCTTAATATTAGATGAGCCTCACTCATTTCTTCATTTAGGTGGGGGGGAAAGAGATTTGTTATCCGTTTGCTCCAGTTCCGCAGGTTCACATTTCCGTTTATGGAGGAAACGTCTCAGGGGGCAGGCACCCCATGAGTGTGCGGGGCACTTGATAAATCTTGCACTTCCTCCTCTAGCTCCATTCTCCAGCTCCCCGAGACCAAGCAGCAGCCATTGAAATCGCCTCTCCGGGGGACTCAGATGGAAGAGCCGCACCGGCCTGCTAGTTGTGTATCCCCAATGGCCAGTAGCCACAGGGTGGGGCAGCCTCGAACCCCAGGAGGCCCTGGGTCCTGAGAGAAGGAAACTGTCGCACAGCGGCAGCAGCACCTCAAGGCTGCCTCCCACCCAGGGCCTCACAGCCCTCCCGCCCTGAGCTCCGGGAAGAAGGTGCCTGGCAGCGGTGCAAGTACTTTACGCGGGGAACGCAGCACCGCACACAGTTGCTTCGCCAGCTCCTGTCTTCAAACTTGATGAACAGGTGGCGGGAGAGGTAGGGCGGCTCGGTTGGGTTGGTAGCTTCTCCGGGGCGTCCCCGGTTTGCAACCTGGGCTCAAGGGCACGCCCGCCTCCCTCCCCCTCCTTCCACCTGACCGCGACCGTGAGGAGCCAGCCTCCGGCTTTCCCAGCCGCGAACAAAGGCGGCCAGGTCGCCAGGAGCTCCCGCGCCCCGGCGCGGGCCGCTGCTTTCGCGTCTTGTCTTCGCCTTCGTCCCTGGACCCGGCTCGGCTGCTTCCTGGGCCCTGTTGGAGGAGCACCCGCCGGCTGGCTTTCCCGGGACCGGAGGCTGCCCCGGGGACGCAGCGAGGCACCGAGCCCGGGATCGAATTACAGAAAGTCTACACCGGAGCAGTCCCCATATTTACATACAAATAACTCGCGGGCTCACATTTATGTCACCATTGGGCCCCGCGAGAGGCTTGCCAGAGGAGTGCTTTAATCCAATCAGGAGGAGCTTTCAACGGATGTCTGCCGAGTGATCGAGAAGGCGCTTCATCTCAATCAAGGGGCGCCAGGTTCCGCCGTGGCTGCCCCCCACCCCAAGTTGCTGCTGCTTCCCGTGCGAAGTTTTGGCGTCTTGCACCTCCCGCGGGTCGGAGAGCTGCTGATTCCTCGCTGCCCGCGCGGAGGGCACGGCGCTGGACAGTGCGCGGTGGCGGTGAGGCCGTGCACGGCTCGCTCGGGCTGGCGTGGAGGTTCATGGTCAATCCCCGCCTCGGGAATTCCGGGACACTGCGGGGAAGCCTTCGTCCGGCGCAGCCTCGGGGAAATGGCTCGGCCGCAGAGTAAGCGCTTTCTTTAGGTTGTGCGTGGTCGTGCTGTGGTTGTGCCCCATGCAGTGCGCGTGCAAGGGCCCCGCCTGTGAGCCGTACTAAAAATAAGCCCTTGGTGTCCCGGGGCAGGCGAAAGTGGACCTGCCGACTCTGAGCCTTTCCAAACGCGGCCGGTCGCTGGCAGCGCGTTCGCAGCAGTCGTTTGAAAGTTGCGCCCCGGCGGTTTCCTGCATGTCAGTGAATGGAAGTTGTAAGCACTATGGAGTGACGAAATTGGAAAATGTGGCTGGAGCCACACACCCGGCGTGCTTTTCAGCTTGCTCTTGGAGAGCCAGCCTGAGCTGGGAAAGGGCGAAGAGATGCGTTGGCCCGTGGGTAAAGGAAGGGCTTTATAGCCCGTGCCACCTTTTGAGAGGAACATCCAGAGGGCAGAAGACAATGGGCAAACCAGCTCTGTTACTCGTGGAATGTGGCTTTAAAACAGGAGGTCACAGGCGGTTGTGCACTCAGCGGCAGCAGTAAAAGCACTTTCTGTGATTAACTCTTTGTACAGAGGGTTAAAAGGCAACTCACGCCATCTGAGTCTGAAACGGCTGCAGCTGCCTTGTATCTCTGGAAGGCCGAATTGCTTTCCGTGGAAGCGGCAGCTTTATTGGTTTTGAAACAGTGCGGAAGTGGTAGGCTCCCAGGTTCCCAAACTGGGCAGTTACCTCTCGGATGGGTTAGCTATTTTCACAGCGCAAGACCCAACCTGAGGTCCTGTCTGCGGGGCCAACAACCGAAGAGTCTGGTCTCCTAAGTTGAATGCTAAACACCGTAAGGAAAGGGGTGGCTCGCTCTTACATTGTAATCTATGTCCATTCAAACAACCTGCTCTTGCTGTGGGCTGCCTAGAGGTGAAGGGAATTCTGGTTGCCATAAAAAAAAAGAAAATAAATCCACCTTTCTTTATATGGGGTGGGGGTGGGGAGCGGGAGGGGTGCAGGGTGGAGATGAGGAGGAAGGAGAGACGTCTGGGACTGTTTACACCACTTAAATTCATGCTTGAAATTGCACACTAACCTCTGCTTAAGCATTCTAAACGTCAGTGGAGAAAACTGCAGAGAAGGGTGAAAATGATCCAATGGGAGCTCTGCTGTTGCCTCCACTCCTGACACAGTCCATGGGGCACTTCTGATCGGAGCTTGTTGTGTGCTCTGCAGGTGAAGATGCCATGACGGGGGACACAGACAAGTATCTTGGTCCCCAAGACCTGAAGGAGCTGGGTGATGACTCTCTGCCTGCAGAGGGCTACATGGGCTTTAGTCTCGGAGCCCGTTCTGCCAGGTACTTTTCCGTATTAGCAGTGTTGACCGTAGTTGATTCGAAACTGCCGTGATGTGTCATGAACCCAAGTCATTTCCATTTTGCACTTTGCACGTGGTCTTTGGATGAGGATGTGAATTTGGTGCAATGTACGTGCTCTGCTATTTTCTGTCATGGTTTTTAGTCCTTCGTTTTATGTGATTGAACTGGTTCCTGCTGAGAATGTGCATTTCCACCCCAGCTAGACAGAATTAGAATCTACATGTGAATAAGACCCTGTAAGAATCCTCAGGGAACCTTGGTGATGCTGTGGCATAAGCTTTGGGCTTCTAACCGTAAGGTCGCCATTTCAGCCTTGAGCGCATAGTGGGATGTGCAATGGGCTACTAATTGCAAGGTCAGCAGTTTGGAACCACGAGCCGCTTCCTGGGAGAAAGATGAGGCTATCTATTCCCATAAGTGGTTATGGCCCAGCAAACCCACAGAGACAGTTGTAAATTAGAATCTCCTCCATTGCAGTGGAGTTTGCGTTTTAACTGTCAGGGGATAAGAGGACAAGACTGCCCGCTCTTGTTAAGACCTGCGGTCTCAGCGACTCTTCATGGGGTTGCTGTGAGTCAGAAGTGACTCGATGGCAGTGGGTTGGGGTTTGATTTGGTACGAAATTGATAAAATGTACACTCTACTTCATTATCTCTGGGATGGAAATGAAGGAGAACGATGTGGTTGTCTCCTTTCATGACAATCTACTTCCTTGAACAGTCGGTGGGTCAATTCTCGGCACTGCTTGGTCAGACAAGAGTAGACAGCTATGCGTTTGGGTGGGGATGGCAATGCAAATTCTCAGCCCTGGGCTGAACATAGTCCTTGCTCGTGTATCTGCACTATGCGGGCCTGCTCCAAGCACAGTAGCAAAAGAACTTACTGATGAAACTGGGAGAACCAATCTGGGGCACGTGTTTGAAGCAAGAGTTTTGCTCTGTATTGAAAGGAAATTTTATTGCCAGTAACTAAGAAATACATGTCTATAATTGCTCTCCTTTCCTTCTTCATTACTGGAAGAATAATTTGGGATTGAGACTCCAAAAAGAACATTGAAAGGGTCTGCCTACTACCTGAGTGCCCTTTCTGAAGCCTTGCTGTGGCTGTGTTTACACGGTGACCCTGTGGGCGTGTTCACAGTGACAGCCACGTCACAGATAGTAAAGGATGGGAAATTCAACCTTCACCACTGAAGTAGAACACTTTTGGGAGGTTGAAAACCTTGGCTCAAACCAGTCTTCCTTCATTTGGAAGAGAAAGGACCTGACCCAGCATTTGGAGATTTCTTTTCTCTGTTGTGAATTAACAGCATGTTTGCTGACAGTCAAGTTATTTTAAAGCTAATAATTAAACTATCCAAGCCAGAACCCCGGGGACATTTTCCTATACTTCAGGGATCTGTTATACAAAGTTTCATTGTCTCATAGTAAATGACACTTCCCACAAAGTAAACCTGGGAGTTCTCTGTGTCATCAGTGTGGGCAGTTGGATATTGTTGGATTGGTTTTTCTTGGAGTTAGTTTCTTTTTTTTTTTAATTGAATTTTGAACCTCTTATAACTTAAAAGAATTGTTGCTTTTATGTACATTTATAAAAGACTGAAAATCTTATTGTATAAGTGCCATTAATGAGAGAGAAATAGATCTTTAAAAAAAAGTAATATTTCAGATGATCCCAGAAACAAGTTCCAACTGGAAATCTGCCAGATCTTCTAAGATCCTGAAGGAAAATTCTGTTTAGAAATTTAACAGCTTTTATTATCCAATAACCAGCTGCTGCCTCCAACTCTAATAATACAGGCAGGCCTAGGTTATGAACTTTGGCTTCTGGACAATTTGTCCTTGCCGTTTAAGATTATGTAAATGTGTCTTCACTTTGAACCAACCCCTACTTGCAACAAATCCTTCATCAACGCTTGCTGTAGGGCCGCTTTTAAATCCTCTTGCACTGAAGTAAGGCTATGGGCCTGGTGCCCTGCTGCCATGATGGGCGGGGCACTGGGCTGCTAACCACAAAGTTGGTAGTTCATACCCAGCAGCCTCTTCTCAGGAGCAGGATGAAGCTGGCTGCTCCCACAAAGACGTACAGTCTGGGTAACCCCCGAGAGGATCACTGTGAGCCAGAGGCAAACTCCATGGCAGTGAGCGATGGAGCTATGAAGTACCCATCCCAACTGACCTACAAATGTTTAAAGACACGCTCAGCCGGGGCTCTTGTTTGTAACCTGAAGACCGCCTGTATAAGAGACACCGAGTTATAAATCAAGTGTGTGTCTAGAAAAATGCAGGTGCTGGCATCCAGTGGGAGATAAAATCGCAGTGTTCTGAGTTCGTCTTTTGTCTTAATGCAGTTCAAAGCCTTTCACACTTGCACGTTCGATTCACCATTGCTGTGTGTCGCTATTCTGTGTAACTCATTTTTTTTTTGCATTGGTAACTCATGTTATGCTCAGACACAAAATTTTCTTTAAAACCTCTATGAAAGGAATATCTCTTTATTAAACTGATATCTCTTTAAAGCGCATAGTTAGAGTATTAACAATAAAGTACTCTGAGTGTAACATTTACAAAGGGAGACGTTCAATGTATAATCCATGCAATCGTAACTTTTTCTTTTCTGTTTTTTCCCTCTGTCTGATTTTTGCTATTGCTCCTCTCTCTAAACATACTGTTAAATAGTCCCAAGGTCAGGTAAGAAGACGTGGCACCATTACAGTGTTTCTCTCCCTTCCCTGGCTCATGGGTCCATTTTCCTTTCATCCGGCATTGTGGCGTGCTGTGCTGTGCTGTGCTCTGATGTGCTGTGCTGTGCTGTGCTCTGATGTGCTTTTGTTTTTTGTTTTTGCTTTTTCTTTTCCTGCCCCCTTCTCAGCTTTCAAAAAATCCATTTGGTGATTCTGAGAAAATGAGCAAGTAACTAAATCTAGGATAAGGAATGTTACTTCTGCAACATGGACTGAAGGGGGACCAGCCTGTCCCCAGTTTCCCACACTTGAGGGATGTCTTTGGATTAACCCGTTTTGTAAACTGCATGGAGGACCTGCAAGAATTCCCTGAATTTAAGGGAAAGTCTTGTTTTGGAGGGCTGCGTCTTTTCCTGGCTGCTGGTGTATTTGAGCTATGCTAGGCGCTGTACATCATCTAGAATTTGGAGGCATGCGTTTGTCTTCGCCTTCCTGGGTTGAACACTTGGGGTGTACTGATGGCTACAAATAATACAAGGGGCTTCACAAAGGTTGTGGGAAAATTCCACATTCTCTTCATTCAATTTTTCCATGTCCTTTTAGAAGTCCTAGCATCATTGACTTGACTTAAAAAGAGAGAGTTCAATGCTTTTCAGATTCCCAGGCAAATACTTTCTTACCAAGAAACAAAACAACAAAAAACTCCCTGCCATCTAGTCGATTCCAACTCATACTTACCCTAAAGGACAAAGTAAAACTGCCCCTGTGGGCTTCTTTGTAACACTGACTGGAGTAGAAAGCCTCAGTTTGCTCCATTGGGGCAGCTGGTCGTGGTTTCAAACTGCTGACCTTGTGACTAGCCACCCAACTCCAAACCCACGACACTGCCTGGTTCCTTCTGCCATGTTCATACTTTAGCGTACTAAGGATTCGGAGCAAAGCTTGATGGATGTACTCGGATCCCTCTTGTCTAAAGTTGGTTGGACTGGATCCATCAGGAGCAGGAACTTTAGGCGTGATATAAAACAAAGGCATCCATAGCCCCCTTGATTGTGAGCTCTCAATGCTGGCTCTGCAGGTCATATATATATATATCACAAGGGCTTCAAACGGTTTGTGGAAAGATGGAATTATAAGATAGTGCAGTTTTTCAGGAACTTTTTGAAGCCTTCCCATATCTATTCAAAGAAAGAAGGGTCACTTTAACAGTATCAACCAATCATGTGGTTCTGTCACCAAGTGGGACCCTGACTCACGGCTCACTCCCTGCACAGAGGAACAGAGCCCTGCCCAATCCTGTACCATCCGTACGATCATGATCACTGGAGAAACAGGTCCTTGTGATCCATACACATAATTCCAAAATAGAAATTAAAATTTATAGGTGATAGGCTTAATTTATTATTTTTTTACAATACTTTTATTGGGGGCTCTTACATCTCTTATCACAATCCATACATTCATCCAGTGTATCAAGCACATTTGCACATATGCCGCCATCATCATTTTCAAAGCATTCCCTTCCCATTTGAGCCCCTGATATCAGCTCCCCATTTCTTCCTCCCCCTTCCTCCGCCCACCCTCCCTCCCTCCCTCACTGTAATAGGTTTTAAATTTAAAAAGATAAATAAGTGTTTGCTTGTATCCTCCATAAAGCTGTCTCACACACACACCACAGTAGTTACGAGTGCGGTTTGTCAGTGTTTCTCGGATCACCGCAGCCGGGCCTGACGGAGGCTGGGGCGGAGTAGGCCGACACTGCCCTGCTCGAGACCCCAGCCACGAGCCACATGTGGCTAGCCAAGTGTATTAACTAAGTGACACTAAAAATCTGCTTCACACAGGCCACAGTTCAAGTGGCTTTTGTATCGGACAGCTCGGGTGCAGAACATTGCCAGCACGTGGAAAGTTCTACCAGAAGGTTAGAAAGTAGAGAGAATTCCCACTTTCAGGAAGCTTACACTGGGCGTGGAAGGTCAGTGCATAGACACAGAAGTAACTGAAAGCTACGTCACAACCGAAATGGGGGTCAGAGAGAGGACTTACGGAACGCAGATTATGGACAGAGAAGGCCAGAGCAGGCAGTGGTCAGAGTCACAGGGCGGCCTTAGAGTTGACCTTTGAAAAAAAACAAACCCTCCTGAATCCCCGATTTCTAGCATTGTAACAAATAGGCACTCTGCAGAGATGTGCTGAGTGTCTGCCTTAACAACTCGAGTGATCCAGGGGCGGTTCTGTTTTCCAGCAGATTCCTTTGAAACTCTGATGACGCCCAGGTTTGGATTGCATACGAAAGTGCCTGCCTATTTGTATCTAGTCTTATAATAATGCCTGTAATTTCAGGAGGTCTGCATCTTGACGTAAGCGCCCCTCCTTTAAGATAACTTCATGCATAGTACATACTGAGGAAAATACATGGTGCAAAGCAGGAAATGGTTTTTTGTGTACTACCTCTTTACTCGTGCAAGGCAGGACCGTACCGAGGTCTGACGGATCGACCAGTAATGGCGCAGCAGGCCATCCACCAGTGCAGACAATATGTTACTTGCGGGGACACTGGAAGGTAGAGTGGCCCCAAAATGCCAGCTCCCTCCGGTCCTTATCCCACAACCAAAAAAGGCTGACACCAAAACAAATGGAGATGACCCCAGCTCTAATTGTGGGGCACCCCATTTCCCAAGGCACCCACTATAATTTGAGACCACTACAGGGTGGTTTTATTGCGCTGCAGCTCTGCCCGGAGGAGGGAGAAGCAGGGGACTCCACTTCATCAGCACCAGGAGGCAGTGAGAATTTCTGTCAGGACAGTGACGCAGGTGAGATAGGTAGGCGAGGAGGAGATGACCTCCCCGGAGCTCCTCCCAAGCTGCCCGTGCGCCAGAAGGATCCCAAGGCACTGTGCTGAGAATCGGAGGGGCCGTGATTCCTGCCTCTGTCTCCAGGGCCTACGTGGATCCCAGGATGTTGGCCAGCATGTCAGGGCAGGACTCTTCCCTGTCAGAACTTCACACCGTTGGTGTTCAGTGTAGGGTCAGTGTCACAGGAAGACCCACACGGGCAGTTCCACAAATGTGTGCAGGTCTAGAGAGGTGCTAGGAAGAACAGTAGAAGAGAGAGAAGAAGAAGAGAGCAAATCTTTCCCGCAGAAAAGATAAAATAATCCCACGTGGAATCCGAATTTTTCCTTAAGGCCAGGGAGAAGATGAAGAGGCTCCGACAGGGTGTATTCTTAACACTCTTTCTGACGTAATGTTTCCAATTGGAAGCGATATAAGCTCTCTAAGGGCACCCTGATTACAAGTGGTTACAAGTTGGGCAGTGATCAGATGATCAGCTGTTCTAAATCACCAGCTGCTCCTCAGGAGAAAGAGCTCTCTTCTCCCATAAAGAGTTACAGTCTCAAACACTCACTGGGGCAGTTCTATCCTGCCCGATAGGGTTGCCATGAGTAAATATTGATTCGATGGCAGTGAGTTTGGATAAGCTGTATAAGGACCTCTGATGACTGATGGCACAGTGAGTTAAACACTGGGCTGCTAGCCAACAGGTTGGTGGTTCAAACTCACCAGCTACCAGTGGAAGAAAGACCAAGCTGCCCATCCCTGTAAAGACAGAGGCTCGGAAACTCTCCAGAACCATTCAACTCTTCCCTCTTATGTTACTGTGAGTTGGAATTGACAGTGGTAGGTTTGGTTCTTAAGGTTTTTGTAAACTCGTGTTTTAAAGTATATCTCTTCCAAAGACTTATTAACAGCTTCATGTAAAACAGACAATATCCCCTTTGCTTCTACAAGCCTAGCACATATGGGTCAGAGAGGAAAGTCTGATGTACAGTTTTACCCTAGGAAAATATTAAAATTTCTAGAAGCATCTGGTTCTTCTCAGTTGTCATGTTGGTTCACCTGCTGCTGTGACACATCCAAAGTGGTTCAGGCATTTCATCTTGCCTCAAATTGAACACCAATTGGCCCGATTTTAAACAAAACCTGATGATGAGGTTATCTACACCTGAGAGATTTCCTCAGACATAAAGGATTTGCTTTTGGAATGTGTCTTTTGAAGATGAACCTTGTTTGATATTTTTAGCCATCCTTGCCTGTTGCTAAGTTGCATGCACTAATTTTCTGTTATCACCCCATCATCATCCGCCATGTTGAATGGGTAACTGTCACGCAACAGCCTCCGCTCCTTCAGTTCGGATAGGTCCTACACTCTGAACAGAAGCTCCTACGCCCGGGACAGCATGATGATTGAGGAGCTCCTGGTGCCGTCCAAAGAGCAGGTAGGCATTCTTTCAACATACGTTCTTCCATGGTTAAACTTTGCATCCGTGTCCTTGACTCACACTCGGGCTTCTCCGTGGGAGAGACGGTATTTCTGCCTGTTTGGTTTTGCATTTGTGACTCGGTGTTCGCCAGTCGAATGGTACAGAGACACCCCTCTCTTCAGCAGGTGAGTTTTTCAGCATTTCAGAGAGGGACTTTCGAAGGCGCAGATACTTTTCTTATCACTGGGTCAAATGGAGTATACTTTTTTTTGGAAAAGAAACGATAAACAAGGGTAGCTAAAGTCGCTGGCATATATGTGTGAATGTTTGACTTTACTAAGCAAACAGTAAATGCATGTTGGAATTTGCTGGAACTGTTTTGCAGGTAATTACTAAGATGACATGTGTTTCAGCCCGCCCCTTCAAACAGACGGCTGCTCTCCAGACAGGGATGCTAGTTTGCTCTCTTCTGCAATCTCTGCTACATTCATCTGTGTTGTGTGGTCTATTCCCCTCTAGTAATTGTGTTCGCATTACTATTGAGGGTTTATAAGCAGGCCCAGCAACATGTAGACCCAGGAGGGTTAATTTTTCTAGAAGCATGCAATATCTGGTTTCAAATATTTCCAGTAATGATTTTGAGATGGATAATAAGATTGTTTGAACTAGAAGTCTCATAATTCTGGAGGTGGCATATGGCATTTGAACAAGATAAATAATAGATGAAACACCCTGAACTTATTTCATGAACAACGATGGTAGACTGGAGCAGATAAATAAGTGGCAGTCATGTATTGTAGCCACTTAGATATGAAGCAATGGACAGCCATACCGTGTCTAGATGCCAGCTTCCAGACATACAAATGTGCATTGCGCTTGGCAAGGCCCTATAGTAAATCTTTTTATGATAACAGCGTAGCAAGCATGTCTCTCAGAGATTAATGCAATGATTATTCAGTATTTAGATGCAACCTTTCATCACATGATTACAGGTATGGTAGCACATGATGAGTGTGAGCGGGTGCTAGCTGTAGAGAAAGCACTGGTCTCTGATAATGACGCTCTCAGCCTTTGGGTGTAAATTGTCGCCCAGCCAGCTTCGTATCGCCTTCGCCAGTACAAGCCTAGCACATCTGGGTCAGAGAGGAGGGAGATTTCCTGAAGAACTCCACTCAGGTGACTGTGGTCATTAATTATCCTAGACGCTAGTGAGCCTGCTCTTCTCCTGTTCCCAACTCAAAGGATCCAGTAGTGGATACATTGATCAAATGTACAAGTGCAGAGATCCCTGTTGTGCTTGGGGTCCTAGAAGAACCCTGCAAAACTTGGGAGATGCAGGTAAAAAGGAATTCCCTGGGGATCGGTGGCAGTTCCACTCTATAAGGGATGAAAAGTCCCTGATGTGCTTCATTATGAACAGTGTACGTTTATATTTCTGAACACTACATGCTTGTTCTGGGGTGAAGCCCTGAGAGGAGTAAGCTAACATCACCCTCACCTCCACCAGTGCTCTACCCTCACCTTCGGCACCTCAGCCTTGAGATAGAACATCTTGGCCGTGCTGCCAGGCTGCGGCGAGGCTTCTGAGAGTTTTCACACCAGTACCTTTTAGCTGCTCCCAAGACCTGCCTACTGAGGTACCACAGATTTCTGAGAGGGATAAACAACAAAAGGACCTTGGGAGGGTGGTGATGGTCTCTCGTTGGCGCCGCCGCTCCTTCATCTCCACAGCCCCTCTTGAAGGTTGCACATACCGATGGTGACCGTGTAGGGGCAGAGAGAGAGGAGATTGTCTTGAAAACCCTTTGTCAGTGAAGCTTAAAAGGATAGCTACCGAAAGAGCAGGCACTTTTATGAGCGCAGCGTGTTATTTCCACGGCCTGACGGGCCTTCCCTGGGGAGGAAAATTACATCCTATTACTCATGGGCACTCAAGTCCACGATAAAGCCACCAAGGAATTGAAAATCATAAGCATTTTGGGATTTGAAGGGGGAAGACAGTATAAGGACAATTGGGCACATTTGATTATATATTGGATATTACTGCTTTTCTTCCTACTCATAATAGCATTGAAGCCATTCAGGAGACTATCCCTGTTCTAAGAACTTAGATTTCCAAAGTTTTTAGACATAAAGGAATCCTAAAACAAGAAATTTATTTTCAAATGGCCCAGAAAAATAAAAGTGTGTGGGTGTACCGAGCGAGAGCAAAAGGTCGGTGTTCGTTGTGGGATCTGTGGAAGGCATATGGGTGCTACTGATTGGCACAAACATCTTCAAAATCAAAACTCGGAGGAATCAGGAAAAGAAATTCTGACCGGGGTGTGTGCACTCACAATTGTAGCTCCTAGCCTCTCATTCACAGGCGCCCTGGTGGTGCAGTGGCTGAGCTTTCGGCTGCAATCCACAAGGTCCACAGTTCTAAACCACCAGCTGCTCCATGGAGAAGAGCTAGGGTGTGTGCCCCTGTGAAGAGTGACCATCTCAGAAACTCACGGGCAGTTCTGCCCTGTCCTAGAGGGTGGACGTGGACTCGATGGCGGTGAGGGTCTCCTCTATTAGAGAGGACAGGAAGCAGGACCCAAGTTACACTGAGCCAGACGGGAGCCAATGAGTACTTACTTCAGAATTACACCCAACGCCTTGTACATCACACGCATGTCTGTTTTAGCTTTGTATCGTGTACATTTCAAAATAGTGTTTCTGCATAGTGATTTTTTTCTTACCTGAAAGCATAGAAAAAGTCATATGCTTAGTATATCTTACTAGCGGGTTTTCAACAATCCTGTCACTACCCAATTGAAGTCTCTGACAAATAAGGTCGAGGATTAATATTTATTAGGCCTTTTGAAATTAACTTTTTTTCCTTGACTAGACCTCACCCCATACGCAGCCCAGTTGCCTCTTGATTATCCTGGTGCTGATTAATCAGTTTGCACATTAACCACAGTTAAAGTATAGTGGAGACTCAGGATGATTAGCTCAGTTTGTACCCCTCTCCCTGGAAGCCTGGGGTGGTGGCAGGCAGGTGTGGACACCACCGGTGGGGGATGGGGAAGATGAACCACAGGTGGGACTGGGGAGTGCCTAAACCACTTGAATCGCCCCTGATGTAGTCAAGAGTGGATTGTTTTTACTGTGGCATTGGGTTTTCCAGGACCTCTATTCTTTGACCTTCTGATCTACCTGTTAACTGAGTCACGTGGGGATAACTGCTATAGATTCCATTCTGATTTATATCTAATCTACAGGACCAAATAGAACTGACCCTGTGGCTTTTAGAGTCTGTAAATTTTACAGAAGTAGAAAGTCTTATCTTTCCCCCTTGGAGCAGCTGGTGGTTTCAAAATGTTGACCTTGTTGACCTTGAGTTAGCAGCCCAACGTCACCAGGGCTCCCCACCTGTAGACAGCCTTCTGAAAATAAATGTGAATAGAATCAGTATTAAATCAGAAGGTGTCATCATTTAACAGATCCCGAATCCTGGCTGCTCTTGAGACTCACCTGGAAAGCTATTCAAGAGACTTGTTTAGGTCCGGAGTCACTGGGCTTGGGGTGGGGGCTGCCCATGGGGTATGTGAATGCACCCAGGACGGGAGAGCCTCTGATTAGAATCGTGTGAGTTCTTCACCCTAGATAGACAAGGATGTCAGAATCCCGTGCCTCTTTTAAAGACAAGTTGCCCGTGGAATCAGAGCCTCTTTGTCAGAGTTTCGGAGAATGATTCGGAGATGCACTTGTCATGAGAAACCCCTGGCCTAAAGCAGTTCTGACCAGAGTCTAAATTGTTAAGTCAGCATGGACCGTATTTGTCTGGCCTGTGTGCGCGTAGAAGGCTGTCTTCGAGCATCTCGGTGGTTGGAAGCAGGCTCGCCGAGTGAGAGTTAATAAATCAAGGGAATACTCGAAACCAAAGTCTGGCGGTCTGGGATGAGTGTGGCAGTCTGCTGCTGCCCTTTCTTTGGAAAGTATGACGGAAGCAACAGTGTGGTGGGGCTTATGTAATGGCTGAATGGTCAAGCTAGATTGGCTGACTGACTTAGGCTGGACTACTGTGCTTCAGCTGCCTTCTGTGTCAGGGGAGGTACAGTTGATAATGCTTATGGTGGTGGCGAAAGCTGCTAGAATCTCAGCTCCTATGCGCAGGCACCAGTCTATGTTTTACAAGTCTTACTGGCATTTCACAACAGTCCTCTGAGATGCTTGTAGCCCTGTTAAAAATATATGAAACTAAGGCCCCGAGAGCTTAAGTAACTCACTCCTGGGGACAGCGCTGGTAAACGTCAGCTTTAGAATGGGACCCTGGCACCAGGTTCACCTGGTCTAGCAGCTCCGCTGTGCAATTGTATAGGCTGTTTGTTTGCCTTTTGACTGGGGAGCAAATTCTCCAGGCGGGGAAGAAGGCAATCTGAGGAAGAGAGGGTCTGTCCTCCAGAACCCTGTACTTTGTCATCTGGGTTGATTTTGTAGCTGGAAAGAGTGTATTTAGACTTGTGCCTTCATTATATTTTTCTCTAATTCTAACAGTAAGTTCTTATTTTTCTTATTTAGCATGCTTGAAATAGAACTAAGATAACATTCAGCCAGGGGTTAGGAAAACAATGTGGGACTCTCAGCTATGGAAAGAGTTGCCCTATAGGTTGATATGGAGTAGCTGTTGTGACTGAGAGAAACCACCAGCTATTTGGTAGGCTAATCTAGGAGCCCTGGTGGTACTGTCAGTTAAGCATTGGGCTCCTAACCACAAGGTTGGCTGTTCAAACCTACCGGCTGCTCCACGGGAGAAAGAGGAGGCTGCCTGCTACTGTAAAGATTTACAACCCCAGAAACCTAATATGAGAGGCACTGGGAATTGGAGTAAACTCAGTCATGATGGGTTTGGTTGTGGGGTTTGGTGGCACCCCCAGGGGAATGTTCGACTACCAACTGGGTGATGCTAACTGCCCCGAAGAAACACTATGAGTTGGAACCCACTCGGTGGTAATGGATTTCGGAATCAGTGCCTTGCACTTGCTTTGAATGACTAGAAGTAGCTGTAAAATTGGAGTGTCTCCTGTCCGCAGAGACATTTAATTCAATAATTTAATTCAATACTCTAAGATGGGCGAAATGCAGCAGTCTCTTAGTGGACATGCCTTGTTTTTGCCTGCACACACCTGCTTTCTCCTGCTCTCTCTTTAGTGGAATCTGATTGACATAGCCCCACGCAGCCTATTCTTTAGTCATAGTTTTGAAGGAGATGCGATCCCTCCTCGCCTCTCAGTGCGGGAGCCAAGTGTGGCTAACCAGGGCACTCCTTTTCCTGGACGACAGGGATGGAGGGGCAAAGCGAGTTCTAAGCCAGCCTAAGAAACCTCAAATTTGAGGTTTTGGTTAAGCTTTGGGGACACTAAGATCGAAAGATGCTCTAAGTCTGAAAGGGTTACCAGGAGGAGCGAGCCTTGCAGGCAAGTGATCCAGCCTCGATGGGAGAATCCAGGCTGAAGAGATTCCGACCAGCTTGTGTGCACTTGGACCCAGCTGTGGTTGAGGGTTTTCTCTCTCTCTCTCTCGGAGCCTGTGGCCAATCTCAGCATCTCCTCCATTCCTTCACAGGCTGTCGTCAGCCAGTTGGATGTGTGCTTCTGTAATTGCTGTCCTTGCTGTGGGTGGTGGTCAGGCATGAGCAAGCACATATCAAGGACAATGTAGCAAGTCTAATGTCATCATAAAGTGCCACCTAGCCACAAGATGCTATGGTTGTCTGCTCTCTCTCTCTAGGAACAGTCACGAGGTTCACAACATAACAGGAAGGCAGATATTATGACTTTGAGCTCTGAACTGGGTGTTTCCAAGCAAATTGTTTAGAAAGGAGTCCCTTGCTGATCTGTCACTACAGACTGGCCACTTTCCATGTAGGGACAGTGTGTTTACAAAGAGAGCAATGGGGCAGCACCACCCCACCCCCGCCTTCTCTCCAATGAGATGGATTCCCTTTTCCACACTTCCCCTTGCATACCAGATTTTCCCACTTGGGTTATGCCTGAGGGGACGATGGGTGTCGGCTTGAAGGGCTAAACCAACATACCATCGAGGCAAATGCATAGGCTTATGCTTTTTGACTGAGGACCCACTTCCATGTTGGATATCGGAGGCCTCCTTGTAACCTGAGCAGCTGTGACATCTTCTGTCCCATAATGCTTCCCATGGATGTCCTGGCCTAGTACTCGGATTCCTTTGCACTGGACTCTGTTTCTGTGAAGCTAAGAATGATATCATGTGCATTTAGTCCAGTACTATGCTACGTACTACTTGAAAGAGTAGCAGGTGGGGTGCACATTGAAAGAGGCTTAGTGGTGCAACGGTTAAGCGCTCAATTGCCTACTGAAAAGTTGGCAGTTTTCATCCATCTCCTTGGGAGATAGATGAGGCCATGTGCGTCTGTAAATATTGCCTCCTGGGAAACTATGGGTTTCTGTACTGTAGGGCAGCGCTGTGTTGGAATTAACTGCACAGTAAAGGGTTTGGTGTGCACACGTGCAGTCGCATGCACAGAAATTGAAGGCTCTTCAAGAAAAACTATTTTTTTTCAAGATCTAGGCAACTATTAATTATATCAGAAATAGAAGAGAATAGAAAAATCTAAAAGGATGACTGCTAATTATTCAGCAGTTCCTCTTGTATCTCTCAGCTCCTTTCCTCTCCCTCTCCCCAGAGCCCAGCAGAAAATGAACCTTTCTGTTTGCTTCCCTCACGCCACTTCCTACGAGAAGTTTAGAAATGTGTGTGGCCAAAGGTAGCCAGCCGTGGATCAGAGAGTTGCTAGAGAGAGTCCCCTGGAAGATAGCGCCTTAGGCTAGTGACATTTAATCCCCCGCTCGCTCCCTCCAAAGTGCCCGGCCAGCATTACTCAGGTGAGCTACTCAGCACCTGTCACAGATTGCTGTCTGAGATTATCGATTGTGTTTTTAAGGCAGCCAGGTTGGTATTGAAAGCTGCTTAAGGTAGTGCAACAGCTATCAGTGTCTAAAGGGTCATAAGAGTTGAGTTTAAAGGCATCTACAGGTGAGGGCGAGTACAACAAAAGACCTTCTTTCTCTGTGTCAGTCTCCTTGTTGATTTTTACATTGCTGCTTGAATTGAGTTTTCTTACTTACAAAACCCAATTATAAAAGGAAGGAATCCTTTCCTGGTACTAAATGATCACAATTTGCCAGTTCCCTGATGGCCCTGGGGGGGACATCAGCATTAGAATTATGCACGGTGTTTGCCGCCACTTTCTCTTCAGCGAGTCCTCTCATGTCATGTTTCAAGCCACCTTGGGATAGGTGTTAGCATGACCACTGTACAGACTCCGAGACTGGAGTTGGTTACACTTGTCCAAGGCTAACAGCGACGAGGTGGTAAATCTAAGAGAGTGCCTGGCTCTGGTGGATGCTTCAATGGTCTTCGCTGTAGCGGGCTGCCGCTCTCCTGAGCAAGGTATGGCCGATCTTAGTCAAACAGGTAAACCCAGAAAGAGTCTCTGATTGGACCACTATTTGTCAGGGGCAGAAACTCCGAGTTACTCTTTCCTAATCCAGTGGAGAGCCTGGCTTCTCCCCGTAGTCACATTGTTGTGAGAAGGCACATTGTTGTTGTTGTTTAGAGGCACCATCTAGTCAGTTCCCACTCGTAGTGACCCTGTGCACAACAGAATGACAACGCTGTCCCGTCTCCAGTATTTCTGTGCTGGTGTCCATTGTCCGCAGCCACTGGGCCAATCCATCTCTTTGAAGGCCTGGTTTGCTGCCCCTCTGCCTTACCCCACAGGATGTCAGAGGATAGACCTGCTATGCTAAAAAGATGCAATATTGCCGAAACTTGAGAAGTAAGTTATCTGCCGTCACAAGGAATCCGGGGTCCTGGTTTTGCCTGCATAGTCGTTTAGGGTTGAAGTCGCTTTCCTGCTTCTTGGGGACCCTGCATTCCCTTTACCTTATTGCAGAAATGGAGAGTCAGTGAGTTTTGTGACTTATGGCTCTCAGGACTATGTAGTGGCACAGTGTCATGCAGACCCCAAGTCATCTTATTCTTGGTTCTGAGGAACTTCAGACACCCGCCTGGGCTGGCTCTGCCCTGGTGTGTTCTGCTGTGTGGCCACAAGGTGAAGCTCCCCTTGACACGCCTTTGCTCTTTTGAGCTCCCAGACTGGTTACGTCATCCAGAGATTACTCATCTAAATCCTGGTCGTCCGGGTCACCAGCATGTCGTCCAGGTCACATGCACTGGGTTTTGCTTGTGGGCCTGTGATGTGAAGCCTCCCGAGTGTTGTGCCTGTCCGCGTGTGAGGAGCGCCGGTTTATTGTCGAGAGCACCTTCCGGGCACATCAGACTGACACCCAAGGAGCCTGCAGAGCCCTATCCCTGGGCCCTAATGGGTGCCTCAACCCAGAGGATGGCCTGCTCTTGGGCTGACCCTTACCCCTGCCTCTTTTCTCCCTTGCCTGGACATTTATTCTCAGACCCGGGCCTGTGGGGGTGTCCTCGTGTGCACGGCCAGTGTGTACTTGCTCTCCTCTTTCCTCTGATGAATAGGGCTAGTGAGAAACTATTTTTGGAAAATATTAAGCTCTTGGAGACAATGATATCATTAGTCAGACTTTGGACTCTCCTGAAAAATGTGCAATTTTTAAAAGTAACCTTGATGTCACGTCGAAGGTGAAAAATGATATGCTTATTCATATGATTTTTGACATGAGAGTAGAAGGCCTTATTAAATCAGTGTGAATCTTTCCATAAAGTAGTTTTTATCACAACTACCCAATGCTGGATGTTGGCTTGGTATTGCCAGCAGAGAACTGTGGAAGCCTCTTTGCTTAGAGAATACTACTTTAAAACTTTAAAATCACTCCAAATTTCAGTTTCCGCATATGAAATCATCTAAAAAAGGGTGTGGTAAGGCAGCTGACTTCTTCTTGCTTTATGAGGGGCAATGCAAATCCCCCATCAGTTTCATCCCAAAGCTGACAGCTGATTCTGACATCTCTCCTCACCAACCTTTTTTTGTTTTTTTAAAATCAAGTTCACCTTTAAAACAGCAGCACAGTTTCAATACCAACTGTCCCACCCACAGCCTGCTGCTGGGCTGCTGGGTTTGATCATTTGTTGGGTTAGACACACACAACTCACAGAGAGTACTCAAAGCCATGGACGTTGTTAGGGAAGTATCGGGCTGCAATTCATGATCAGGAAAGAATCAGGATACAGTTCTTTATCCAAAACAGCTTCTGCTCTGTTGTGCCTGTAGGCGTCTCCCTGACCCACAGCTCCTCGAACCTCTTGGACTGAAACAACTTCTGCCTTATTCAGGCAAGTATTACAAGCTCGTTAGCGCCACAGATAAGTGCCCAGGAGACACCCTACTCTGCCAGCAGACTTCCTGCCCAAAGGCACTCAGCTTTTTCACTCAGTGGACCAGAAAGCTTGGTTCTGCTGGCCCTGCTACTGTTGTGTTTTTACCACCGTTTCTTGCTCTCTCTCGCCTTAGCTCTCTTAAAGCTCTGTGTGTCCCGGGCGTAGGAGGTTCCCAGCTCAGGAACCCTGGGAACTGAAGGACATGCTTCACACCTGGCTGTTCTTTCTTGGTGCTAGTCAGTCCCCTCTCTCTGCCTGGCTCTCCTTTCACCCAAACCAAACTCACTGCCATTGAGTGGACGTCAATTCATAGCAACCCTGTAGAACAAGGTAGAGTTTCCCCAGTGAGTTTCAAAAACTATAAATTTATGGGACTAGCAAGCCCAACTGGCTCCCCCAGAGCAGCTGGTGGTTTCAAGCTGTAGACTTTGCCCATCCCAGCCCAGTGCACAACCACCAGGCCACTGTGATGGCGTGAGTAAGGGGGGTAGCTTGTGTATATCCCACCCTAGTTGGTCACATTAACAAACATAACCTAATGCTCATTAACAGCCAATTCCTGCCTCATTAACACATAGGCCAGGATTTAGTACACACGCCACAGAGGATAATGGCATCAGATTACAAAATGGGGACTCCACACAACACTGAGAATTGCAGCCTAGCCAAGCAACACCTCCACCCCACCTCCCACCATCACAGGTTCCCTGCCCCATGAATGCATGGTCTCCACCAGGCCATGGTGTGAAGTACTTTTATAGGGTTTCCCAGCAAACTGTCAGGCTTTACAAAGGGAGGTAATGATACAGAGTCCTATGAAAATATGAAAGACTTTGCACTGGGAAGGGGACCTTATTATAATTCCACGACAACACTGGTTTAATGACAGGCATGTGCATACATTTTAATTGAATGTCTACACCCACCATATGCCTAATTTGGAAATGGAGATAAAGCTTTTCAGTGGAACTGTCATTGCTGGGTCCGGTAACATGTAGGCATTTTGAAATTTGTATTACTTATTAAACTAAGTTGCCATTAGGTGCCGTTGGGCTGGTTCTGACCCAGAATGACCCTACCTGAGCTGGCACCATCCTCACAATTGCTCTCATGTGGAGCCCATTGGTGCAGCCGTGTGTCCATCCATCTCGTTGAGGGTCATCCTCTTTTTGGCTGCTCCTCCAATTTACCAAGCACGATGTCCTTGTCCAGGGACGGATCTCTTCTGATAACACGTCCAGTGTGCATGAGGCGCGGTCCTGCCACCCGGGCCTCTCAGGAGCATTCTGGTTCTTTTCTTCTAAGACAGGTATTTTTGTTCTTCTGGCAGTCACAGCACTTTTCATTTTCTTTGCCAACACTCTAGTCCAAATACATCGATTCTTCTTTAGTCCTCCTTATTCAAGATCCAACTTTCGCATACATATGATGCAATTTAAACTATCTTGGCTTGGCAGGCATACCTTAGTCAGCAAAGTAACATCCTGGCTTCTCAACACATTACAAAGAGGTCTCATGTAGCAGATTTACGCCATGCAGATGGAAAGATGGAAAGAATGCACAGAGTCACTCTACCAGAAAGAACACGCCAACACTCAACTGGTTCAAGGGGTGGCATATCAACAGAACACAATGACATGGAAGGAAGGATGAAGCACTGGAAGCACTGGCCAAAAACAAGGCGCCAGGAATTGATGGAATAACAATAGAAATATTTCAACAAGCTGACCAAGCACTGGGAGCTCTCTCATATTTGCAACAACAACAAAAAAAGGAAGACAGTTTCTTGGTTCCCTACCTGGAAGAAATCCATATTTGTACCCATTCTAAAGAAAAATGACCCAACAGAATGCTCAAAGTATAGAACAATATCACTGAGGTTACGTGCAAGTAAAATTTTTGTTGAAGTTCATCCACCAACAGGTGCAGCGTTACCTTGACGGGAGGCTACCAGAAATGCAGGCCCAATTCAGAAGAGGCATGGGACAAGGGATGTCATGGCTGACGTCAGATGGATCTTGGCTCAAATTGCGAATACCACGAAGCTATTGATTGTGCTTCATTGACTGTGCAAAGACATTTGACTATGTGGATGTCAACTACCTGTGGACAGCCTTGAGAAGAATGGGAATTCCAGAACACCTCATTGAGCTCATGCAGAACCTGCGCGTGGGTCAGGAGGCAGTTGCAAGAACAGAATAAGGGCAGGCTGCATGGTAAAATCAGGGAAGGTGTGTGTCAGGGTTGCTTTTTCCCACCATACTCATCCAGCCTTCATGCGGAGCAGATTATCAGAGAAGCCAGCTTATATGAAGGAAAACGCAGCTTCGGGATTACAGGAAGGCTTATTGACAACCTGCAATAGGCATTTGATGCAACCTTGCCTGCTGAAAGTGAGGAGGACTCGAAGCATTTGCCGATGAAGATCAAGGACTGCAGCCTTCAGTGTGGATGACAACTTGATGCAAAGAAGATGAAATCCTCACACCTGAACCACCAGGTAACATGATAAATGGAGAAAAGATTAAAGTCAAGTTGTCATTGTTTTTGTGTTGCTTGGACCCACAGTCAATGTTCATGGAAATAGCAGTCAAGAGATCAAATGACCAAAATAATGGCTCACATTTCACACTTCGACGCTAGTGTAGGAATAAGTATTCAGAGATCAGCAGCTTAGAAATGAAGCTGCCAATGTAGGCTACCTATAAAACCATAGTTTCTTTTTGCAAGTTAAACTTTTTTATTCTTTGTTCTCTTGTTTTTAATCGTTTTATTAGAGGCTCATACAACTCATCACAATCCATACATACATCAATTGTGTAAAGCACATTTGTACATTCATTGTCCTCATCATTTTCAAAACATCTGCTATCCACTTAAGCCCCTGGCATCAGGTCCTCCTTTTTCCCCTCCCTCCCTGCTTCCCCCTCATGACCCCTTGATAATTTATAAATTATTATTTTGCCATATCTTGCCCTGTCCGACATCTCCCTTCACTCACTTTTCTGTTGTCCGTCCCCCAGGGAGGAGGTCACATGTAGATCCTTGTAATCGGTTCCCTCTTTCCAACCTACTCTCCCTCCATCCTCCCAGTATCGCCACTCACACCTCTGGTCCTGAAGGGATCATCCACCCTGGATTCCCTGGGTTTCCAGTTCCTTTTTGTACCAATGTATAGCATCTGGTCTAGCCAGACTTGCAAAGTAGAATTCGGATCATGATAGTGGGGGGTGAGGAGAAGCATTTAGGAACTAGAGGAAAGTTGTATTTTTCACCAGTGCTACATCGCACCTTGACTGGCTCATCATCTCTACTAGACCCCTCTGCAAGGGGATTTCCAGTGGCCGACAAATGACCTTTGGGTCTCCACTCTGCACTCCCACCTCATTCACTATGGTAAGATTTTTTGTTCTGATGATGCCTTATACCTGATCCCTTCGACATCTCGTGATCACACAGGCTGGTGTGCCTCTTCCATGTGGGCTTTGTTGCTTCTGAGCTAGATGGTCACTTGTTTACCTTCAAGCCTTTAAGACCTCAGACGCTATCTTTTGATAGCTAGGCACCATCAGCTTTCTTTGCCACATTTGCTTATGCACCCATTTGTCCTCAGCGATCGTATCATGGAGGTGTGCACCCAATGCTTTTTTTTTTCATTGATGCCTGATAACTGATCCCTTCGGCACCTCGTGATCACACAGGCTGATGTGTTCTTCCATGTGGGCTTTGTTGCTTCTTAGCTAGATGGCTTCTTGTTTACCTTCAAGTTTTTAAGATCCCAGATGCTATATCTTTTGATAGCTGAGCACCATCAGCTTTCTTCACCACATTTGCTTATTTACCTGCTTTGTCTTCAGCGTGTTGTATCGGGAAAGTGAGCATCATAGAATTTAATAGAAGAAAGTATTCTTGGATTGAGGGAGTACTTGAGTGGAGGCCCAGTATCCTTCTGCTACCTTAATACTAAACCTATAAGTATAGGCACATAGATCTATTTCCCCATCCTCATATATAAATATATTTGCATATGTACATGTCTTTATGTAGATCTCTATAAATGCCCTTTGTCTCCCAGCTCTTTCCTCTATTTCCCTTGACTTTCCTCCTGTCCCACTATCATGCTTAGTCCCCACCTGCGTTTCAGCAATTCCTCTTGGTTACATTACCCTTGATCATGCCCTATCAGGCCTCCACACCCACCTCACAACCAATTTGGATCACTTATTGTTTCCTTGTCCCTGGGTTTGTTAACACCACTTCCTTTCCCCCCACCTCCTCCTATCCCATGCCCCCCCAGAACTGTCGGTCCTGTTGTTTTTCCTCCAGATAGTTCATCCAGCCTACCTTATTTAGACAGACCTGCAGAGATAATAACATGCACGAAAACAAGACAGAGCAAAACCAAGCACCAATATACAACAAAACAAGGGCGACAAACTACTGACAAAGAACAAACAAAACACAATAAAGAAAAGCTTGTAGTTAGTTCAAGGATCGTTTGCTGGCCCTTAGGAGTGTTTTCCAGTCCAGTCTGTTGGGGCACCACGCCCTGGCCCCAAAGTCCACTTTCAGCATTCCCTGGGGACCTTGCCGCTCCATTCCCTTGCTGTTCTGCTGCACTCCCCCAGTGCTTTGCCTCCGTGTGGCAGGATCCGATCAGGCGCAGTTCCCACACTGTGTCTCCACGGCTGACCCCCGCAGGGTCATGGATCAGTGAGGGACGTCATGCACCATAATAGGGCTGGCCATGTGGTCCTCTCTGTGGACTGGCTGTTCTAATAGGGGGTTATCGTCCTCAAGACCTGGTAAAACCATAGTTTAAGGGTGTTGCTTTGTTTTATATTTAGAACGTTGTACCATAGCAGGAGAATTTTGTGCGCCTGTGTTCAGGTTGTAAAAATTTAGGGAGTAGGTCTGCCTGTAAGCCTGGGAGGGGAGGGGTGGGGATCCTCATAAATTTAAATTACTCTGGCACCTAAAAACATCACTTTAACTGTTACTGTTGAAGACACATTATGAGATACCTGACACTTTTGTTTTCACCAAGTATGGAAGACATTGGCAGAGCAACGAAGAATTGCAAGAGTACAGGGGTTGGAAAAGGATTCCCTGTGGGCTGGCACCCTCCTGCCTCCATAAATAGTGCATGATGGCAGTGATACTTTTGTGCGGTCTAATTTGTTTCAATAATTAATGTCACCGGTACATGTTTCTAAGAGTACTAAGGATAGGTAATTTACTGTAATTACCAAAGAGGAAGTATATTTTTTATTTATTATGTGTATATACACACTTATTGTGTGTGGGTGTGTATGTCTATATATTTTTTTCCCGTGAGTCTTCATGAAAATAGCCTCAGGTCCCTAAAATTAAGAACGGTGGGGGACCCCTGAGAAAACTGCATGCAGGCCCCTATCTGACTTCCTCATGCTTCACCAAGGAGAGGGCGATCCATGTCCACAGCCACCCCAAGGCCAGTTGCCACAAGGCAGACGTCAGACGTGCCTCCCGCCAACTGCTCCTCCAATGACCCTCTCCTTTTCTTCCGAACTCAGTCATTCGCTACGACGGCCACAGCGAACTCATAGGAAAAAGTCACAGGTGGCGGGGTTTCTTTGGGAAGTTAACCGTTCGCACAGTCAGGAACAGTGAACAGTACGCATACAGTTATTGTCTACAGCCAGTCTCTGTGGTCCTTTGCCTCTCAGGCACTTGGTCCCTTGACTTGCCACTGTGAGCCAGCAAGCCTGCTGCTGCTCCACTTCACGGTCACATGGTGGCAGTGGTCCAGCCTCTGCTCTGTTTCAGCCTCGGCCCCTTTAGGCAGCGATCTTGAACGTGCTCTTGGTGCTTCCTAAACAGTCCTGGGAGTCTCTTTTTGGTTTCTGGGATGCCTCATTCTTATCAATTGTGTTAGTGTTTCACACACCCTATCTGCATAATCCCACCCAATCATTTGGGTGGGAGTTACAGAGACATGGGTAGAAGGGCCTCATTTTTATTTCACCACAACCCCAGAATCTGTCAGTAAATAAGGAATATAGGTGGGGGTGAGGGCTTAGCAGCACTCCTACTCTGTAGTAGTTTGCCCTATGTCTAAGGCTAAATGATTGGGATTGCTAATGGCAAGTAGAAATAACTGGTAAAGGAGACCAGATTTAGACCAACACCTCAGTTTTTAGAAGCCACTATCTAAATGGGGAGACTTTCTAACGTTGTTTATTGCTACCTTGATGGTAGAACTTTGATTTTGAGAACTCTTATTAGCACCGTTAAAAAATGCTTCACTGCCTATAACGTGGATGCTTTGCTGTTGAGAAGGCTAATGGAAGTCTTTTGCCTCCTCTTGTACTTAAGGAGCCCTGGTGGCATAGCGGGTGCCAATCCTTTGTGGCTAACAGCCAAGTGGTTACCTGTTGGTACCACCCAGGGACCCTGAGGATGCACTATAAACGTCATTGTGTTGAGTTGATTTAACTTAATTGCCTGGCCTTTCTTCTGAGGTCATGCATAGTGACCCTGCGACAAGAGGAGCCTGGGTCCATAGGCTGCCATCATTCTGGAAGCAGAGCCCCACCTGTCTTCCCTGGTGCCGCTGGATGGTTCAAACCCCATTCTGCGTAGTGCTTACCACCGCCCCACTTCCTGCTCCTGTAGGAGTCTACACTCAGCTACTGCGCAGGCTGCTCAGTGGGCCCTTTGACTCTGGAAATGCAGGGCTGGCAAAGCAGCTTCGATTATTTCTCAGATTGAATGACCTGTTTCAGTAATTTATTTTCTAGAACATCTGTTTTTGGTAGTGGTAGGGGGAATTGGGGCCTTCTCTCCTGAACTACACCTTTGCTTTCTTATATGCTCTCTGCTACTTTTTTTTTTTTTTTTTTGTCTTTCTCTCTCTTCTGATTTCTAGGACATTTCACTGGGAAATCTCAATGGTCAGGTCAGACTTCCCAGAGAAGACTCTCCCAGTTTTCTGCCCGGAAGCTTTTTCCCTAACCATGTGTGTTCGGGGAGACCTGTAGGGAAAGAAGGCAGGGGGTCTGGACATTCAGTATGTACATTTTCATTTACCCCTCTCCCCACTGTCAGTATTGAACCTCACCCTTCAACTCTGCCATAATCCCCAGCCTGTGGCACCCTTCCATGAATGTATCTCTGGTCTTGCACGAAGCTGGGGGATTAGTTGGTGGGGGGGGGTCATTATTTGGCTAATGATAATTCCTGAAGGGATTACAGGTGTCATCTTTTTAAAGGACCCTCAACTGTTTCAGTGATGCCTTTTCTCTGTGTTCTCTCTCTCTCTCAAACACATACACTCTCACTCTGTGTGTGTGTATGTGTGTCTGTCTGTGTGTGTGTGTGTGGTGTGTGTGTGTGTGTGTGTGTGTGTGTAACATATTTGACTATCATTTTACAGGAGTTACAAGTAAGGACCAAATTTTTAGTAGATCAAAAATTGAGATTGATTTTTTTATTTAGTTTTTTTAAATTTTTGCCAATTTGACAATGACTTTGATCAGAATTGGAACGTTCTTAGTCACTATCTCTTCAAGGACAGCGTCTTCCTCATTCTCTTTGTTTTAGGTTTCTGGAAGCCCTATTACATACATGTTAAACTGCCCCCCCTCCAATTTCATATTGCTTTCTTGGTTTCTCTTTTTAAAAAATCCTTCATTGTGTATTTCCCATTCACTTGTTCTGGTTTACTATTTGTTTTGTGTTGGGTTTGGCTGTAACTGATAATGTATTTAAAACTGAACACATGATCATTTATTTCCTCTTTATTTGTATTCCAACACTTTGGTAAGTTTTCCTCCTTCAGACTGTTTTCTCTATTTTCCTAAACTTGTGAATCAAAGTTGTTATAGTTTACATCCAGGTCTAGATGAACTCTAGCCTGTTGTTAATGTCTGGGGTTTTTGTGTGTTTTTTTTTTGTTTCGGGTCCAAATAAGCTTAGCAGTTTTTGATTGCTTAACATGATATGTTAAAAGATGTTGTGCTCTCCTAGTGAATATAATCATCCAGCGAGTTCCCTGTGATTATAACAGGCCAATAGGTTGATGGCTGATCATTTTAATCCAGTCAACATTTTGCTGAAATAAGTCTGGTTTATAGCCTCTGATTTGTCCCAGACTCTCCAGTGTTCTTATTCATAATGCCAGGGGGATTTTTCATGGCTCTTCCCTTTATACTCTGTAACTTCTACATACAGTTTCATATGAAACTGACCCCTCCCAAAGCTGAAAGTTTCTGATTGTTTAGCTTCCTACTTTACCACATGTCTGGAGTTCCACAGATGTCCCCAGGGGACAACTGTACCACACTTGAGTCCATCCAGGCTCCCACCCAGGTCTCCTCCGCTCTCCGTTCTCCTGGAGCGCCCTGTAAGGAACCAAGTTCCATCTGCCCTGGTAAATGCCAAATGCCTCCAGTGTTCAGATGCCAATAAAAAGTCGGTTCAGCTCTTGGCATTCTTTCCCTGCCCTGCTCCATGTGGCCGTTGCCCCGGAGGAGATGAGGTCTGTGTTTGGCCCGGCTTGGGGAGAGCAATAGTTTGCTGAAAGCTCCACAGCCCCGCTAGGAAATAGGACATCATCGAGAGGGAATTATTTTTGCCTTCACTTTGACTTTGGGAAAGAATGGTATGGCAATCGCCAGAGTAATTTGGAAGCGTGTCGACATGCTTAAAATCATGGTTGGCAGTTTCTTTTGTGATACTCTTTTGGCCATGTACACTGCCCAAGGTGCGTTTTAAAGAGATTGAAAGAATAACAATGTATTGTGTGATCTATTTTTAATGTCTTTTGTACTCCAATTTCAGTGTACAAAAAGAGGGTTTTAAAACTATATACTTTGAATACTAGACAATTTGGTCTTATAGAGAACTATGGGTATGCAGGTATGCCTCACTTAATCACCAGCAAAGCATGTGTGTTATAGGTCGCTGGGTGATTTGGACATTGTGTAGTAACCATATTAAGACCTTCTGGGCGCCCCCTTCTCGTTGCCTTTATAACGTCTGCTGCCAGTGCTAGAGGAGACTGGAGGGATGGGTGGCCGCAGCACTGACAGACGCTAAGAAGGCAAGGAACGCAGAGGGTGTGCAGCTCCATTACTGTCTGTCCACCTGAGCAGCGGGAGCAGTGACTGACCCCTGCAGCCAGCCCGCCAGGCAAAGCCTCACAGAGTAATGCCCTGTGCTTCCCTGTCTGCATTCACCTGGGGTCCGACGCTGCAAGAGTGCGAGTTAAGGGGTCTTTAAAAGAAGTAGGTGGAAGTAAGAAAGGATGAGCTGTTTTCCCTTAAAACAGAAGCCCAAGCCTCGTGGACAAAAGCAATCAGATGCTAAGTGAAGGGGTGTTCCAGTGAGGCACACCTGTATGTGGTAGGCGCAGAGAAACCAGCGTCTGGTGAGGGTTGTTGATGGCCTCTACGGTTTTGTTTTTCAGCATCTGACGTTCACAAGAGAATTTGACTCGGATTCTCTTAGACATTACAGCTGGGCTGCAGACACCTTGGACAACGTCAATCTTGTCTCGAGCCCTGTTCATTCTGGGTAAGTGACTGAAAGGTCACCTTTTCTTTTCTATGAAATCATCTGTGCACGTATTACATAGAAGTTTTAAATTCACAGTGCCGTTCTGCAGAGGCATAACGTAGTGATATTCTAAAGGATTTCATTAGTGAATGTGCGACTTGTATTTATAAATCATCTGTAGATGTGTTTTTTTCTAAGCAAATGCTATCTACTTTAATTAAATAAAAGTACAGTGTTGGAAAGGAAATGAATTAAATTATTCATCGCAGAAGAATTGGCCTGGGTATTCTGGTACCTCTTGTAGGTTACACATTTTCCTTTTCAATTAAAAATACGTTCGTTTCTCTCGATTTTACTTTACTGTGGAAATGAAGCTTTGTTTCTGGGCATCTGATCTTCCCTTCTAATGGGGATTTAAATGTAGAAGCTTGTCTGCTTATTGACCTGTTTGATGGCGTCAGCGCTTTGCTTCTACTGCGTGGATCTCATTCAGATGTTTAGTGCACTGCTCTACTCATTGTTTCCATGTGCTATTGCCTTTGATTTTCAAGCTTTTGTGTTTTCATAAAAAGGAAATATAAACGTAAAGCCTCCACATCAACAATTGGTACTTTCTGTTTTCTTGAAATCAAATTATACTTAAGTTGAATGAACAATTAAGGGAAATTAGAGGAAGAAACCAAATGTACTTTAAAAAAATATATATATTCATATATTATAAGTATGTGTAAGTGCAAACATATGTACTCTATGTATGTATACATACATACATATGTCCACACACAGAATGTGTACATATATGTATGCACACACATACAAACATATACATACATACATAATAAATAGCTATCCATATATGCTAAAGTGCGACTGCAGATCATTCAAACTGGGAATTTCTGATATCCAAGCCAAAAATATAAGAATCTATAAAAATGAGGAATATCTCAAAATATTATTGTCTTTGAATTTAGCATTTGGAACATAAATTAGTTGTGACCCATAACAAAACCTATGCCCATGAGTCAATTCCTGACTCAAAACCCTGTAAGATAGAATGGAACCATTCCTTGGGGCTTGAGACACTATAAATCTTTATGGGAGCAGAGAGCCTGGTCTTTCATCTGTGGAGCAGCTGGTGGGTTTGAACCAGCAGCCTTGTGGCTAGCACCTCAGCCCTTAATAATTTGAACTACCCAGGTTCCTTGACCAGAACAAGGGAAGATTCATTTGAAAATAAATGAACACTAATTAACATTTGTAATATGTCTTATATTTTGTTAAGTATTTAATGCTTTTTGTGCAAATGGTATTACACTAAATCTTTGACGTGCACTTTTTGCATAATATTTATTTGAACCTTAAAATGGCACTATCGATCGACATACTCATTACCCCCAGACGTGATGTCTGAGGCTCAGAGGCGTGTTAGAGGTTACTTTAAGTAACTTTACAGAATGGAAACGTCTGACATTTTAAAACTGTAGAAACAAACCAGTGCAATTTCATTCAACTGGAGATAATTTACATGTACAATCTCTATATGAAAGTATTACAAGGTACTTTAGTAAATGGAGGCGTTAAAGAAATATAGAATAATAAAATCAGAAATTAATTTTCCCAACCATAAACACAAAACATTGCCAGCATCTGCAGGCATCTGCAGAGCCAGCATCTGCAGGACTCCCAGGGCTGCGTGTCTTTAAGTGAGCAGGTGGCCTCGTCTTCCCCCAGCAGCAGTCGGTGGCTTTGAACTGCCAACCCTGTCGTTAGTTGCCCAACATTTACACAGTAATGCCACTAAGATGAATACGCTTACTCCTCGCCACGGGAGTGCCTTGCTGTCTGACATTTCACATTTGCCACAATAGCATCTGACTGGTTTGCGCATGTGCATCCCCCGGGAAAGCAATGAGCACCCCAAGATGGTGACACGCCCCGTGGGTGATGTGCTTTTCCGTGGTCGGGCTAGTCCTGATGTGATGGTCTAATCCGGCCGTTTCAAACGATGTAGTCATCTTCCGTTTTGGGACCTGATTCAGGCATCCTCCATTTCCACCTCACGCCGCTTTTCACAAAATGAGCTGGTCTTTGGAACCCAGTGATGTTGATAAGTGAGCAGAACTTGGACTAGAATCTGCCAACTGTCTCCCTTTGCCTCAGAAATCTATTGACAGCAGTCGGCATGTGCAACAGAGGCAGCACTGATGGTGGCAGCCAGCCCGGGCTGCTTTGAACAGGAAAATAGACACTTAGGATTCATTGAGCAACATCTCGCTGCAGCAGAGCTGTGGAGCACTTTGCATGGCCTCTGAGGCCATTATTTTTCCAGGTTGTTCTGCAGATACCAATGCTTTGGTTTCATTTTCTGAGGGTTTTTATTCGCCTTTGCTTAGCATTGACATTTTCTGTTGCTTGCTTCTAATTATCTCACATTAATTTCTCCATTTGCTTTCTAAATTATTTTGCAGCTATTCCTCTCCACTTCCTCAGTATGATTCAAGGTGAAACTGTGTCTTTTATGTGAACCATCCTTTTTGTGGTTTCAATGGATGTGAATTTTTGCCCTGCTTAGATTGTGTCAGTGTCTGTAGTGTCTCAGCATTTGTCACCCCTCTGTTCCTAAAACTAGAAATATGTATGTCTTAGCTTTAGGATCATTTGTAGATTATGTGCTATAGTTGAAATACAATTATTAACATGCAAATAGGATTAAACATCCCTTTAATTTCTGTATTAGCAATGATGCATGAAATGTTTTTTGCACAGTGTGTATGTGAGTCTGGACAATAAATCACTGTGGTTCATAATGCTATTGGATAACAAGTCTCAGCATCTGTCTAACACAGCCGTATTTTGGCCCCACTCGTCCCCAATGTGTTGGCATTGCAGAGTTGAAAGCTCAGAAGGTCAATGCTCATTAAACAGCACCAGCTTAGGCACTGGGTGTTCCACCACCACCGGGAAGGAGATTCTTCTCATGTGACATTACAAATGTCGTAGGTATACTGTTGTTCAGAGCTGGAATAGTTTCATATGGCCACTGACAACCTCCTCAGACTGCTCGGTAACAGTCTGCTGTAGTACATATATATTTTTTCATATTAAAGGTCCAGCATGACCTCAGCAGTCTGTAAGCACACTTCGCAAACTTCACTTTCTCTCTTTGATTTATTCAAGACACAGTTATTGTGTGTGTGCGCTGTGGGGTACCCTGCCATGTACGCGGTGAACAAGACAGGCCTGAGCCACGTTACTCTCCGTGTTGCTCAGAGTTAGCTGCTGCCAGGCCCCTCCCCTCTCAATGGCACATGCCAGTGTTTGTGCAAACCAGTGCAACTGAATCTCCACCCCTACACTCTGAATGGTCTGTAATGTGTCCTTTTACAATGAGTTCAGATCATCTGTCGATTTTCATTATTAGATGTTGGGAAAGTTCCCATTTTGTCTTAGGCTTCCTTCTAATACTGCCTTGTTCTGAGTAAAGGCAGTTGTTAATGATATGACGTGCATGTGTTCATACATAAACATATGCCCAAGAAAACGTAAGCACAAGGAATAAATTCAAGTTAGCCTACTGTGATTTAACATTGGAAACAATTACATTAGAGAGTTGTACTAGTGAACAAGTATTGTTGCTGATGGCTAAGCAGTCTCTGTTGTTTTGAGTTTTGATAAGGGGCAGCCTGTCCTCTGCTACTTTGAATTGCCATCATGGGCTAAACCTCTCCAGTTAGAATAATCTCAAAAACAGAAATTGATCCTAAGTAAATGGGTTGAACTGAAAAGGAGCCATAAAGGATGTGGCTGGTGGTGTCTGCCTTACTGATAGCCAGAATTAATTCTGAAAATCTGACTGGCTGATAAAATGTCTCTTTGGAATCCAGTCTGCCTTGCTGAAGGATCATTCTTCCAAGACCTCAGGTTGAAAGGCTTCATCCTTCAGAAAAGTGTCCCTAGCTAGGATTTTCATGCAAGTTCTTAAACTCTCTTTGCAGGCTGTAAGCACTGCTTTTAGCTGGATCAATAGTAGGGTATTTTGGTGGACTGGGATTATAATTTCTGCATAAACATTTTGGAGAACAGATGTTTCCAAATGTATCCAAAGAAATGTTTAATGATCAACATTTGATGATACTCCAACCATAAGCATATTTTTAAATAGGAAAATTGGAATGCAAAGACGTGTGTAGAAAGGACGCCTGTTGTGACTGGCACCCATGTGTTGGACGCATTGAGAACCGTTCACCTACTTTGTACTATGTGACGACAGCAAGAGGACTCGGGGGGTGGGGGATGAGGGGGTTCCTATGAGAACACGATCCCAAGCAGAAATTCCACCATGCTGTGACCCAGATATGACAATCTCCTCACATTTCTGTATCAACTTGCACATCATTTTTTTTCTCTTTAAATTTACTATAAAGATTAAGTGCAGAATTATATAATTTGGAGATATTCCCTGAAAAGTTTAAGTACCCTTATTTGTATTGTTGTACGAATATTCAAGTGCAGATTATTTAACACAATTATTAAATCGAGTTGATGCTGACAAGATTAAATCCCTTTCCACCAAAATGACGATAGCAAAACTAGACACCGTCCACTTTTAGTATTAAATTCTGCTTTATGAGCCTAAAAGTCAGAATGCTGGTATAATGAACACATATTCCTTTTATGAATTTCATGAGTTGTGCTTGTTAAGACCTACTGTGGAGTTTCATCTTACTTGTGGGGGAGAGATAGATATTACATAGTATATGGTAAAAAAAAAACCACTTATAGTTCAAATGATCCTTGAGTAGAACGTAAACCACCTCCAAAGAACGTACATAGTGGGAGCTTATTAGCCACCATCTTTTAAAAGTGGTAGGTATCCCCATGTTAAAACACTCGCCCTTCGGTCTGTTTGAGCAGCTAATACCGTGGCTGGCCTCTATTAAAGAGCCATGTAAAACCAAAAACCACATTGCTGGGTTGCCACGTTAGCTCCCCCTGTACAAGACACCTGCTTGTTTGATGTGACTCCACCGTATTTATTTTCAATTATAAGAGAGAAAATGATGGTGACATTGAAGATTGCTTTAAACTCAGAACAGATCACGGCAAAGCTTGCTGGGAAGGCGATCGATTCTCTCCTTAACCTGGCTTCTGGTCTTTCCCTGCAGGTTTCTGGTGAGCTTTATGGTGGATGCAAGAGGTGGTTCCATGAGAGGAAGCCGGCACCACGGGATGAGAATCATCATCCCTCCCCGCAAGTGTACAGCTCCCACCCGAATCACCTGCCGTTTGGTAAAGAGGCATAAACTGGCCAACCCACCCCCCATGGTGGAAGGAGAGGGATTAGCCAGTAGGCTGGTAGAAATGGGTCCTGCAGGGGCACAGTTTTTAGGGTAAGTTGATTTGTCAATTTTAACCTTGGCCTTCATACTACATCTTTGATTTTCTTTACCCGTAGTTAACTAGTAAAATTACTTAGCCTGGACCCCATTGGTTGAGTACAATTTTGGTGGTGTCAGAGGTCACAAAATTGTGTTATTCTCGGCAGTGCTCTTAGGGACTTCCTTAACCCGGTGCAGGTCAAAGCTTTTACTAACCAAGAAGCATGCTCTCTGCTCAGTAAGTGCCCAGACCCCTAACAGCCCCCATGGAAGTCAAGGGACCATTCTTAGGGGAACTGAATGCAGATGCTGGAATTATGTCACCGCGTTAAGTAACGAGCTCTTTGGGGATGTGTCTCCTGACAGATAAGTGTTTGGGCCGACAGTCTTTTGTGCTCTCGTGTTCTGCAGACAGGAAGTCCACACTGAGGCCATTTTCAAGGTGGCCCTTGGGTGCAAATCAGGCAGGCTCTGTCGCGACTGGCAGTGTGTTCACAATTTCCCCTTCTTGTTTCTCTTCCTGCTGCATGGATGTTATTCAGTAAACTGCATCTTCCCACCAGTCCTCCCCCTGTAAATGAGGGTGAGAGCTTGGTTAGCCGAATCCTGCAGCTTGGGCCTCAAGGAACAAAATTTATTGGGTAGGCTCTTTATAGACAAGATACAGAATGTGTACATTCTTTTTTCATTTTCAGTTTTCTTCTGTCACTCTCATAATCTTCTTCTTGTCTTATTTAAGTTTTTAAAAAATGCTTTCAGTTGATGTGTGTCACTGAAAGGAAAAAAAATCATAGTGGCTTGACCTGACGTCGCCCCGCTACCTGTCGTGTGCCTCTCAAGCATGTGGGACTCGCTGCAAGCATTCCGCTTTCATAGCTCTGTGCTTTTTGTCAAGTATCATTTTGTTCTTTGAAATGTTTCCAGTGCATATGATATTTTTTAGGACGAATCTTTAATTTTAACTCAGTGACAGAGAAGGTATTTTGCAGGTTTTGAATCAACTCTTGCTGTAAATGATACGAATAATTATATAGAGAGAAATGTCTACAGAGAAAGTGAGGTGCAATTTTAACATAGGGACTTTTGCGCTCTCGGTAGTCCTTATTGGCATGGAGAAGGAAATGTCATCAGCCAGCAAGCTGATTTTGAAAATATTTTGAGACAAGGCCTTGAAAGTTAACTAAAGAGGCCGCAGACAGAGAGTACTCTATAAAGTGATTAAATTACTTCGTTTTGGTTTCTTAAAGCTGAAGTGTGTTGGTATTTGTCGCTTGCTCGCTCGTCAGTTTGATTGATGTTGTCCCTTGGCAGTTCGCATGAAAACACCTGTTGTGAAACGTTATGCTTGGCTTTCACTTTGGTCAAAGACCCCGTTCATATCTTCTCCCAATTGTTGAATGTCACACGCAAAACCACATTTCTTAAATACTTACAGAGACAGTATCTGATACATTAACCTGCAAAGATTGTATCTCGTTCTTACCCCCCAAAAAAGAAGATTTAATGCCCAATTATAATATGGTAAAACACTGTGATTAAACACCCTAACAATGTGAAATTATTAACAGTCTTGCCATGGTTGAAATGGTTTCTACCTATCAATAAATAAATGCATTTTATAATTAGTTTTTAACTGTCCTTAATTTGGATTATCATTATTTTGCCAAAAGAAAAATGATATGAATTGTCCCCAGGCTGAGAGAATGCTTGCATAACAAGTCAAGTATTTCTATCTGTTTTTACTCATGATCATACGATTTCCACTTTATGCTCTTGATGTAAGCCTGCCTCTGCTCTCACCATATGTACACCAACTCTTAGGTGAAGAAATGAGATTACATACAACCTCTGTAGGAGAGTAATGATACTGTCTACTTAAATGTCATAAAATAAAGCTGCACAATCCAACCACATAGACTGTGCGTGGTTGTGGTCTGCTTAACTCCGTGAATCCCTTTCTAGTGCTCATGAATTGAAAGAGTGGGTTTCCCATGGCTGGATTGGCTACCTTCAATTGCAGCCATTCTTTCACATTGCCTTGGGCAAAAGGACACGGTCAATCCTCGGTGTGTCAGTGAGTGGCGACTTCAAACCAAGGAGTCCTTTTTCAGAGAGCGTGACTAGTCATTGGACCAGAGGTTCTACTGACCCAGGAAGGCATTCCCGTTTCACACATTGGAAATCGCAGAGACTGTACCTGAAAGTCATGGCCAGTGTTACAGAGAGCCGGATATGAGACTGAATTCTTGTGAAGGGGGAAGAAAACACCCACCAATTAAAGAATTAGTCTTTCAAACTAGGAAATGCATAGAATTTGTGAAAGAAATGACTGTGTCCTTTTAAATCATTAGCATTTTAAATACTATCAAAATCTCCATCCTTCAAAAAGGGGGCCGACTTTCTATCTGCCTGCTAGTTGATCCTAGTAGTTTTCCACTCCTTGATTCCGAGTTCCGTTGTGTACGTGCTGAATACTTTCCCTCCACAAACCCAGTGTGTCTCAGAGCGTCGGCCCTCGAGCTGTTTGCGGATGGGTGAATGACGGCATGTTCCAGGCTTCTAATATTTACTATTTCATTAGCAAATGATTCTGCAGCTTTGAAATCACCCCCAACCCTAGTGGCACCTCTTATTTTCAAGGGAATAATGTTACTGAAATGCTTTGTTAAGTATGCTGCTATAAGTATATTTAATTAGATACCAAAATAATGTGGATTTTTTTTCCAGCCCCGTCATAGTGGAAATCCCCCACTTTGGGTCAATGAGAGGAAAAGAGAGAGAGCTCATTGTTCTTCGCAGTGAAAATGGCGAAACATGGAAGGAGCATCAATTTGACAGTAAAAATGAAGACTTAACCGAATTACTGAATGGCATGGATGAAGGTAAGGAAGATGACACCTCATCTCTGTCCTTCAGCAGAAATCACGGGAATGGACAAATCATGGGGTGAAAAGATGGTGTCTCAATTGCACGCATTCGTGTTGAGCGCTAGGACTGGGCTCTGGAGCATTTTTCTTGTCTTCTCTACCAAAGGCACAGGGTTCTGTTTAACCTAACCACCTTTTTCATTTGGTTTTTCCTTCACAATCCAAATGCACCAATGGTCTGGTGACTCTTTCCGTCTTTAATCTTATGTGTGAATTTTAACAAAATCCAGTGTTTGCTAGCACAAATAGCTGAAGAGAGAATGATATTCTTGTGGAACTTAGGCAAAAGGTGAAGGCATTCCTGAGAAATGACATTCACATTTTATTTCTGGGCTTATTCTTCCCGAATCTTTTATTTTATCTGACTCCATTGTCTCCCTGAAGAACCAACTGGGTGCGTTTGTCTCCCATGCTTTCAACTTGTTATTGGGAGGGACGAGCCCAGGGAGGAGAACAGCATGTCTGGTAAAGTAGAGGCTCGTGGAAAAAAAGAGCACGCCCTCAGGGTTGGATTGCCACGGGGGCTGCAACAGGGGCACAAAGAGCAGGAGTTTAAGGATGACCCAGGAGTGGCCGTCATTCATTCTGTTGGTCACTGGGTGGGATCCAACTTGACGCAGTACCTAACAGCAACAGCGCAACCGAAGGAGCTGAATATGAATTTTGCTACATTTCAGTTTTCCGTTTTTCAATTTGAGTACACGTGATAGCCTTTAGAAGTAGAACAAAATTTTTTTAAATAATAACTTATGGAATAGACTTTAGATTTCATGCTAACATGTTTCCATTCTGTTCATAACAAATCATTTCAGAGGGGGGAGCGGGGAGGGAGGGGAGAAAAAGAAGAGGACCTGATGCAAAGGGCTTACGTGGAGAGCAAACGTTTTGAAAATGATGAGGGCAAAGAATGCACGGATGTGCTTTACACACTGGATGTATGTATGGATCGTGATAAGAGTTGTATGAGCCCCTAATAAAATGGTTTAAAAAAAAACCCCAAAAACAAATCACTTCAAAGAGAAATCAGCCCGTTCAGAAAAATGATGCCCCAAACACTGCCCTACTGAGAACCCTGCCTCTGCCCTGGATTCTGTGGTTATCTTAGAACTGGTAGGAGAGTTTCTTTGCTACATTTTTAAAGACTAGATAAACCTTGGTTCTTTTTTAGAGAATTAGGATGAAATAGAACTACTGTAGATTTAAAGAACCAAGCCCTCGAGGCTACTGGAAAAAAAAATGAGGGCCCAATTTTCCAAGAAAATGTAATTTTCTTTATCTCTTGCATTTTAAAATAATAAAATGAGGGACGCACTGCACATATTTTTATAACTGAAGCTCAGGCTTCTACCAAGTCTAAGCCCAACTTACCACCAGCCTCCTCTCTCCAGGGGCCCTTTACTCTTTCTCGAACATGTTGGTTCCCCAAAAGAGAGGCAGAAATAAAAACCGATCTTAGGGGGGAAACCACAGCAAACATCAATCCTCTCTTCCTTGAAGATCCAGCCAAGCAGAGTTCTAACTGGGAGAAGATATAAGCACGATTTAGGAGATGTCACACTTTTGTTACTCTACCCTCTGTTTCCCTCCCGTTTTCTGTTGTTAGATATCTGTTTATTAACGAGATAAAACAGCACTTAACATGAACCAGTGACCACCTTAAAGCTGAAGACAACCTGAAAACTTTACGGAAAGAGGGAATATTGAGCCGTGCTATCATTGTTTCATTTCACCTCTGATGTCCCTAGTTTATAGTGTCACTTTATCGTCGTCCGTGGCAACTGACTCTTGATTATGCCTGTCGTGTTTTCTCTGTTCACCAGTTTTCCTTTCACCCCTCTTTGCCATGAATGAATCGGGGTGCTTCTTTTATAACTACTCATCCTACTGCAAGCGCTTCTCTGGATATTTAAAACCCTTACAGGAAGACCTGTCTTGGCTCCCACACTTACTAGCTGCAGGTCTAAGCACTCCGTCTCTCTAAACCTTGGTTTATCTGACTCGTGAGCCGCATAGTACTGTGTGTCGCAGAGGGTGATTATGGAGGAGTAGGGGGGCTACCGTATGCAAGGTGCTCAGTCTGATGCCTACTCTTAAGAACTCCTGGATCAAGGTTAGTCATGGTCCTGGATGCCATCTTCCATTTTGCAAGCAGTGGCTCGTGGCTGAGGGGGCAGGTGACAGCTGAAATCCTGCCTCCTCCACTTGCCCAACTGCCCTGACACTGGCAGGACAGTTCCTGGGCAAAGGGGTGCTCCCCTCCAATCTGTGCAACACTGCTATCTGGTGGCTGAGCCCTGGACCTGCAGCGCGGTGCCCACTGGAAATAACAACTCACTGCCATGGCGTTGATACCCCATTGTGGCAAACCTGTAAGGCGGAGTAGACCTGGCCCCTGTCAGGAAAGCTCCAGCTGATCGCCAGAGCTGGCTGGTGCTCTTGAACTGCTGACCTTGCAGATGGCAGCCCAATGCACAACCAGTGTGGCACCAGGGTATCTTGTCTACCCTAAAGAGATACCTTTTAAATGAATTAGTGTATATATGATATCTATTTTTAATTATCACATACTTACTGAGCCCCTTGTGTATAACAGATACTGCCTATCTAGCAGTGCTCATTCCAAAATTATAACAAGTGCCTAGAACCCACCTGTGATGACAACTGAAGGAGGACTAATGAAATCTAATTATGACCTATCTAAATTATGAAGTATTAGGAAGTCACTAGATATATTTTTATTATCAAACAATAGATGCATGCTTATGATGTAATATAAATGAAAATGAAATATATTTATAATCAATTAAACATTTTGTTTAATATGTATAAGCTTAGAGATATATAGTCTCACACATGTATGTGGTGTGTGTGTGTATATATATATATACACATATATATGTTCTTGCTCTCAGGTGCCCTAGTGTCAGTTCTGACTTGTGTTATCAGGGGCCTTCAAGTGGGATCCCCTGGATACCCTTTGTTAACTCCAGTTGGGATCGTAGTATCCCTGATCACAACTGATGGTGGGATACTCAGCCTATCACCCCCAACGAATCATGACAGAATAGTCGATCTAGAATTCCGCATTCTGGACTTCTGATCTCCCAACTAGTTGCCTTTCCTTCTACAACAGCCTTTACTTCTGTCTCTTCTCTAATGAAGGATGCTTTGTGTCTGAAAGTACTTCATGTAGAATAAAAATGTCACATGAATATCAGCTGCAGTTTAAAATTTCCATTATTCATAGAATATCCTGTCCTGTCGAGTCTCTATGAGCCAGCGCTGACTGGGTGGCAGTGAGGGTGTGTTTTATTATATAAGTGTTCCCTCCCCTTATGACTCAAAAGGATGTGATCTCTATTCAGGGGGGAAATTATCATTGTAAAATAAGGTGGAATTAAGTGTTATTTCAATTACTAGCATGTCCAGGGCCAAAAGCATCAATGATTATGCCAGTGAAGTAGGCCCATTAGGAAGGTTTCATCCTCATAGGAGGCCAGAATGACACAGAGGATAGTTGGTCTAGGTATAAAGAACCTGCGGCTATCACTAGTGTCATGTGGCAGGAACAACCTTTGCCTTTGGCAGCAGGTATCTGCCTTGTCTTAGAACTTGTCAATTCGTTTTTGCTAAGCAGAGAAAGAGATACTGCTAAAAATACCTATTATAATAATAACATGAACATTCATCTTCCTCACGCACTCACACACAAAATAATAATCACCTGAAGGTGCGCCAAACGGAATCCACTCTGTAGGTTTCGTTAAACTTTTACTTAGGCAAACCTAAAAGTCGTAATCACAGACTTGAATTAAACACGTTTCAAGTTATGTCTTCAAAGTCAGACTCAAAGAGTGTTTCGTGGTTATGCCGGTCCTGGGAAGAAAAACAAGTAGAAGAATCCTTCCTTGTCAGGCACCGTCTGATTGGTTCTCGCCCATGGCGACACTGTGCACAACAGAATGAAACACAGCCCTGGTGCTACGCCATTCTGACAATTGTCCCGATGCCCGAGCCCAGGGTTGCAGCCGCGGTGTCAGTCCACCTCCTTGAGGGCCTGCCTCTCCACTCCACTTAACATGATGTCCTTCTCCAGGGACCGATCTCTCCTGACACCATGTCCTCGGAGGTCTTTAAATTAGAAATCAGAAACATGCCAGCCCTGAGCTTAGTGAAAACCATACAGCGTGTGTGAAATAACACCATATTTTGAAGATTTAATACACACAAAAAAGTGAGTGCTTTTACACACCATGTTGAAGAGTACTGTTCTAGATATACTTAAATAAGACATATTATTAAAATTAATGTAATGTGTTAGAAAAATGTAAATGACATAGCTACCTTCCTTTATGTTTCTGGTAGAAGGTGCTTCTCTGGGTAGTCTAGACCAGGGGTCCTCAAACTTTTTAAACGGGCCAGCTCACTGTCCCTCAGACCCATTGGAGAGTCGGACTATAGTTTAAAAAAACTATGAACAAATTCCTGTGCACACTGAACATATCTTTTTTTTTTTAAGTAAAAAAACAACGGGGAAAAGCACCTGTTATGCAATAGGAAAAAAAATTCTTTTTTCTTAATTTATTACCAACCTTGATCAACAATACTTTAGAAATCGGTTCTTAGTTAGAATCGACCACTATGGTCCATTTGAATTTAATTTCCTCGTTTGAATTTCTCAACCATGAGACAAGCTAACCTCCAAGTGTCAAGTCTAACTGTAGGAGCAGTTAAATATTGAAAGTGCATTGTGTCACTCTGTGGCGTAGACGGCACATCTATCGGCGAAATCTAGTACGAGTTTAGAAAAATTCCAAAGGATAAAACAAAAATCGAACTTAACCCACTCAGGATTGTAGCTGGAGTGCATTTTAAAAGGAAGGGGGAGGGGTGGAGCCAACAGCTGCTTATTAACCTGTAGCAAACTTCTTTCAGTCTATTGCAATAAACCTGGGATTTTAAGTCAATTAAACAACGATTGCACTATGGTGAAAGGAAATTATCCTAGAGCAGACTCTCGACCCCAACTATTCAGGAAATGGGATACTGGGCTGAAGCAAATGAGCATTAACATAATCCCGTTTTGTAAATGTCTGTAGGTGTACATGTGCTGGCCAGGCTTTGTGGAACTTGTTTTAATGTGCCACAGTGAAGCCAACGCGGACTCCCAGTGACTCTGTACAATCAGGTGAAATATTGCCTGATTCTTGTCCTCCCGTTATTGCTATGTTTGAGCTCCCTGGTGCAGCCCCTGTATCAGTATCCCTGAGGGACTTCCTCTTGTTAGCTGGCTTGTCCTTTTACCCAGCACAGTATTCTTCCTCAGGACTCGTCTCTCCTGATAACGTGCCCAAGTGCATGAGACAAAGTCTCACTTCCTTGCTTCTAAGGAGCATTCTGACTGCTTCCTCTAAGACCGATTTAGCCATTTTGAAAGTTCATGGTGTATTTAATAGGCTTCATACTATGGAGGGATCAGAAGGAATTGGCTCTTAGCACTCCAAAGATAGTGACGAGGTCTTAAGATTTGGGCATCAGCCTCCGTTGCCTTTGTTGTCTATTGACTACTGTGGGGCCAGGGTGTCAGGTACAGCAGGTCCAGGCCCCGTGGGTTCTATTGTATCTGTAAATGCTGACTCATTTGGACTTCGGGGCATTTGGCTCTTACAGAGTGGCTAGTGGGATTAAATAGCTGACCATGCAAGCAGCAATTCAAAACCTTGAAAGATAGAAAGTAGAGTTGTTTTTTTAATCACATTTCTCTATATATCTTTAAACACTTCATAAACACACATGGTTAGCAGTTACGGTTTTCAGCAACTTTTAAAATATGGGCAGTCATAAATTCTGTGAATTGCTAAAACCAAAGGCGGAAGCAAGAGCGTGTATCATCATTTCCAGGTATCCTGTCTCGTCGGCACTGAATGCATTGTGCGAAGCTGAGTAGCAATAGCATTTCCAGTAGGACACTGTTAAATATGACTCAAAAAGTCGATCTACAAAGATGGGAACTAGATGCCAGCACTGAGTCATATACCATATGACTGATGGTATCAAGGTTCTTTGGGACCTTAGTACCTGTGACTCTATAATTATTAAAAGTTTTTAAAAATTGTAAAGAAACCTATATGCTTATGTCAAGGGAGGAAACTAAAAAACTCATTGCTATTGAGTTGATGGCAACTCATAACAGCCGTATAGGACAGGCTAGAACTGCCCCTTTCAGTTTCCGAGACAGTAAGTAACTCTTTACAGGAGTTGAATGCCCAGTCTCTCTCCCAAGGAGCAGCTGGTGGTTTCGAACAGCCGACCTTGTGGTTTGCTGCCCAACTAGCCACCATTGTGCCACCAGGGCTCCATGGAAGAAAAGCCGAGTTGTATCATTTCATGTTATAATGTGGTGTGGTGTGTGTGCACACATGTGTGCTCGCCTTGTTCCTGTAAAGACTGACAGTCTTAGAAGCTCTGAGAAGCCTTTCTGTTCTGCTATCAGGCTCACCGTGAGTTGGAGTCTACTCAGTGGTAGTCATGCGTAGGTCAGGTGTGTGGGCCGTGGGTGAGTTTGCGACAGGAGGCACAGATTCAGAGGGAGCTGAATTTTTATTCCAGAGAGAGGAATGGTTATAATTTCCCAAAATATTTTAGTGAAGTAATTGGTTCTTTTGCTTCATATATCCCTCAGGCATGTTCAGTACTATACATTTGTCTTTTATTTTATTAATTTACTCCAGTTTCTCTAACATTTAGTTCTCATCTTCAAAGAATTCGAATAGAATTATAACGAAAGCAATTCAGATTTGTACAAAGTAGAGGCATTAAGATGGTTTGGATTTTGTTTTTAATCTCTAATGTGTGCATTAGCTCTGCCGCCTGCTAGGTCTGGCTCTCTGTTCCCAAACTATGTACCTTAGGGGAAAGCGTGTGGCTTTTATAACTTCTTAAATGTCCAAAACTATAGTGAGTGATTTTATATCATTTATCATATCTACCTAGAGGAAGATTTTCTTATCCTGGTCAGATAGATGGGAAATGTAGGGCTCAGTAAAGTCCAGGAAGTAGTCTGGCAGCTCAGGTTCACCGGTTGCTGAGAGAAACTTGAGGTTAAGGTAAGTATCCAATGACTCTCCACAAACACATACCAGCGAGTTTACCCTTTTAATTCTAATGTTTTAGGACTCTGATTTCTTCTATCCCTCCATAGAAGGTACCAGACACCTTATTCTTAGAGCCAACCTGAGCAGAACATTCACTTGACCAAAAATTAAACCGTCGATTAAAACATTAGCCCTTTGTGAAACGCTTGAAGTGATGTTCTCTCCTAACTGACCGACTCTCAAACCGTTTTCAAAATCTTACAGCAAAAAGAATACTATTCTGACCTCACTAGGTTACAGAGACAGTAATCACGTGCCTGGTTAGCTTAGGGCGGGCACCACGGATCAGGGTGATAGTAGAAAGCTTTAAGTCTAAGTACCTCATGGAATCAAAGCATGAACATCAGTCCCATTATTAATGCATCATTGTAGTAAAGTTGCTATGGCCTTTATATTTGCAAAACAGTAAATTGTTTTTATTTTCGTGTTCAAGCGTGCAATTACATAGAATTTTCTGTCCACCTTTTACAAATAAAGTTACTACGAGGTACTTAAATGTATCGTTCATCCAGGAAACCAATCTGTAGAATATTCGCTTCTATTCCTTGGGAGAGCAGAAAGTGCCGCTGTGGTCAGACCTTTCCGTTCATGATGTCGGTGCGAGGTGCCTTCAAGCCAGGGGCCGCTCCCAGCAACCGTGTGTCCAGTAGAAAGAAGCGCCGCCCGGTCCCGTGCCAACAACACGAATGTTGCTGTGACGGAGCGCATTGCTGCAGCCAGTGTGTCAGCCCATCTCCTCTTAGTCACTGACTTTCCTGATGTCCCCAGTTGGCCAGCCACGGTTGTCCATTCATCTAGGAGTCCATCGTGTATTTAATAGTCTTCAGCAACATCATCATTCAAAGGCATCACTTCTTGTTTGATCTTCCGATTCCTTGTCCAGTGTTCAGGCGCGTAGGAAGGAACTGAAAATTCTATGGGCTGAGAACACTTTAACTTTCCAAGTGACATTTTTCCTCTCTGATTTGCTGAATGGCATACATTCCTTGACTTCCTGACAGCTCCTTCAAAGGACATTCATGGTGGATCCAAGCAAACTTAAATCCTTAACGCTTCAGTTGGTTCTTCATTTTATTATGGTGCAACTTTTTGGTACAGTTTTAAGGTTTTTTTGTTTTCTTTTCATCTTGGGGGTTCTACCAGTCTCTGACTAGTAAGCCTCGTCTCTTTTATGATGTTGGGTCTTGTTTCATACGTTCCTCCCACTCTATCCAGAATCTTCTAATATGCTCCCTTTCAAATTGGTGGACTGTTATGCTAACGGACTTTAGTGTCTACTGATTCTGCGGTCCTGCACCCGGGGCTCATACAGCTTATTACCTCAAGGTACTTGTTTATATCTAAGACGTTTCTACAACTACCTACTATATGCTCCTCCACAGTCATATATTTGCAGCAAAGGTAAATACCTACAAAGGGGTAACCCCAAAACCTGGAATTGCGCTGGACAGAGCGGAGCTTTCATCGTGTGCTTTTTTCCGGCTAGGCGAGCATCAGGCAACTCATTCTGAGTTAGTGCATTGCCTGGGAAGTTTCTCTCTGGCCACACTGAGTTTTTTTCATAAAAGCAGTTTTGCGCAAACCTCACTTTTTTATGATGGCCAATTTAAGAAAACAGTGTGTGGATGTGGAATTTTGTTTCCTACTAGGGGGATAAAAACCTCATTCTGGATGTCCATCAACTTGCTAAATGGACAAAAGTGCATTTGCAGTTCATTCCACCAGGTCAGATTGTTAATCAAGCTTTCTATTTAGAAGTTCTGAAAAGATTGCATAACAGTGTGCGACCAAAAAAAGGCCTGATTTGTGGCAGATGGGGGGCTGGTTTTGCCACCATGACAATGCATCTACTCACACAGCCATCTCAGTGTGCCAGTTTTGGGCACACACAAAAAAACGGCATGCCTCTCTTGCCTTACACACCTTCCTTATCTGACCTTGCTCTCTGCAACTTCTCTCTGTTTCCATGAATGAAGAGGGACATAAAGGGACAGTGATTTGATGACATAGAATAGGTGAAGAAAAATAAGAGGGAGGTGCCGTCAGCCATCCAACAGATGAGCTTGAAAAATGTTTCCAAGAATAGAATTGCAGATTTAACTAATGTATTGAGTGTAATGGAGAGTATTTTGAAGGTGATAGGGTTGTTCAGTTTAAAAAGACAATTAAATACATAGCTTTGGGGGGAAATTTTCTGGATTTATTCGGGTCCCCCTCATATATACAAGAATTCTCAGTCCAATATTTTATATATGTATATGTGTGTTCATGTATGTTAGTGTGGTTAAGTCAGCTTTAACCTAGCTTTAACCCATGCATAGCTGAACGAACCACTACGTGGTTCGCTGCCATCCTCACTGTTGTTGCTACGCCTGTGCCCGTTAATGCAGCCACTGATCTTGTCGAAGGCCTTCCTCTTTTTGCTTCCCCTCCATTTCACCAAACATGATTGGCTCTCCTAACAATATGTCCAAAGGATCTAACATGAAGTCTTGCCATCTTTGCTTCTTAGGAGTTCTCTGGCCTTACTTCTTTCAATATAGATTGGTTCAGCCCATGATTCAGTTCCGTATTCTTCTGTAGACCACAATTCACATGCTGCGTTTATTCTTGCGTGATCCTCCTTAAACGATGTCCAACTTTCACGTGCATATGATGCAATCGTGAATACCTTGGCTCGTGTCAGGTGCACCTCGGCCCCTAAAGTACCAGCCTTGCTCCTCAGGATTCTAAAGAGGTCTTGTGCCGCAGATGTATCTAATCCAACATGTCTTTTGATCGCTTGACTTCTGCCTCCATGAGCATTGATTGTGGATCCAAGTAAGACAAAATCCTTGACAACTGCCACCTTTTCTCCATTTACTATGCTGCTACCTATTGGTCCAGGCGTGAGGATTTTGGTCTTCTTTACATTGAGTTGTAATCCATGCTGAGAACTACAAACCTTGATTTTCATGAGCAAGCCTTTCAAGCCCGCCTCGCTTTCAGCAAGCAAGGTTGTGTCATCTGCACACTGCAGGTTGTTAATAAGCCTTCCTCCCATCCTGATACTGCGTTCTTCTTCATCTAACCCATGATTTGCTCAGCATACACACTGAACAAGGATGGCGCGCATCTCTCCCGATTTTAAACCTGCTTCTCTATCTGTATATAGGTTCTCAATGAGTACAATGAATCGTTCCAGAATTCCCATTCTCCTCAAAGTTATCCAGAGTTTATTGTGGTCCACACAGCCTTTGTACAGTCAGTGCACCGCAACTCAAGCTGCTTTCTGGTATCTCTGCTTTGAAGCAAGATCCGTCTGACATCAGCAATGATATCCCTTGTTCCAGGTCCTTATCTGAATCTGGCCTGACCTTCTGGCAGCTCCCTGTCAGAGTGCTGTTGCCGCTATTGTAGGATGATTGCACACACACACGCACGCACACACGCATGCACACACACCCTATACTCGAGTATAAGCCAAGTTTTTTAGCACATTTTTAATGCAGTTTTTGTGGTAAAATTAGGTGCCTCGGTTGATATTAAGGTCGGCTTATACTGGAGTATGTACGGTGGGGTGTGTGTGTGTGTGTGTGTGTGTGTGTGTGTGTGTGTGTGTGTGTGCATGCATTCCTACCCTTCCATCTTACTTTGATGTATCCTGTATTATTTAATATTTTACCCATAGAATCCTTCAATATTGGAACTAAAGGCTTAAATTTTGCTTCCGTTCATTCAGCTTGGAAAATGTCAATCATGGTTTTTGCTTTTAATATTGTAACTCCGGGATTTTGCACAGTCCATTATAATACTTCAAGCCATCCTTTGAAAGCGTGTGTTCACTCTTTTACACCATCACGTCTTCCTTTTGTTTGAATTATTCTGCCTTTACATACAAGTTGCAAAGTGTCTCCTGACATCTGTGTTGGTCTTTTCTCTCTTTCCTATGCTTTAAATGACTTTTTGTTTTCTTCACATGTGGTGTCCTTGATGTCATCCCAAACTTGTCTGGTCTTTTATGCATTAGTGTTCAGTGTGGCAAATCTTTTCTGGCGATGGTCTCTAAATTCAGGTGGAATAAACTCAAAGTTATATATTGACCCTCCTGGGCTTGCTTTAACAGTTCCTTCGGCTTCCATTTTAACTTACAAATGAGAGATTAAGAGTCTTTCTCGTCCTCCCCTGCTGTCCTTAATCTGACTGATAATACTGACAGTCTCTGTTGTCCCTTTCTACTGATGTAAGTGATTTGATTGCTGTGTATTCCATCCAGCAGTGTCCGTGTGTACAGTTGCTATTGATATTGAAAAAAATTATTTGCAATGAATAAGTTGGTCTAAAATTTTAACATATGATCTTTGGAATCAGTTCTGTCTTCAAAGCCTTTTTAAAAAAATGCTTATCCTTCTATTTTGTTTACAACTGTCAGATTCCAATCACCAGTAACTTAATATATCTCGATTATTTCATCAAATTTAGACTGTAGAAATTGGTAAAAAGCTAGAATTTCCTCATCCTTGGCATGTCTGGCTATAGTCATATTAACTGGTCTTCCTTGTAGGTACATGGATACTATCCTTTTCCTGACAGGGTTGTACTTAAAGATGGATTTTGAAATGATCTTCTTAATCGTGATCATCTTCAATATGCCATGTAGTCATAATCATTCAGTAATAATTTAGTCATCTTCAATATCCCCCAGCATGGTAGACTCTATGATTGCCTGATTCAAAACAGACAATGCCAGTCCATTTCACCGATGCCTGGAATATTAATCTTTATGCACTTCATTTCATTTTTGATGACTTTGATTTTCCTAGATTTGTAATTCGTAATTCCATGCTCTAATTATCCCTGGACATTTTCAGCTGTTTCTACACACATAAAACCCCCCAAAACTTTGACCCATCCATCTAGCCATTCATTTAGGTTGAATCTTCTTGGAGGAAGCAGTCATGTTTTGACTTTTGGGTACCTTCCCACCCAAAGGACTCACCTTGTGGAACTCCATCAGTACTAGCCATCAGGGTTCCAATAGCTAGCTTTCCAAGACCAGCCTCTCAAATTCTTCAACTGTCGTCATCTGAAAAATGTTCCTGCCTACTATAGGTGGCTCTTTCGGTATTTGAAATACCAGTGGCCTAAATTCCAGCATCGGAGCAAAACTCAAAGCCCCACAGTATAACAACCTGGCAGATTAGTAAGACTTCTGTTCATAGAATGGGCCGACAAGAAGTCACACCCTCTTAGGAACTATGTTTGCAGGTCTCTTCAGTACTTCTCAGGTGATCGGGCACCATTTGTGGGCAGGCCACGTCTCCGTGCCTTCTCGCCTTCCCCGCTTCCTGAGTTTAGATTCTCATCTCAGTTCCAAAACGGGGCTGCAAAGCTTGGCAAGTCACTTGACCTCTCTAATCTCAGAAAAGATACCCCTCACTAAAATTCTGTGGGAGTGAAATCATAATTGACCTATCACAAAGTAGACCCTTAGTAAGCATTCATTATAAGACTTCCTTCCGACCAAATCTACCTCTTTCACAATTCACCTCTTTTCCCTCTCATTTTCTTTTCTTCTGAAAGCTTTCCTAGTAACTGATACTAAAATTCAGATGGACCTCATGGGTTCTTTTGTAGTCCTGAACCTTATAAATCATCCTCAAAGATTAAAAGCGCATAGTTATTCTTATGGTTACTGGCTAACCTGTAACATTTTAAGGCCTTTTTCCCCTTTAATTTTGTAGCTATGGGATAGTTCAAAACATCCTTTTTTTATTTTTCCCCGACAATGTTATTTATTAAAATAAAAATAAAATCTGACATTCTTTTAAAAAACAAAACTATTGAAAAGAAACAGGTATGTTTTTTTTAATTTTGTCACATAAACTCGCCCCTCCCCCCAATATTAGACCATGTCAGTCTGAGTATATACGGTAGGTACCCCAAAAACATACAAATAACAGAGGTACCCTTCCAGCAAATCCTAAAAGCTGTCAGAAACTGGGTGTAGAGTGTGTCCTTGGGATCTTCTCGATTTATGTCCTTCGAACGCCGAGCTTCTCCATCGACTGTTCCTCTGCCGCATCTAGATGCACATGAGCACTTCAGCCCTGGGGTGGCTTCAGTGACTTGTTCAAAGCTGCACGGTGCAAATGTGGTCGGGCCACACTGAGTAATCAACACGGCGACTCCTCCCGACCCATTTCCATTCACTTTCAGGAAGTGAAGCCGCTCTTTATCGAGGCACGTGCCTGCAGTATCATCCCAGAAACCGCTAAGAAACGCACATCCCTCTTGTACATCTTTTGGAAGATGCCTGACTCCCTCTGGTGTCTTCAGACTGCTTTTGAGGAAAGCTTCTCTTTCACTCATTCTCCTCAGTGCAGAGCCAGGGCATCTCTCTGTCGGAAGGGTAGAATCCAGTGGCAGCGTCATCTAAGTGATTTGTACCCGAGAACTCCCAGCCTGGGTACTTGGCTTACCAGTTGTATGTCGGAAAAATCTCTCCTACCAAAGGCACATTCACCTGCATTTTCTGTGGTTGTTTCAGTATTTAAAGTAGTTAAGCTGTTTGTCCAGTGGAATTTTAAGTATTTATGGCAAAGGGTAGTGATTGAGCTTTGGGTTTTTTTCGAAGAGACTTTCAATTACATCAATACCCTCTTTCGAAGAAACTGTCTTTTCTCCAGTGACTTAAAATCCAAATATGTGAATCTAATTCATACATATTAATGTAGATACATACATATATAAAAAGCAAATATCATGCCTTACATAGATCATGTGTGTGCGTATGTGAAATTGCTATGTCTGTGTATATAAGATTAAACTTGAATGTCTTTCTGGGTTCTTTATCCTTACTCCTCTGCCTGTACTTACACAGGCACCATAGTATTATTGTGGTACTTTGAAGGGTGTTTTAAAGGAGCCCTGGCAGGCAGCTTTGGGCTGCCAACTGCACTGCCAATGAGTTGAATCCACCTGTGACTCAGCAGGAGAAAGATAAGACTGGCAGTCTCAGAACCGTGTACTGGGTCACGGTGAGGCGAAATGGACTCAGTCGCAGTGAGGTTTTGAATATGACCTTCAGTACCCTCAGGGACAAATGTGCTCTCGCCAGTCCACGTTTTCAAAATATTCTGGGTGAAATTCAAATGCATTGTTCTGTTTGATTTTTTGAATCATTCGTTCTTAATAACGCTACCAGAATTCTGCGTGAAAAATTGCTTTTTAAAGGAGGTTCTACCTGGTGACCTGCGAGGGAGGGATTGGAGTACTGGCAAAAGAATGCCGGGTAGATGGGCGGAGAGGTAGTCTTCGTAATGCAGACGAGCCAGGATCCGGTCCGAATCAATGGAATGGCAGGAAAATGTGCTATTGTCACATGGGAATCAACTAGACTCTTACCATTACGTCTGAGGGGAGCTGTCATTAGATCGGGGACCTGGGCAAATGGTGGTGCCCGCACAGGGTTCGGACAACAGGGGAGGAAGTAGACACGGAGCTGGACTGAGCGGAGGAAGGGGTTCATTTAGAAAGATCTTGCGTTTGATGTAGGAGGGCTGTCAGTGACAGACAGAAATGGCTGTTGGGGAGTCCAATCATTTGGGTAACAAGTGCTCAGAGGGCCCCAACCTTCTGTTTTAGAACCGATCGGACATACTGAAGTCAACTCTTCCCTCTTGTGAGGCCCTGCTCTTTTCTGGCTGATTCCAACTGTGGGCAGCTTTTTTAAGTAAGGTGGATGTGCCAATAACCCAGAGGGAGGTACTGCTGAGGGGAAAGGTGTCCATGCATGGTAAGATGCCAACGTCGTTCTCTTCAGTGAAAGTGCTTTCCTATAAATTCTGCATATGAAGAGCTGTGTAATATTTTAGAGAAGTTGATCTCCACCTTTAGAGCCACTACAGATTTCTCTTGATTATAAAGAATCTGCTCATACTACTGAGTAGAAACCGTCTTGATTGCCTGAATGACGTCTCCACTTGCTTCAGAGTGGTGTTCTCATTGTTCTCTCATTTGTTTGTCTTTTCAGAACTTGATAGCCCAGAGGAATTAGGGAAAAAGCGAATCTGCAGGATTATCACAAAGGATTTCCCCCAGTATTTTGCAGTAGTTTCACGAATTAAGCAGGAAAGCAACCAGATCGGCCCTGAAGGTGGCATTCTGAGCAGTACCACGGTGCCTCTTGTCCAGGCATCTTTCCCAGAGGGCGCCTTAACCAAAAGAATCCGAGTGGGCCTCCAGGTAACTTCACCAAAGGTTTTCCTCACTCCAACGTAGGCAGCATGCGCTGCTGGGTGGTGGGTGGGGGGTTGATCATAACTCACTCTTAATGATTTTGGTAAAGAGTGCATTAGGCAGTTTTAAGAATCATTAATCTATTTCAAATGAAAAGGGACCACATGAGCTCAAGCCCCAAGGTAAAGCACTAAATTAACTTAGTGACTTATTAAATAAGGTTCGTATTTCAGGGCTTTTGTATATGAAAGTGTCGCTTGCGTTCTTACGAAAGACAACATTTTTAAACATAGGTTATTGGTCTCGGCATGTGAAACAACAATAGCATCTAAGAGCACATATACCAATCTTTCAAAATCATTTTTGGTGTGATTTATGTCACATACAAATCAGAAATAGTGAAACTATATGCCTCAAACTTTGGGGTTGATTTAAATAAGTCATAATCACTGGTTTAGATCCAAACCATTTTGAAGTTGATATGGTTTGGAAAGCTGACTGTAAATTTTAGCAAGAAAAGTCTTGTCTTATATTTATTCATGTCAGTTAGACATGACATCGTTCTTTTTCTAATAAAATCAGGGAAATAGCTTGGAAGTAAGTCAGTTTGTAAGTAAGTCAGTGACGTGTTGGCCGTAAAAGAGACCACTTTACACATCAGTTACCACATGTGTAGGGCATTATCTTCACTGCCTCCCATATTTAACCAAATGCAAAGAAAATCAAAGTAAACAGTTAGGTTTTGTAGACTAGAATTGAAATCCTGTAAAGCTATGAATGCCTTTCTGTTCCTTCATTCTGAAACCCTCAACATTCTCCCGGGCAGACTTGCCATTGAGGTAATTTACGGAATGCTTTCCATGGGTTTTGTTGGCAACTTTCTAATTAAGGAAGCACGCCATTTCTCATTGAAAACCCCTTTCTCTGTCTCTAGGCCCAGCCTGTTCCAGATGAAATTGTGAAAAAGATCCTGGGAAACAAAGCAACATTTAGCCCCATTGTCACTGTGGAGCCGAGGAGGAGGAAGTTCCATAAACCAATCACCATGACCATTCCTGTGCCCCCGCCTTCAGGAGAAGGTGTAGCCAATGGGTACAAGGGGGACACCACGCCCAACCTGCGCCTTCTCTGCAGCATTACAGGTGTGCTTAAGTCGCTGCTGTGCTTCTGTGGACGCTAGTACTCGTAGGGATTCTACACAAAGACGTGAGCCTTTGAAATACTGTGTCAGCACTCTGAGACTAGGAAAGAGAATAAAAATGTTTCCTATTAACTTGTAAGGAATCATTTAAGTGACTGGATTCATGACGCTCCTAAAACTTTGGTAACACCACACATACACACACATTTAAATTCACAGTAATAAACCACTTTTAAGGTGCTGGAGATATCTTGAGTCAATTAGAGCATTCAGATGATATCTCGATAAATTCTGGAGATCCCATACAGCACCAGTAGGAGCGAAGTGTTGGAATATAATTAAAACATTCTCTTATTCTATGTCTACTAGCAAACTCCAGTGAATTGAATACACAGGGATTATGAGAACATATTTTGTGATAAGGACCTGCGATGCAGAGCTCAATCCCCCACTAGATAAATCTAATCTATGTTTTAACTGATAATCTAAGCTTAATAAAGATGGTTCAATTTTTAAGGGGTTATTCTAATAACTGATTTCCTCTTTGCCTCTGGGAAATGCAATGGTTCTGTCAATACCAAATGAGCTGCTGGTTAGCTTTCTTAAAAAGTGTGACCTATTTAATATATATATGAATTGTATGGTCTTATCTGAAACGACACATCATTATACTTATACCATGTACTTGAGAAATGTGGCTGCCCCAAGGTTAAGCCATTGATTAGTATCCAGATAATCAGAGATGTAATTGCTATGTCTAGTATTATCTTACAAGAATAGTAGCCAGTTAAAACTACAGCAGGAGAGTCAAGAAGAAAACTACTTTCCACGCAGGCCATTCAGTTGCAGTTGCTGAAGTTTTGCTAGTAGCTGTCGATACAGGCAGACCGGGGTAGTAATGAAACTCTCACAGGAGCACTTCCGATCAGAAAGCCAACATATCTGCTGTTGTTCTCGCAGGGGGCACCTCACCCGCCCAGTGGGAAGACATCACCGGAACTACTCCTTTGACATTTATAAAGGACTGCGTCTCCTTTACAACCAATGTTTCAGCCAGGTATGGAAATAGGGACTCCAAAAGCAATGATGACTTTGTTTCATGATCTTTTAAAAAGTAAAAAAAAAATCATTGTGCTCAATGCAAGTGTGATTTTTTTCCCTCCTTTTAATGGTGAAGTGGGTACTAATTTAAAAGCCTCACTTTTTAATACAAGCCATTTTATCCAATCCTCAAGCGCTAAGGTACTTGACCTGTTCCTTCCAACAGGAAATTCTAAGCCATTCTTAAAATTATAGGATTTCCCTTTCTCTCCCACTCCTCCACCTAAAACCGTCTCTTCTTCTAATGGTACAGCCATAAATTCCACAGGTAAAAAGTAGAGAACAGGTCTGTGGAAATAGGATAGGCGAGATGAACAATCTGGAGGAGAAACCAACAGGACCGACGGTTCTGGGAGGACATGGGAGAGGGGGAGGTGGGGGAAAGGAAGTGGTGCTAACAAACCCAGGGACAAGGGAACAAAAGATGATCCAAAATCTGTGGTGAGGAGGGTGTAGGAGACCTGGTAGGGCTGGATCAAGGGCAATTTAACAGAGGAATTTCTGAAACCCAAATGAAGGCTGAGCATGATAGTGGGACAAGAGGAAAATAAAAGGAAATAGAGGAGAGAACTAGGAGGCAAAGGGTATTTACAGAGGTCTAAATACAGGCATGTACATATGTAAATACATTTATAAATTATGGGGAAATAGTCTGTGTACATATATTTATAGGTTTAGTAAAAAGGTTGCAGATGGACATTGGGTCTCCACTTAAGTCCTCCCTCACTGCAAGAACATTTTGTTCTATTAAACTGTCATTCCATGATGCTCACCTTCCCAACATGATCACTGAAGACAAAGCAGGTGCATTAAGCAAATGTGGTGAAGCTTGAAGATAAACAAGTGACCATCTGGCTGAGAAGCAACAAAGCCCACATGGAAGAAGCACACCAGCCTGTGTGATCACAAGGTGTCAAAGGGATCAGGTATCAGGCATCAAAGAACAAAAAGGTATATCATTGTGAATGAGGAGGAGTGCGGAGTGGGGACCCAACGTCCATCTGTAGGCAACTGGACATCCCCTTACAGAGAGTAAGTGGGAAGGAGATGAGCCAGTCAGGGTGCAGTGTAGCAACAGTGAGACATACAACTTTCCTCTAGTTCTTTAATGCTTCCTCCCCCCACTATCATGATCCCAATTCTACCTTACAAATCTGGCTAGGCCAGACGATGCACACTGGTACAGATAGGAACTGGAATCACAGGGAATCCAGGATAGTGTTGAGGGAATCAGGCCAGTGGTGAGAGTGGCAATACCGGGAGGGTGGAGGGAAGATGGGGCAGAAAGGGGGAACCGATTACAAGGATCTACATATAACCCCCTCCTTGGGGGACAGACAACAGAAAAGTGGGTGAGGGAGATGTCGAAACTGTGTAAGACATGACAAAATAATAATAATTTATAAATTATCAAGGGTTCATGAGGGAGGGGAAAAAATGAGGAGCTGATACCAAGGGCTCAAGTAGAAAGCAAATGTTTTGAGAATGGTGATGGCAACAAATGTACAAATGTGCTTGACACGATGGATGGATGGATTGTGATAAGAGTTGTATGAGCCCCAAATAAAAAGATTTTTGTAAGTAGAGAAAGGAGTATTTATTATGCATAAGAAATGGACAAGAAATATATGGGAGAGGAAAGTGGAAAGAAATCCTTAGCAAAACTATATTTAAATGTACACTAGGGTCCTGTGTTTGACAAATAGAGTAAGCATTTTTTGCTTTTACATGAGCGAGTTAAGTCATATTTGGTTATTTGCTTATATACCTTCATTTTTTAAAATTATGAACCTTTCGTAGATTTGACTTTAAAATCATCTCATTTTTATTCTGCTTTTTTGCCAGGTTTTGGCTGGCGGATTGCCATCAGGTTTTAGAAACTGTTGGCTTAGCCACGCAATTGTACAGGGAATTAATATGTGTTCCCTACATGGCCAAGTTTGTTGTTTTTGCCAAGATGAACGACCCTGTCGAGTCCTCCTTGCGGTGTTTCTGCATGACAGATGACAAAGTGGACAAGCCCTTAGAGCAGCAAGAGAATTTCGAGGAAGTTGCAAGAAGCAAAGACATCGAGGTACCTCGTTCACAAACACAAGTTCTTTTCGGTACATCCGGCAGGCGGGGGGTCTGTCCGCGAGGTAAGGGCACTCACTAGCAATATCAGATTCGTTATGGATTTTACTTTTTGTGTCAAAACGCAATAGAAGTTCAGCCTCAAACGATTGTGTGACTCTGGGATTATTTTATTTGACGCGTGGGACAAATGAATCATCATGATCACCTGTGTTTTTCTGTGACTGGGCTATTTTCACAGTCACCATCTCTATGCATTTCCCATCATTTTATTTTGCACAAGAAATACCTGCCTAAACCAGTAGGTAGGTAGCAGTTAAAAATAAAGATAAGGTTCCTTCCAAATCTGTAGGGATAAGGGATTGATGTCAGGTCCTCTCTGCAACATGTCTGAACTGATCAGAGAGCCGTATGTAATTCTGCTTCGTACATGTGGATGGCATGCCTTCCGTTCACAACTGCTGAATTGCGGGCCAGTAGGGTTTGGCTTTTTGGTAGCAGACAGCACCACAGAAGTAATTGTCTAATAGATAAAGGCCACATGGAAACATGTCGACCTTTTATTTTTATGTTACTCACACACTCCAAAATGTTCAACACAAATTGACATCAGCTGTGTGTTTCATTTACTCTGAAAGGTTCTGGAAGGAAAGCCGATATATGTTGATTGCTATGGAAATCTGGCCCCACTCACCAAAGGAGGACAGCAACTTGTGTTTAACTTCTATTCTTTCAAAGAAAATAGACTGCCATTTTCCATCAAAGTAAGTCATCGTCAAAAGAGGCTCTGTTATTATTTTTTAATGTGCTGAAATGATTAGAAACAGGCTTTAGTGAAGTATGCCACCCAGCCTGAACTCCTAAGAACAAGGTCACGTTTTGTCCAATTTAACCAAATGAACTTTCCAGTCAGTAAACGTTATGACTAGGCAAAAACAGGTGTTAACTTTTAAACACATAATACATTTTGATGGTTGAAGTAAAGTTTGTAGAGTCAAAGTAGAATAATCAAATGCATCTCATAACTAGATAATTTGCAGTAATCGAGCAATGAGTGAAACCCAAATTTAGTATTTGGTTCATATTCAGTCGAGCCCAAGAATAGTCTAGAGAAGGCTTCCACTTCAGGTAACAGGAAGATGCACTGTTGTTCTTGTTGTCATTGTTTGCTCTTGATATTGTTACTAAAACTGTCTCGCCACTAGGCTCTGAGCAAGAGAGATCGTTAGACAGGAAGAAAATAGCTAAAGCCCAGAATCCAGAATGGATCTTCAGGATTAGACAGCAGATAGCATGATCCTATGATTCGGCCAAGAGATGGGCATTCTGAATCTTGTCAAGTAAATGTGACCACCTACTTGACATGTAATTGCTAGTCCCACCTTTTCCCGATGTCATCCTTGCCCTTGGATGGGCTTTCTAAAACAAGCAGACCTGACCCTGAGAGAGCGAGCTCCAGAAAGGTTTTTGCTATAAACCTTCAACTCTCCGCATTCTTCTAGATTAGAGACACCAGCCAAGAGCCCTGTGGTCGCCTGTCTTTTCTGAAAGAACCAAAGACAACGAAAGGATTGCCTCAGACAGCTGTTTGCAACTTAAACATCACTCTGCCAGCACATAAAAAGGTATCTTTTGAGACTGGTGTGTGTCCACTTGCCCTGGCCTGGCCGAAATGGACCTTTGGTGTGCACTGGAGGAATGCTTTGTAACAGGGCAGCTCTTGGTTCAGCTCGGGAGTAGGAGTCTCTGTGTGTAGACTGAGTTTTGTTACTGTGGTGTCGATCCCTGTGGGTTGTATGATGCAGTCTTCTGTTGATTGCTTCCGCTTCCAATGGACGTTCACAGGGGTTTTGTTTGTTTGTTTGTTTTGTGGTGTTTATGCTTTCAAATGATGTCACACTTCATTTGCTGTGGATGTATAGTTCTTGATTTTTATTTGGGGGGAGCTGCTTTTAATTTGCTTTGCTTTCTGAATCAGCTTGCGTCTTGTGCTCCGTGCTCAGTCCTTTCCCTCTCCTGATATTCTTGTCCCTGCTGCCCATTATAATATTCCTTGTCTCTGCATTGCATCTTGGAACCCAAAGGAGGCAGAGTCAGATCACGATGATGAGGTAATGTCAACACTTCTGCGTTTATTCTTGCCGAGGTAGACTAGAAATGGATTCTGGGTAAAAGAAGGAGAGTGGGCTCGTGTGGGCAATGTCTTCATTCTGTTTTTCGGCCGACCTCTGCTTAGGTGAGAGAAATCGGCATGCATTCTGCGTTAAAGAATGGCTTCGCAGCTCTGCAGAATGTGTGGAAGGATGTTTCAGTAGATTCAACAAAACTATAATCCATAAATGGTAGCCGAAGAGCAAAAATTTTTAAATATTTTCAAATGTGAATAGTATATATATATATATTTACATCTATCTTTTTAATATTGAGGGACACATTTTTACCTAGCATCCACTCAGAACTCGTAAGTCCAGAGATCATGTGAAACATGATATTTTAGTGTGCCAAGATAGTTAATGTGGTACGTGATTAAAAAGAAACCCACCCCACCCCCCCACTGGCCATTGATAAATATTTGCTTTCTATTTAAAGAAATTCATTTTGCCATTTTTATAAGGAGACAGTATTCAGCTGAGACTTGAATCAGTCTTTTTTTGTTAGCGCCTCTGCTTCTCCAAGTTATAGCACAGTCGGATGTTCTTCACCCACACATCTGTCCGCAGCCAGACAGCTCGCTAGCCTTGTTTTCGAACGATACCGTTGACCCGCTTTTAACGGTCATATCCAGACTTTCTGCCTGTGAGCCCACAGAAACAGCAGCGGTCATAGAAATGCACTCCACGTGCCGTTTTTCTTGAAGGGCCTCACGTAGAGTGGGTGTACGTGGTGATGTTTGTGCGTTCAGTCTGAAGGGATTGGGGGAAATTGACGCTTAGCATCCGAAGTCTCTGTAATGCTCGTCGTCTCTGTAACTCCCTGTAGTGTGCTGTGCGGTACTCTCATACTTGCTAAGTAACGGTTATTTGTGGGAACACGGGGGAGGGGGGGGGATGGAGAAGCCAGGTAGGATGTTAATCAACCTTTCCAAGGGGAAAACATGTAAGAAACATCAAAGATAGATGAGATGTCAACATGCCAACCTACAACAGTATTTCAGGATTCCGAGTGTCTCCAGGAAGTTAAAAACACGGTTGTTTCCTTTTTCTTTTTCAGACCGAAAAAAATGATAGACGACAGAGTTTTGCTTCCTTAGCTTTACGTAAGCGCTACAGCTACTTGACCGAACCGGGAATGAGTGAGTTTCCTAACACATTTACTAATAATCGATGTGGAGTTTGATAAGAAGAGACATTTTTTCTATACACACTGAACTTGGGGGTCATTTGGAAACCCAGTGACCCCCCAAAATTGCTTTACAAGAAACATCTGTCCTGAAATCTAAGCAATGTCGTGTACACAGTTGAAGATATGAAGTGTAAGCACCCTTCGGTAGTCGCTTTAAACACCATTTTCACTTAGTCATTAGTTAATGTACGATGAGCATCGTGTATGGTTTGATTTAGCTTCACTTTTACTCTGCGCTCGAAAGACAAGTGCCAATGTACCTTTAGATTTGTGCTCTGAAGAGGAAATAAATATTGCCCCTGAATCTGTGATAGTTATTTGAGCTGTCATCTCATTTTTCTTAATATGGTTAGCCGTTTTCCCCTGGTCCTGGCTCCTTTTTCTTCCCTCTTTGCAGGAATTTTCTTTTCCTACCTTCTTGACGTAGCCTTTTAAATGTTGCCTACTTTCCTGTTTCTCTCCCCCTTTCCTTCACTCTTTGCCTCTCTCTTCCTTTCTTTCTGTCTGCTCCCAATGGCTTCCCCACCCAACCTCTCGCTTTTCCTCCACTGAAACGTCCACCCTAAGGCAGGTCATCACTGGACTCCGCTGTCCTCGGTGACTGTTGGCGTCATTGTTAACTGCCGGCAAGCGCCAAGGGAGATGTTTGTCCGTTCATGTTTTGCTCCTCTCCCCATCTTCCTCCGCAAATATCAATGCTGGTGATCACTACCTCCCGCAAGAACGCACCTCGTGTCCAAGTGGAGGAAGAGTCCTGCGAGCGGCCCTGGGTTTCACGAGTACGGGGCAGTGGGACCAGCCTACCCACCAGAGCTTCACTTTGAGCAGCCCCCTTCCTCAAAAGCCTTTTTTAAATGAACAAGTCCTACCTAGCGGGTTCTCACTGACTCACAGTTACTTGACTTCAAGAAAGCCGTAACCGGGTTATCCCCGCCTGTCCTGATTTCGTGTTACTATGGGTCAAAGTAGCGTATAAAATAAGTCGCAGAAAACACAGTACTCACTCAGAGCATTCTAGCCTAATCTTCTGGAGTTCAGCTCCTTGGCTACCAGAGAAGCTTTGATATCAAGATGCCAACAGGGGAGCCCAGGAGGAACGGAAGCCTTCTTCCCTCGTGAATGTTCCTCTCTAGACCGTGGGCATCTCTCTGGAGAAATAGCTCGATGCTTCTGGAAGTGTAAGGGCTGAAATGAACTCCTACTGCGGCGTGCTACAAATGTGTGCGCAGGTACACCGCGGCGATGCTTTTTAACACAATGGGCCAGGTAGACCTTTTCTTCGGAACATTAATTTGCCCTGGAGCAAAAACCTTCACTGTCCTTCTGAGCTCTGGAAAAGCCTCAGAGACCAGCCCCCCTTGGGTCAGCATCATCCCTGGGCAGGTGAGCTCCTGATCTGGTTCTTCAGGTGACACTGTGCTTGAGGGAGGGCCGAGTTAGGAGGTCAGGTGTGTTCTAAATCCTTAGGAAAGTATCGCTGCTCTTGTGTTCACTTCCGTTCAGGCAGGCAGCTGGCTTTCCTTGACTTCTGATGGAAGGAAGGACTTGCCTGCTCCATGAAAAGGGCGCAGGGTGGGGAGTAAATGGAGGGCCCGAATGCAAGAGTTGAGGCTCTCCAGAAAGTCAGTGGTTCCGATTTCTCAGCTATTCCCCCAGAGAAGGGACCTGACATTTTCCTCTCCTTGAAAATGACAGCCTAGAAAAGCAGGTGGGACAGTTCCACACGGTCACGTGACGTTGCTGTGCATCACAGCCAACTTGACTGCACCCCATTCCAGCAAAGACGCAAACAAGGAGAGTCAGCAGAAGGCAAGGTCCTGGAATTAGCGTCAAGAGCTCCAATAGTGCAGCACCTCTCTCTCCCGTGCCCCTTGTAGAAAGGAGGTGCGGGGCACTTCATTGCCTGGCAACCACAAAGTCCCTTGGTTCTAAAAGGATCGCAAGGTGGATTAGGTCCCAGTAAAACTGCTATTAAAAAAATAAAGGAGTCACAAAATATGCCCCGTTGAACTATATACAACATGGCTGGCTGCTCTGTGCAGAGCATGAGAACGCCATAGACGTCCTTGTCTGGTGGAACCAGCCTTGGCACTAGAAGGCAGAGGCTTTGCCAGTTCTAGTAGTTACCGAAATAAGCTCTCAGGAGACGCCTGGCTGAATCCAAGGAACCCGTAGCTCTTCCCTTGGCAGCGTGGCATTTCCATAAGAATGAAGCTCTGGTGCTGTTGAGAATTGCAGGCGGGATCCTGAATGGATATGTTTTTCCTTACTTAGTTCTGCTTGTCACTAGGATATTTCAGCCTAGGAAAGGCTATGTTCTGAATAATGGGATTTAAATGTACACCAGGAGGGAGCATCTTCACGTTGGTGGGAGTGGCCGCTACTCCAAGGACTCGTTTGTAGCAATGGCCGGGCACGGCATGAAGATGAGGATAAAGATGCCCAGCGTCTCATGCCCGCTGCGCATTTCACTGTTGTTCTGAACCAGTGCTTCCTGCGAGCGAGACTGTACCCCGCTTTGCCCTAGAACCTTAGCCCATGGCGGGCGTTCCAAAAGCCTGGGCCCAGCTCGGTTTGTGGGTTAGCGCTGTGGCCGTAGAGAGGCCTGAGTGCGTGTCTGTTCTTCTCCGGCGAGTGTGCTTACCTCCTGTGTGTGGTTCTTGCCGCACTGCCAGAAGGATGCTTCCGGTGGTACTAAGGCCTCGCGGCTGCTCCATTGTCCCGTGGCATTCAGGAGGCCCACAGACGTTCCTGGGCAGACATTAGAATTGGTATCCTGGCAGTTGATAGATATATATACATACGTACACTGTATCCCACTATGGGTGCTTAAATATGGGTATTACAAAGATGACTGTGCTTCTTAGATCTTCCCCCTGATACCTTTTGAGAATTAAAAGTCTCATAGATTATTGAAAACCATCTGAGATAAACTATGTGTTTCTAGCCAAAATTGGTGATAGCTGCAGACCTGAGTACATTTTGTCACAGATTAATTTTTAAGTGTGCAGTATTAAATATGATCCTAAAATCTCAAAAGGTACCAAGACTTCATATCTCATGGAAAAAGTGTACTCTTCTTTCTAAATGCTCTTGTGAACGTGTTTTTAAAGTTTAAATATTGTGCATAATACGGCCTACAAATTGTATTGTTATTGGCTTGTTTGCCATGATGTAACGCGCATGATACACGTTTTAGGTTGCTTTGCTTGCTTTCGGTAACCATATGCCATATTTCCTGATTTTTTTTCTTGTGTGTGCATTTTAAAATCATTTCATATTGAGTTTTCCCCCTCACCAAAAGGAATATACTGCATGAACAACATAAATGCAAACATTCCTTTTCTTTGTGTGTGTGCTTTATTCTTTTTTTTTTCTTTTACAATTCTGACTCAGACAATTTCTTGCTCTTATTGGCTTTTTTTGGGTGTGAAGCATCACCGAGTTGTGCATGGAAAATAACAGATTTTTAAATCCAGTGGCTTCACAGTTTGCACACCAGTTGCCTGTCACTTAAGAGTTATCTTGGATTCTGCATGAAATAGGCGTTGAGTGGTTTTCTAAGCGAGTTTCAGAGAGTTGCTATTTAGTATATCCATCGATGTGGTCCTCGGTAGGTGCAATTTCTATCACGAAAACTCAGGGAAAGGGAACATTAGAAATTACAAAAACGAGAGTTCTATTGGTTACACAAAATAAACATGTACCTGATACAGGCAAACAAACAAACAAAAACAACAGAACGACTACTGATGTTTCTAAACCAGCACGTGAGAAAGTCAATAGGAAGTAGGAGAACGTTTCCCACTGTGGTTGTTTTTCTCATCGTTAATTCTTTCCTCGTGTTTTCCATTTTTCATTGTTGGCCTATTTGGTTGCGATGTGCTTTTTCTGTGTTTCATTTCACATTGCTGTTATTTTAATTTATTTGTCTTTTAAAAATTTCTTTCTTTGGATCGGTTACGTCTGTCAGACTTTTGTTCCCCCCCACCCCACCCCACCCCCGTTTTATGTAATTGTTCCTTTTGGCTCTTCCATTCTAAATCATGCAAACAATTGTACTTGCTTTTGTAATATTTCAAAGTTTACTGACCAATTTTTTTCTCTGGTCTCTCTGTTTCTCAACCATTTTTGTTGATTTTTGTGTTTGATTTCATTTTGAAATTTAAGAAACAGTTGAACGGAGTGCAGGAGCCACAAGATCCCTCCCCACCACTTACTCATACAAGCCCTTCTGTTCTACAAGACCATCCCAGTCCTGGACTACGGCTCCGACGACAGCACCCGGGCCGGTCAAGTCCGGCTTCACCTCTTTATCAAGCTCCTCCTCCAACACTCCGTCAGCCTCGCCCTTAAAATCAATATGGTCGGTTTCGACTCCCTCTCCAATCAAATCCACGCTAGGCGCCTCCACTACGTCTTCAGTTAAATCCATTAGTGATGTGGCGTCTCCAATTAGATCCTTTCGGACAATGTCGTCACCAATAAAAACAGTGGTCTCGCCGTCTCCATACAATATCCAAGTTTCCTCTGGTGCCCTGGTTAGACCTCCTGCAGTCGCAGAGGCGCCGCCTCTGAAAGGGCTGGCCGCCCCGTCGACGTTTCCCTCTCGAGCCTCTCCAGTGACCACGGCAGGATCCCTTTTGGAGCGGTCGTCTATCACTATGACACCCCCTGCGTCCCCCAAATCCAACATTAATATGTATTCCTCCAGTTTGCCATTTAAGTCGATCATTACGTCAGCGGTGCCGCTCACCTCGTCGCCTTTGAAGGCAGCGGTGTCTCCAGCTAAATCGGCGGTCGATGCCATTGCTTCAGCTAAGGCCACCCTGGCGTCTTCGCTGTCGTCGTCACCTGGGAAACAGGTGCCGGGACATGCAGAGGTCGCGCTCGTCAACGGCTCTGTATCCCCTCTGAAATACCCATCCTCTTCGACCCTCATAAATGGGTGCAAAGCCACTGCCACCCTCCACGAGAAAATGTCTGCAGCTACGAGTTCGGGGAGCCCTGTGGTCCATGCAGCCGCGGACGCGGCTGAGCAGGGCTTCTCTGGCCCCGGCACCATGCCGTTCTCCCCACTCAGGTCCTACATCTCTTCCGCTCCATCGGCGTTCCCCTCTCTAAGAACTCCGTCCCCAAGTGCGCTCTACACGTCCCTGGGGTCGTCCATCGCTGCAACTACCTCATCTGTCACTTCATCCGTAATAACAGTGCCAGTCTACTCTGTAGTCAATGTTTTGCCCGAACCAGCATTAAAAAAACTTCCAGACTCTAGCTCCCTTACAAAATCAGCAGCAGCCTCGCTGTCCCCCATGAAAACATTGACTACGGAGACGCGCTCTCAGCCCCCTTTCAGTCGACCTTCGTCGCCGCCGGTGCGGTCGTCCCTGTTCCTCGCGCCCTCCGCCCTGAAGTTGTCGATGCCGTCCCCCTTATCTTCCAGTCAGGAGATCCTCAAAGACGTGGCCGAGATGAGAGAGGACCTCATGCGGGTGACAGCCATTCTCCAGACGGACGGGCCCGAAGAGAAGCCGTTCCAGGCCGAGCCCCGCAAAGAAGGGCGGATCGACGACGAAGAACCTTTCAAGATCGTCGAGAAAGTAAAGGAAGACTTAGTGAAAGTTAGTGAGATCCTCAAAAAGGATGTGTGTGTGGAGAGTTCAGCGGCACCCAAATCGCCCAAGAGTGACCCCGGCCGTTCCCCTGAGGACGACTGGACCGAGTTCAGTTCCGAAGAGATTAAGGAAGCGAGGCAGGCAGCTGCGTGCCATGCCCCGTCTCTGCCGGAAAGGATGCAGGTCAGGGCCAAGGCCACCTCGGAGAAGGATTACAACTTGACCAAAGTTATCGATTACCTAACCAACGATATTGGGAGCGGCTCCCTGACCAACTTCAAGTACAAGTTTGAGGACGCCAAGAAGGAGGGTGAGGAGAGACAGAAGCGGATCTTGAAACCAGCCATCGCTTTGCAGGAACAGAAGCTCAAAATGCCTCCCGCCTCCATGAGGCCTTCCACCTCCGAGAAGGAGTTGTGCAAAGTGGCCGATTCCTTTTTCGGAACAGATACGATTTTAGAGTCGCCTGACGACTTTTCTCAACACGACCAGGACAAGAGCCCCTTGTCTGACAGTGGCTTCGAGACAAGAAGTGAGAAGACACCGTCAGCCCCCCAGAGCGCTGAAAGCACGGGCCCTAAGCCCCTTTTCCACGAGGTCCCCATCCCTCCTGTCATCACAGAAACGAGGACGGAGGTGGTCCATGTCATCAGGAGCTACGAGCCCTCCGCTGGGGATGTGCCCCCGTCCCAACCAGAGGAGCCCGGCTCACCCAAACCTCCCGCGGCTTTCACAGAACTGGAGCCAAAGCCCGCCACGTCGGGTATTAAAGAAAAAGTTAAAGCCTTTCAACCGAAAGGCAGCAGTGAAGGCGAAGACCACAACCGGGTGTTGGGCAAAGGCATGCGCGTGAAAGAAGAGACTCACATCACCACCACTACCAGAATGGTGTACCACTCTCCCCCCGGCAGCGACGGTGCCTCGGAGCGAATCGAAGAGACCATGTCAGTGCATGACATCATGAAGGCCTTTCAGTCCGGGCGGGACCCTTCCAAAGAACTGGCAGGTCTGTTTGAGCATAAGTCTGCAGTGTCCCCAGACAGTCACAAGTCTGCTGCTGAGCATTCACCACAGCACACAGAGAAGGACAGCCAAATGAAACCCAAACTGGAGCGTATAATAGAAGTCCACATCGAAAAAGGTAACCAGGCTGAGCCCACTGAAGTCATTATTAGAGAAACCAAAAAGCATCCTGAGAAGGAAATGTATGTCTATCAGAAAGACTTGTCCCGGGGCAATATTAACCTAAAAGATTTTCTGCCAGAAAAACACGATGCTTTTCCTTGTGCAGAGGAGCAGGGTCAGCCAGAAGAAGAGGAGCTTACGGCTGAAGAGTCCTTGCCTTCTTACCTGGAGTCTTCCAGAGTGAACACGCCTGTGTCCCAAGAAGAGGAGAGTCGCCCCAGCTCTGCCCAGCTCACATCGGACGACTCGTACAAAACACTGAAGCTGCTGAGCCAGCACTCAGTAGAATACCGTGACGATGAGTTGTCAGAGCTCAGAGGGGAGTCGTACAGGTTTGCTGAGAAAATGCTCCTGTCAGAAAAGCTAGATGTGTCTCAGTCTGACACTGAGGAATCGGTTACTGACCACACAGGACCCCCTAGCTCAGAGGTACAGGGCTCGGATAAGCGAGCCAGAGACAAAGTAGCCACTGCCCCCCAAAAAGAGATCCTCTCCAAAATCTATAAAGATGTGTCTGAAAATGGTGTAGGTAAAGTGTCCAAAGATGAGCCTTTTGATAAAGTGAGAGTGCTGCACTCTGGCGATGTTAGTGGTCCAAAACATGCCGTGTGGATGCGCTTCACTGAGGACAGATTAGACCGAGGTAGAGAGAAGGTGCCCTATGAAGACAGGGTGGACAGGACCGTGAAGGAGGCGGAAGAAAAACTGACTGAAGTGTCGCAGTTTTTTCGTGACAAAACGGAAAAGCTGAACGATGAGCTGCAGTCCCCGGAGAAAAAGCCGCGGCCGGAGAAAGCGCTGCTGATGGAGCTGCCGGCCTCCAACGACGAGTGGGTCAGGGCGAGGCAGCAGGGCCGCCATGGGCCAGCCGAGGAGAGGAAAGCAGCTAGTCTGCCCAGCAGCCCGGAGAAGCGGGTTCTTTCCCAGCAAACGGAGGACGGCAAGCCCACCGGGGAAGCCAGAGGAAGTGTCTCCCCCAGCAGAGCGCCAGATGGGCCCCAGTCTGGGTTTCAGCTCAAACAATCCAAACTCAGTTCCATTAGGTTAAAATTTGAACAAGGCTTACACGCAAAGAATAAGGACATGTCTCCAGAAGACAGGCGGCCCGATGGCCCATCCCGGATCCCCATTAAAAAAATCCAGGAGAGCAAGCTACCCGTCTGCCCAGCGTCTGCTAGAGATACACAGCCGACGGCCACCGACCTCTCAGATGAAAGCATGTCGGTGCAAAAAGATCTTACGGCACTGACAACGAAAGATGAGCCGGTCCAAAGCAATGCCGGTGTTGTAAGCGATGCTGGCTCTGATGAGGTGACACAACCGAGAACTGAAACGTCCGGTAAAGCAGTGCCTGACTGTTTTTCCCAGCAACAGGCTAAGGACTTGGCGTGTCGTGTAACCTCAGAGGTAGCGACCAAGGGGCCGTGGGACAAAAGGGTTTTTAGAACATGGGAAAGTTCTGGTGCTACTAACAATAAGTCACAGAAAGAAAAACTTTCGCATGTGCTTGTTCATGATGTGAGAGAGAATCACATTGGTCACCCCGAGACTATTGTAAGTGTTGATCGCAAGGGTGAAGTTATGGCTGTGACTGAGAGAGAACACGCATTGTTAACAAACGGCTCTCTCTCAGAGATGAAGGAAATGACTGTAAAATCGCCCTCCAAAAAGGTCTTATATAGGGAATATGTTGTGAAGGAAGGGGAGCGTCCTGGCGGAGCGCCCGGCCAGCCGTCCAGGAGAAGTGAGAGCTGGGCGGTGTCGCACATCCCCGTCAGAGTGGCCGAGGAGAGGAGAGTGCTGTCGCCTGAGAGTCCTGACGGTGTGGGCGAGCAGTCGGCGCTGCCCAGCCACGAACTGCCACAAAAGTTACCCCCGTCAAGTATGAGGAAAGAGACAGTTGAGATACAGCACTTTAATTCCGTACAAGACGAGAGAGTTTCCTATTCAGAAATCAGCAAATTTTCCAAAAACCAAAGCTACGTAGGCTTGTGCCCGCCTCTCGATGCAACTGAAACCTCCCCCACCAGATCGCCCGATTCTTTAGAGTTTAGCCCAGGGAAGGAATCCCCCTCTGGTGATGTGTTCGACCACAGTGCCACCGATGGATTGGAAAAAGTTGCGCCCCTAGCCCAGACAGAGGGAGGGAAAGAGATCAAGTCCTTGCCGGTGTATGTCAGCTTTGTACAAGTGGGAAAGCAGTATGAGAAGGAGGTGCAACAAGGAGGGGTAAAAAAAATCATAAGTCAGGAGTGTAAGACAGTACAAGAGACCAGGGGAACGTTTTATACCACTAGACAGCAGCAAAAGCAGCCGCCTTCTCCCCAAGGCAGCCCCGAGGACGACACGCTAGAGCAAGTGTCTTTCCTAGACAGCTCTGGGAAAAGCCCGCTGACCCCAGAAACCCCCAGTTCAGAAGAAGTAAGTTACGAGTTCACATCTAAGACACCAGACTCGCTCATAGCTTATATCCCAGGCAAACCCAGCCCGATTCCTGAGGTGTCGGAGGAGTCCGAGGAGGAGGAGCAGGTCAAGTCGGCCTCCTTAAAGCAGACGACAGTGGAGGAAACAGCCACCGAGCACGTGATGCTGAAGGGCGAGCGCAAAGACTCTAACCAGAGACCGAAGTGTAACCGGGTTGCCTATATTGAGTTTCCCCCTCCACCGCCGCTGGATGCGGACCAGATGGAGTCGGAGAAGCATTATCTTTGTGACAGAGAGGTGGACCTGATTGAAGTCAGTCTGCAAGAGGAGCATGACAAGTGCCAGCTGGCAGAGCCAGTCATCCGGGTGCAGCCCCCTTCGCCAGTCCCCCCCGGGGCGGACATCAGCGATTCCAGTGACGACGAATCCATCTACCAACCCGTCCCCGTCAAGAAATATACCTTCAGACTGAAGGAAGCCGATGAAGAACAAAAAGACACGGCAAAAGCCAAAACTCCTGCTGAAAAGGCTTCCAGCCCCAAAGAACTGGAAACGAATGGAACTGGAAAGGACAGCGAATTTGGCCTTGGCCTTGAGTCCCCTCAGAATGAAGCTGCCCAGAATGGCAACAATGACCAGTCCATCACAGAGTGTTCCATCGCGACCACGGCAGAGTTTTCCCATGATACAGATGCCACTGAGATCGACTCTTTGGACGGCTATGATCTGCAGGATGAAGACGATGGGTTGACGGAGAGTGATGCGAAACTCCCCGGCCAAGCCACCGAGACCAAGAAAGACGTCTGGAACACAGAGGGCATTCTGAGGCCGGCCGACCGCTCTTTTAGCCAAAGCAAACTTGAAGTTATTGAGGAAGAGGGGAAGGTGGGGCCAGAGGAGGACAAGCCACCTTCTAAAAGTTCTTCGTCCGAAAAGACGCCCGATGCGACTGATCAGAAGTCAGGGGCCCAGTTTTTCACCCTAGAAGGCAGACACCCTGACAGATCCGTGTTTCCCGATACTTATTTCAGTTACAAAGTAGATGAAGAATTCGCCACTCCTTTCAAAACCGTAGCTACCAAAGGCCTAGATTTCGACCCTTGGTCTGATAACCGAGGGGACGATGATGTTTTCGACGGTAAATCGCGCGAAGATGACACTAAGCCATTCGGTCTGGCAGTGGACGACCGATCGCCGGCCACAACCCCTGATACAACACCAGCCAGAACACCCACCGATGAAAGTACCCCTACTAGTGAGCCTAACCCCTTCCCGTTTCATGAAGGGAAAATGTTTGAAATGACTCGCAGTGGTGCAATTGACATGAGCAAGAGGGACTTTGTTGAAGAGAGGCTTCAATTTTTCCAGATTGGTGAGCATACTTCTGAAGGGAAGTCAGGGGACCAGGGGGAAGGGGACAAAGGTATGGTCACTGACACCCTACAGCCACAGTCAGGGGACCCCACTGTAGAAACCAATCTAGAGACCAATCTAGAGGCACCTGCAGTGGAACCTAATCCCAGAGTCGCAGTCAGCGGAGAGTGTCAGGAGGGCACACCCAGTGGTGGTTCCCCGGACAAAGCAGCCGCGGTCACTAACGCCACGAAAGTTGACCCCAAGTTGCGCACGCCTATAAAAATGGGAATTTCCGCTTCCACCATGACCATGAAGAAAGAAAGCCCTGGAGAAATGACAGATAAGCTAGACGCCCTGGTGACCACTTGTCAGGGACTAGAGAATGAAATTGCCATGCTCTCGAGGGCAGCCAATAGCCAGTTGGGCAGTAGCCCTCAAGAAAAACACGATTTTCAAAGAGATAATTTTAATAACAACAACAATTTGGATCCTTCCACTATACAGACAGCTCACATGACCAGCAATGTAGCTCTGACAGAACATTCTGCCCCCCCTCCTTGTACCACAGACAAAGCTAATCCCGTGCAAAGCTCATCGGGAAAGAAGGCAGGGCTATTGCCAGCACACGGTCTAAGAGATCGGCAGAAAGTCCCCGGAGAGCAACCAAAGATGAGAGAATCGGTAGGGATTAGGCGAAAATCCAAACTTCCCATAAAGGCCACATCACCCAAAGACCTCGCCCCACCAAATCATATGCCAAACATGAAAGTGAGCAGAGCGAAGCAGGCTAGATCATCCGAGAAAACCAGAGCCCCTCCTCCTTCTCCATGTGTAGATGTCAAGTCCAGGATTCCAGTCAAACACACACACAAGGAGCCCCCAGCTCCTCTTAGAGATGCATGCGCCACACAAAAGCCAGGTCAGCCAGGGAGGGGCAAAGCCAAACGGCTCCCATCCAAGTTGCCAGTCAAGGTAAGATCCACCTGTGCCACCAGCACCAGATCCACCACCCCCACCCCCAACCCCACCCCCACCCTCACCACAGCCAAAGTTAGGAAAACTCAGCTTCAGGAAGTCTGTCAACATTCCCTTGAATATTTTAAGGGAATTAGTGGTGAGACCTTAAAGCTTGCGGACCGCCTCTCTGAAGAAGACACAAAGATGCAATCCGAGTTGTCTGATGAGGAAGAGAGTACATCCAGAAACACGTCGGTGTCCGAGACCTCCCGGGGTGGGCCGCCTTCCGTTCCCACGAAGTCTGCTAGAGATAAGAGAACAGAGGCGGCGCCCTTAAAATCAAAGCGTGACAAAGCCGGCAGTGAGAGAAGGAGCAGTAGGAGGACTGGTGAGAATGAAGGCAGTCAGGTTTCTTGAGCGCTCTTTGCTCACATCCTGGAGAACAAGCCTCGTTTGTAAACACTTTTCCAACTCGTAGATCCTAGTGCATGACCTGTTGTGATTGCCTGTGAGTGACTTACCTGTAGTTTCTCATTCTGTCATGGTCATCTGTATGTGCTGTCTTCTCTAGTCCCTTCCTTTTAACCCATCTACACGGTAGACAGCGGGGGCAGCATGCTCAAGAGGTTGGTGTCATTCGAGAGAAGCAACTTTTTACAATTGTGCGTCCAGATATATTCTGTCGACGTGACAAGCACGACTGTTGGCATCTCCTCGTGGTGTTTTCAGAACACAGCTCTGTAACTGTCGTGAAGTAGCTAGCTCTGTCAGCATGTTTAATTCCATTACATCGAACATCCATGTAGTCTTACATTTGGCCTGATGTGGGTGAAAAATGAGCCATGTGAAAACAGAAGTGTTCATGTAGGCGACTAGGACACATTTAAATGTAGTCTCAGCATTAGTCTCTGTAAAATCTGCGTACTGCTAAAAGCAATTTTCCAGTGTCCTGTCTTTCTTGATGTTTGTTTTAACTAAGAACTTGTAAATCGTAGGTCCACAGAGTCCTTGTGAACGGACAGATATCAGGATGGCGATAGTAGCCGATCATCTGGGACTTAGTTGGACAGGTAAGTGTGTATACTCCTGAATGAAACCAATACAATGGAATGCTTGGTTCGATTTTATGTTTTATGCTTTGTTTTATGTAGAGGCCATTATTATTTTTTTTAAGGAAACAAGCAAATTAATTAACAGGTTTCTATGAACCATACTTTTATCACAAAATTAGCGGTGGTACCTTGTAGACTGAGTATTCCTAAGGCTATTTCATGTACACACGCAACTAGAGGATAGAATTTACGGTCTCATGTCACCTTCTGTTTAAGCACGTTCTTCACAATGTCATTTCCAGTAATGTGGAATCACGCGTTACTTAATAACAAAACACTTTTTATATTGAGACATTAGGGAAAACAAAGCTGAAGATGGCTACTTGGAAAGAATGCAACTGACTTAAAACAGCTCTCTGAGGTAACAGTTCGCTTAACCCTAGGCCGTGCTGTCAGATAAGCTCTGGGCTGCTACCTGCAAGGCTGGAGGGTCAAACCCACCTGCTGCTCCTTGTCAGCAAGTGGAGGGCTCTGTCTCTGCTCCGATGGATATTGACAGCCTCTGGAGGCCTACAGAAGGTCGCTGTGAGTCAGAATCAGCGTGTTGGCAGTGGGATCGGTTTTATAAATTTTGGTCATTTGTGACATACACATGTATACCATCTGTTTCTTTTTTTTAAATCATTTTATTGGGGGCTCATACAGCCCTTATCACAATCCATACATGCATCCATTGTGTCAGGTACATTTGTTGCCATCATCATTCTCAAAACATTTTCTTTCTACTTGAGCCCTTGGTATCAGCTCATTTTCCCCCTTCGTCCCCTACCCTTCCCTCACAAACCCTTGATAATTTATAAATTATTATTTCTTTATCTGGTAGTTTTCTTTAAAGAGACTCGCTTCTATGCTTCAAGATTTCAAGGCAACTCCTAGGGTCCAAATAAGATCCATTCCTAACTGCCTTTAAGAGTTTCTCATGACGAGGGCAACGAATGTACGAGTGTGCTTTACACAATGGATAGATGTATGGATTGTGATGAGTTGTATGAGCCCCCAATAAAACGATTTAAAAGAATTTCTAAATCAGCTGGAACAGAGGCTTGACAAGTTCTCATTTAACCTTTAGTACAAGAAAAAGATCAAGCCTTTTCAGTGATTCCACAGCTGCACAGACAAGTGAGGATGATTATGGTGAAGAATTGGTTGCCAGCAGGGGAGTAGGAGTTGGTTCAGTTGCTTCAAAGTGATGGCAAATGTATAGAGTTTCGCAGCAAAGCTTAAAAAAAGGTGGCACCTTGAAGATGGCAGCTGACTCACTGTGTGGCTCCCCGCAGTTCTTCCCATCAGCTGACCTCGCCTGTTGGGATCCTGAAGGGGCTCCTAATAGCGCTGCAGGGCTTCCCACTTCAGTCTAGTCTGCCCCTGTTTTAGTTCATCAGCCGATAAAAGGTTCAAAGTACTGCATTAAAGGGCAAGTACCGGGGGCAGGGGAGGGGAATCCCTTTTTAAGAAAACTTTTTATTGTGAATGAGGAAAGAGGTTTCTAGAGCAGATCAATTTTCCATTCAATAATTCATATACATGTTGCTTCATCTTGTCGATTACATCACTTATCCCACTTCTTCCCTCCCCTCCCAACCCTTCTCAACTGGCTCTGGCACATGGCTCTAAAGTGGGCATTTTTCACGGGTGCTAGTGTGGCCCTTGAGGGTTATTGTCTGGCTAGACACTGGCGCCACAGGGAGGGTGAGTTCATTTCCAGACCCCAAGGGTGGGCTTGAGCTACGAGGTCAGTGGTTCCACCAGGAAGCCTGGACTTTTTTTTTTTTTATTATTTTGAGTTTTGCTCTGCTTGTTCCTCCACTCTCCCCAGGACAGCTGATGGCAGTCAGCAGGTAACATCTCCTTCTTCTGGCCTCACGGTCCTGGAGACTGATGTCCATTAGTCCATTGAACGAATTGTTTCCAGGGGTCTTCAATTTCCATCACTCCTCTTTCCTCCCGAAAGGAAAAGTTAGTTGCACCTTAGATGGCCGCTCACAGGATCCCAGTTGTGACTCCCTAAAGCAGGATGTAGAACATTCTCGTTGCAGAATGTGTTCTGCCCCCTGAACTTGATGCCATCTGAGATTTTGTTCTGAGCTTTCTTGTCTTTGTCCCATGGATGCTTCACCACATCCATGCATACATACATATGCAGCCAAGGTGATACCCATGTATAAATCTTCTCTGCCCAACCCATGTAGATTGGTGCACAGACTCACACTCTCCCTCCTACACCTGTGCAGCCCATGTGTGTATCCCAGCATCTCCTTTGCCCTCACCATCTATGCGCCAACATTTTAAAGCCCCCTCATAGGAATTGGCCATAAGTGGGATGTCCGTGACCTGGGAACTACATGTACTTTTAAAAGTAAACAAAGAACCTTATATTCCTTTGTAATAGAAAACAGGATCATTGCAATACTTATATACATTAGTAACAGTAGCTTAAGTTTCAATTTGCGCATAAAGGAATCAATTCAATGTTCCAAAGCAGCCACATTCTTCTGTGAAGTAAATGGGATCATTCACACATGACTGGTGTGTGGGAAATGAAGATGTGGCTTGATTTCACGGCGTCAAATCTAAGATTGAGGTTCTGTTACCAATGAGTCAATTCTAGTTTAGTTTTGATGTTAACAAGCCCCAAAGTCCTATCTCACGAGAAGCTAAGAAGTTTTGTTTTTAACTTAAAATTTTAAGTTTGACAGACATAAAAACATAATAGTTAAAATAATAAAGGTTCATTTATCACATCTCTGCTTCTCTTATGTAACAACAGCAACTTATATTCTCTAACTGGGTAAACTGTTGTCGACATTATCAAAAGGGAGAATATGAGACTGGATAGGGGCAGCTCGTTCAGTTCAGTGTTTTTCCTTGGAATGTTCCCAGGTCTCTCCACGCTCCCTCCCCGACCCAGCTCCGTGTGACAGCCTCCTCGCCTCCACCTAGATTTATTCTCAAATTTGAAAAGACAGGTGATCCGAGCTACCTTTTGCAGATGGCTGAGAGTTCATAGCAATCCATTAATACAAATATGTTATTACAACTGTTAAAATCTTTCCTTTTTAGCTATATGATATAATTTCCTACTTAATTTATGATTACATATTTTTTATTTTAATCAACCATTTTATTGGAGACTCTTACAGCTCTTATAACAATCCAAACATCTACTGTATCAAGCATATGTGTACATAATTTGCCGTCAGCATTTCCAAAACATTTTCTTTCTACTGGAACCCTTCGTGTCCGCTTCTCTTTTCCCCCCACCCTCATGAACCCTTGATAATTTATAAATTATTTTCATAGGTTATGCCATTCGCTGTCTCCTTTCAGCCATGTTTCTGTTGTTCGTCCCCCTGGGGGAGGGGGCTTGTACGTCAGTCATTGCGGTCTGTTCCCCCTATACTCTCATGGTATTGCTACTCTCATTATTGGTCTTGAGGGGTTCATCTGTCCTGGAGTCTGTGTGTTGAGAGCGCTTATCTGTACCATTGTACACGCTCCAGTTTAATCTAGATTTGTTAGGTAGACCAGGGGTCATGATAATGGGGGTTGAGCGGGGAGGAAGCATTAAAGAACTAGAGGAATGTTGTGTGCTCATCGGTGCTACCCTGAACCCTGGCTAGCTCAACCCTTCCTTATGACCCTTCTGTGAGATACAGATGGGCTTTGGGTCTCTATTCCAACCCCTCTCATTCACATTGAAATGGTTGTTTGTTTTGGGTCTCCTGATGCCATTGACACCTCGTGATCACACGGATTGGTGTGCTTCTTCCATGTGGGCTTTGTTGCTTTCCTGTTAGATGGTTGCTTGTTTAACTTTAAGAACCCAGCCTTTAAGCATTTAACAACCCAGATGCTATATCTTGTAATAGCCAGGCACCATCAGCTTTCTTCACCACATTTCCTTGTGCACACATTTTGTCTTCAGCGATTGTGTCAGAAAGGTGAGCATCACAAATTGACAGGTTATTAGGACTGAGAGGACTTGAGTAGAGGCCAATGTCCATTTGGTACCTTAATACTTAACCTATATATGTTCATAATCCCTATCATTATATATTAATATATTTACATGTGTGCATGCCTATATTTAGACCTCTATAAATGTCCTTTGCCTCCTGGTTCTTTCCTCTATTTCCTTTTACTTTTCTCCTGTCCCACTATCATGTTCAACCCTCATTCTGCTCTCTGTGCCTCCTCTCGGCTACATTGCACTTGATCGAACCCACCAGACATTCTGTATCCTCTTCACCATCGATTTTAGATCAGTTGTTGTTCCCTTGTCTCTGGGTTTGTTGACTCCCCCTCCCTTTCACCTAACTCCTCTCCTCTGTCTCCCCCTACCCTCACCCCCCAACTGTTGGTCCCATTGTTTTCTCCTTGAGATTGTTTATCCTGCCTAACTTATATAGACATGAAAAAACAAAACAAAAAATAGCCTATGAATAGTTCCATGTCTGTCTGCTGATCCTTGTGAATGTTTTCCAATCGGGTCTGATGTGGTTCCAAGCCCTGCCCTCTGAATCCGAAGTCTGTCTTCAGAATTCCTCCTGGACTTTGTTGCTTTCCTCCCCTTGCTGCTCGGTTGCAGTCCCTTCGTGTTCTGCGCGCGCGCATGTGTGTAAGGGGGCAGGTGTCAGACCAGGCACAATTCCTACAGTGTCTTCTGTGCTGTCCCCTGAAGTGCTGTGGGTAAGGGGACCCCATGTCCCATGGTGAGGCTGACCCTACTGTCCTCCCTGTGCATTGACTGCTCTGAGTGGGAATGTCATCCTTGAAGCTTGCTGGGCCAGGATGCTTTCCAATCTTTCCCTCTTAGTTTGCTCCCGTGTGGTCTCAGTAAACACGCCACTCTCACTGGGCAGTATCGTCATTGCCATCCTCTGTAGTGAATTCTTCTAGGGAGGGGGGAGTTGACCTATCTGGGACAAGGGCAGGCCCTGCAGACCTCTCTGTTAATTGACTGCTTTGTGCCAGTATTATTACATACTTTTAAAATAAAACTAATATGTGTTCTCATCTTTAATAAATAACTACTCGACATACTTTACAATGATCCAGATCACAGTGAATTACAGAGTGATGAAATCCATTCACGACTTTGTTTTAAAATAATGTCGAATAGCAAAGAAAATGTCTATGAATGAAATCTGGCTCCATAAATATCTGATTTGCTACAGAATCACTGTGAAAAAAATGCATCTCTAACTGTATGTCAGAATCAAAAAGTTTTCAAGTTACTGCTTCACATAAATTAATTCACCTTTTGTTCAACATTTGGGTTTATTTTTTCAATTTTTCAGTAATACAAACCTGAAATGACAATTGATGTGTACAAATCCATAGGTATAGCCCAAGGATAGATACTTTGACTCAAAGGATACGGGTTTTTCTTGAACTTATGAATGTATTTCACCAAATTTCTGGGTATATTTCCAATTTACTTAAGTGGGATAGAAACTTAACCAATTCTTTTTCCATTTTACTGTAGGCAGTCATTTAAGGTAACAAACACCTGATGCTTTTCTTTGTCAAATTATACATACACAAAAATTATAGCATGAAAAGCTATAGTCTGTTTCCCTCTCTCCTGGGAGCCACTAGTACCTGCGTTTTTAAGGTTGAATGTGTAGCATTTGCATGTGGATGTAGGTATTGAATTTTTCACAAAATGACCACAGTATATATCATGACCAAACGTGGAGCCATCCCTTAGCCGCCTAAGTGCCGTTCATGAGACTCGAAGGAACGTGGAGAACATTCTGCGAGTACCAGGTACTCTTCCAGACCTGGCGCAGGATAAACCCCATCTCTTTCATGTGTCTTCTTTACTAACCATGCCCCCGGCCTACCTTTTGGGCAGTTTGCTCAAGGTGCGAGAACAGTTCAGCTGAATTAAAAGAACCAAGCAGCCTCCTCCTGAATGCTCACAAAGTGAAGTCCCTGCCTGTCAGATCAAGGCTGGCTGTCAAGCTCCCTGCCCGAGGCTGTGTTTGGGCCTCCTAGAAATGCCCTCGTGCGTTTATGTCAGTGCAGCATTACTTTTACGAAATGCGACAAAAACAGAGCCTGAAACCTTACCGACTCCTCTTCTTTTTTTCACAGAACTGGCCAGGGAACTGAATTTCTCAGTGGATGAAATCAATCAAATACGTGTGGAAAACCCTAATTCTTTAATTTCTCAAAGCTTCATGTTATTAAAAAAATGGGTTACCAGAGATGGAAAAAACGCTACAAGTATGCTGAAATTATATTACCTTAACTTTCAAAACTGAGTCTATCCAGAATTGTAGATAAGTCTACTGATGTATTATTTATTGAAACGCCGCTCTGAATTATATGTTGCTTTTCATAGAGAAAAATAGACCTGAACAACCCTCGAGTAATGGCGAGCCGTTTAAAGTTGCATTTGTTTAAGTGAATGCTAATTTTCAAAACTTTCGCCTTTGGGAAACTTGTTAGAAAACAAGCAGTAGGGGTGTTGTGCTGTTTCCCCACACTTCAGCAGTCATCTAAATACACCAGCCCTTCCAGTTTCTAAATCATGAGGTTGTCAAGATTTAGAAACTGTCTGTCTGGGCAGAGATAGATAGATGGGCAGGGGAGTAGAAAGGGGAGGGTAGGATCAAGTTAGGCAGTCATGTGACTTTACTCGGTTTGGTGGCATAGGCTTGGGTTGCTAACCACAAAGACTGCAGTTCAAAACCAGCTGCTCTTCAGAAGAACGATGGGGCTTTCTACTCCCACAGAGGGTGACGGTCTCAGAAACCCACAAAGGCAGTTCTACTCTGTCCTATAGGGTCGCTGTGAGTCCTCATGATCTCAGTGGCAGTGAGTGAGGTTTCTGGTAGCAGAAATTCTCTAATACAGTTTGGTATGGTTTTGTTGGGGTACAATTGGTGTGCTAATTTATAGCCAATGTGAGCCTTAAACAATGTGGGATAATATATTATGGGTTTGCCTGTGATAGGCTGACCTTAAGTCATTAAAATGTCAGGCATTGAATTTGAGGGTAACCTATTTTGGGCATTTTAAAAGACATGAAACGTGTTTAAAATTTAGTAGAGCTCCTTGGAGCTGGTAGAAGTCTGGTTATTTTGAGGCTCCTATGCTCTGCTGCAAGGAGTTTATTGGCACTGGAGGGAAAGTGTTGGAATACTAACCACAAGATTGGCGATTCAAAACCGCCAGCCACTCCAGAGAAGAAAGGTGAGGCTACCTGCTCCCATGGCGACTCACAGCCTCCGAAACTCTCTATCGGGGTGTCATCGTGGCGTGAACATTGATGCCATTGCTTGCCGCTTTACAAAGAGATTCTAAGGCTAAGCATGTCTTCTCTATAGCAGGGGACAGTCTAAGATCACTAGACAGTGACATTGTAGAATTGGACGATCAAGAAGCAAAGTGTTAGCAGAGTCACAAAAATCATGCCTTTGTGTGGAGCGTGTGTTTTCTGGAAGAAAATAATTTGGATTTCCATCTTTTTTTTTCTCCTTTTCAGCTGATGCCTTAACTTCAGTCTTGACAAAAATCAATCGAATAGATATAGTGACTCTACTAGAAGGCCCAATATTTGATTATGGAAACATTTCAGGCACCAGAAGTTTTGCGGAGGACAACAATGTTTTCCATGACTCTGTTGATGGTAATTAAATTCCATGTTCATACGTAATAATTTCATAAAGTTTGAAAGTGTGGTTGGATAAGTGGCACTGTCGGCATAGGACTGCTGACTGCCAAGGTTGGAGGTTCAAAGCTACCAGTGACTCCGTGGGAGGAAAATGAGGTTGTCTGCTCCGGTAGAGATTTACAAAACCTCAGGGACCCTCTGCAGCGTTGCTCTGATCTAAATCGACTCAAAGACAATTGGTAAAGTACGAATCACTAGACCAAAATTCTAATTTTCACAGCGTTTTCTTTGCCTGAAACTGCAAATATGTTTGTCTGATATCAGACCTAAGTTAGTAAATGTCTAGTAGATAAGCTGTAAATAATATATGAAAAGATGTTATTTGAAACAGTTGATTTTTCAGATATTTTTATGACTCAAAGAGACTACATTCATTGTCTTTTTTTTACTTGTACATGAACTAAAAAAAAAAAAAAAACAAAACAACTACTGAGCCTTCTTTAAGCATATAAAGAGCCAGGTCAGCAAGGTTTGGGATCAAGTTCAAGGATATTGTATACAAAATCTCAAGGTAAAAGGGTACGTTACTGTCCTGAAACAAAGTACCACAGTGAGGACCGGGAAAGTCTAATGTGTCCATCCAACCAGGGCTTTAGTTAGTTAGCATAATTTTGACTTCATATGCTGCCATGTATCCTTTAGAAATAAACCCTTCCTCATCTAGCTCTCTCAAAGGCAGCATAATTTCTAATTCAATGAAGATAGCTCTTAGTAACATTTAATAGTTCCTCCCTCACTTTATCTTAATTTTTCATTTATATAATATCATCTTTGCTTCACTATGTAAACTGGGGCTTTTTCATTGAAGTATTAAAGAAAACATAATATCTTCTCTTTTTAAAAGATGCCCTTATTGTAATTTCTAAAATGGGAATTTCTTCCTACAGTGAATTGTGAGTAAAAAGTGTGACTGGTGAGGGTACAGAAAGAGGCGCAGGGAGATTTTTGTCTTCAAAGTTTAAAATATGGTGGCTTTTGCATTTTTTAAACTGGCAAAGTTAGGCTAATAAGAGTCAGCAACTTTTAACTTATGTTATGTGGGGAAAAAATCTCAAATTATCAAAAAAATTAAAGCATGCCCGATTTCTGTATCATATACACCTGGTGAGTAATGTTGATGTGGCTCATTGTTAAGCTTATAACTACAGTCTTGAGGGGAAAAGTCACTTTACGATCTTGTGTGATCTCGGAGGTCATTGTTCAAACTCCTTCGGCGCTAGATGAGTATAGGCCAGTGTTATGTCAAATTCTGAATTGTTTTTCCTAGGGAAAATGATCTAAATCAGAGTCTATTGATTTTATTGAGGGGGAAGATATTCTAAGTAGTCCTTATAAAAAATCAGGAAGCAGTGAAGTAGGTAATGGACTTGTAGACTTTGTCTCATTTTAACTTGTTCAGATATGAGTACCGTTACAATAAATCTGAAAGTGATTTTTTTTCTCTCACTGTGTTCTTTCTTTAAGAAAATTCTAGGGAAACCTAAGAATATGTGTGTCGAGTATATTTCACATGTGGATGGATAGCTTCCGCTCATTTTAACCAACTTTTTAACAAACTGGTTTACAGCTGATCATAACCAGAAAAAAAAAAGTTCGCTTACCTGTTGTTTTTGTTTACAGCAAAAAGGCCAACTTGCTATTTGTCTCTGGTTGATGGAGAATTAGCCACTTATTTTAATTGATCAATAATTCCGCAGTTTTGCTTCGTTGCCTTATTTTTTTCTGTCTCTCCTCGTCAAATTTTTGTGGATGTGCCTTTCCTCACCATGACCAGATCTTTCTTGACTTTTCTCTCTGCTGAAGCAGAAGAACATGCCCCCTCCGCCCCCGCCCCCGGCCCACGAAGCAACGCGTATAACAAGGACTCTGCTCCCTCCTTCCCCATTGTCTAGCTGGCAAGGAACCGCCATGTTTCATTTCATTTTTGTGAACGTCCAGGGTGACCTCTGCCCGTGGCTTTTCTCTTTTGTCTGTTGTGCATCATCTGTTTGTTTTTAGTTTTCTTTGGTTTGTGACTCTGCCTGAAACTTTCTCGCCAGGTTCGCCCAGTAGGCCTCCATACCCACACCACAGCCCTGTCATCTCAATCCCATGACAACACCTGAGAGCTGCGAGTACTCGCCTCCTCTCAGCTTTGAAAAGACTTTTCTTGGCATCTTGTCAGATTTTTCACGCAGTGCCACTGTCCTGCAAACTAAGAATCATTTCCTTCCAACGATTGAATTCACAATTCTTTTCCATAAATTCCATGTGAAATAACGATTCATGTTGGGTTGCATTGCTAATGTGGACAGCTTCTAAAATAAATGATAAGGAGTTTGCTGTGACCTTTCCACCACAATACAGATATTGCATGCTAAATTAGGACACTAATACATTCGGTCAGTAATCAGAGTAGCTTATATGATGACAACTAACTTTATACTGAATAAATTAATTATCTAAGTCATTGTATTAAAATTACAAAATTGGTGAAAACAATCACAACTTAATTAGAATTTTATTTTAGTGTAGTTTGCACTAGGCTTTTTATTCCATTGTATTACATTTACTTGAACTAAGCCAATAAATTGATCAACATTAATCTGTAATTCACCATACATTTTCATACTTGCTATAATTTTGGTCATTCCATATGTTCTGCTTGATGTGCTTTATTTCATTTCAGTTAGTCCAAATGTACTGTCTTCCCTAGGCTATCCTTCCCTTCAAGTGGAACTGGAAACCCCCCCAGGGTTACACCACACACCACCCACCCCTTTCCAGCAAGATTACTGTAGTGAGAGCTCTAGCCTAGAGTCTCCCTGTAGAACCCCCAGTAGACTGAGTGATGGCCTAGTACCTTCCGAGGGAAGCGTAGAACCTGCAGCCCATGGACCTCCGGTTGTAACCGCCGAAGACACTTCCTTAGACGACAGCAAACTGGAAGAATGGGGACCTTTGACAGAAACGCCTGGAGCGATGGACTTAGATGAGAGCCAGTTGGAGGATGTGTATCTGAGTGAGTATCCTCCATACCTTGGAAGTTTGGCCGGGCTCCCCAGAGACGTGGAGCCCACGGAGCCACTGAAGCAGACTAGAAAGGTAGGCGGCAGCCCTGAGCAGCAAGAGAAAGAGAAATCTGGTCCTGATGAGGAGATGACGGAAGAGAAATTCAAATGTCTGTTTGAAGACATTCACCTTGAAGAAGGAGTTATGTCTGAGGAGATGACAGAAGCAAAAGTACAGGCTATTCTGAAACGTGTTCAGCAAGCGGAACGGGAAATGTCTTCAATTACAGGTTGGCAGAACGAGACATCAAGTGGAAACTTGGAGTCCCCTGCTCAAGCCCGAAGAATAGCTGCTGGGTTACTAGATCCGCGGGATGACAGGTACGAGTCTGTGCAAGAAAGCGCAAAGTCAAACCCAGGTGTGCATGTTAATAGTTGGTTTCAAAGAGAGGCCCCTTTTTAAGTGATACTTCCTTTTCCAAATTGATCGTGCCGCTTTGGGAATCAGTCATGCTTTGAACATTTATTTTGCTCACCTGGGGAGAGAAGGTTGCTTTCAATTCCAATGTAATTTCTGAAGCTAATGAGAACTGGCAGGTGCACAAAAATGTTCATGTGCTGCCTAAAGATGTATCCTTTTCTTTTCTCTTTTGAGTACGTGTGTTCTTTTTATAGAACCAGTAATTATCATTCAGTCAAGATAATTTAATAAATAGCAGTCCAAGTCTGTTTAGAAATGTAAGCATTTCTATATTTACTGACTGCAGAGAATGTATCGGCGTTATATAAAATTTAAGAACTTAAGAATACAGATGAAAAATCAACTCACCTTCACTACCTACCAGTAATCACCATAAAGTTGTTGGTGTATTTCTCCCCTTTGCACATTAAAACCAAACAAACATTTTAATATAGAACGTACAGGGAAGCCAAAAGAAACAGTCCTCAACACTCCAGGTATATAAAGGAAAAAAGCATTTAAAATTTTACATAATAGAAACAGATGGGATATATATTTATTTATACCAATTAATACTACCATGATAAAATGTATCTATAGCCCAAATAATTTCCTGTGAAAATGGTTTCCGTTCTTATATAACGTGCTACAGAAATAAAAGTACATGGAGCTCCCAGACAAATGCCACCCCATTAGGTATCTTATATTGAGGCTTTGAATGAGTTTCTAAGATCTAAAAATACCACTTTCATCATCTTTTAAAATAAAATTCGGCTACCTATCTCAAGCTGTTTTGTGCCTTGAAAAAGGAGCATAGCTTGCCTACCTTTTGCCTCGCCTAAATAATGCTCTCTCAGTAATAATGGACATTATTTTTATTTACGTGCATATTAGCCTAACGTGGCAACTACTGACGATGTTGTCGCACAAACCTGTGGGCTTTGTCCGACCTGATTAGCCGTTGAGCTCACGCAGACACTGCAAGCAAAAGAAACAGGAAGGACTGTTACTGCCCTGGGATGGATTCTAGGCGACTGAAGTTACTTCATAACCACATTTAATATTCTGCTATCACTGATAAGATTGTTGAAAAATCTTTTCAAAATTAGAAGATCAGTAGATTCTATGCATAACATATCGAAAGGATTCTCAGGAAGAGAACGGATGGTACCACTGTCAATGTTGATAGCCGCAAAGCAGGAGATAGAGGGAGATGATAGGAAAAGCATTCATTTAAGAAAAAATGTTCACAGTCTTATTGGCACTTTAGCCACATATCACACAGTTCAATAGTTCAAGCGTATGGAAAGGTATTCGTTTGTTTGAAACTGGCCGTAAGTCCTTAGTCTCTGCCAGTGAATTATAGAGAAATACTACTACTGATCGGCTTGTTCTGTGGAGGTGGAAGAGTACCAGGGACTAACTGTCGTTCAGGTCTGAGCATATGTGGAGAAGGAGAATTTAGGCAAGCAGTTTGAACGAGGGAATGGAAACATAAACAGAAATCACAAAGGTCTATGGTATAGGATCTTCACAGCCTGAAGGGCTCTTTGGCCTTACACATACCAAAGATGGTTATTGGCCTTAAAAAAAAGTGTTCAGATATAAGAATTCTATTTAAACACATGCATATACTGATACAACCTATACTGTCAAACCTGGGAGCATCAGAATCTGTCAGAAGGAAAACACAAATATGATGGGACTTCAAAAAGTTTATGAAAATGCAAGATGAGGGCGTTTCCACGAACTTTTTGAAGTCCCCTCGTGTTTTCCACTTAAACGTGCAAAAGTAAAGGCAAAACAGGGAACCAGGCCTTCTGACTCTCACGTATCATCCGTTTGTTGCCTTCCGATTTTTACACATAATGCCCTGGAGACTTAAAAGAATACACAAGCTGCAAAATACCCCGACTAGGCTGTGCTAACACTAGGAACTCTGAGAAGTTGCCTGTGAAGAAGTGTTGGCGCACCAAGACTGTGTAGTTAAGAGAGGTGCGGTCAGTAGACACAAAACTCGGTCACCATGTGGAAGAGGTCGGCACCGGAGAAAGTAAGGTGGGGGTGCTTTGTGGGGGGTGCTGGGTGGGACAGACAGCGTTACGGCAAAGAACTGACAGTTGGGTTTGCTAGAACGTTTATGTCTTGTCTCTCAGGGAATGTATTTGGAAATGTAGCCTCCCCCTTTTAGATGGATGTATTTAGAACTTTAGGTATGTTAATAAACCTCTTAGGATAAATTTGTAAGTTGGAGAATCCAAGTAGTTACAAAACTATGGTTAAAGAAAAGAAAAGATGGCAGCGTAAGCAGCTAGCCAGTTTAGGAGTCGGGGCTTGGGGGATGCCTAGCGTCTATACAGTTCCTGCACCCCCACCCATGTTAATCCCTGTCAGAATGACTCGAATGACCAGCTATTTCCTGCCTTTCCATTTGATGCCTTCCGAAGTTATTCCGTGCATGGCTGTTAAACTTGTACAGCTTCTGCCGTTGTAAACATGTGCGTTTCCTCTTTTGCAGTCCTGACCAATGCAGAGATTCCATTACCTCATATCTCAAAGGAGAGCCTGGGAAATTTGAAGCCAACGGAAGCCACGCAGAAGTCACTTCAGACGCAAAGACAAAATCTTACTTTGCAGAATCCCAAAATGACATTGGGAAACCGAGTGGTAGGGAAATGCTGAAACCCCAAACACCCGGCTCCGGTCGTGTTGAGAAACCAGCATCACCACTAGCAGCGTACCAGAAGTCTCTGGAGGAAACGAGCAAGCTTGTCCTAGAAGAACCTAAACCCTGTGTGCCTGTCAGTATGAAGAAGATGAGCAGGGTGCCCCCTGCGGACGGCAAGCCGCGGCTCAACTTCCACGAAGCAGAGGGGCCCAGTGGGTCCGAGCAGAAGGTATGTCATCTCATCTCAATGGACATGACTGGTCTTGGCTGCTTTTGAGAACCTGTGGCATTGGGCCCAAAGTTCTCCACTGGATTATCAAGTGTGACATTGTAGTACCAAGGATGGGGGTAAAGAAGACAGGGCGGAGTCAAGCATATGCCATTTGAATGTACTTTCATTCATCAGATAGGAATAGGAATCATTGCAGCGATTTTTCAAGAGCAAAGAGGAACAGATGTTAAGTAACTTAAGGTTCAATATTCATTTTGTCTGGGATCTAGGTTTCCTAGCTCCCAGTCTATTCTTCTCATGGGCAGAGGAACATACTTCTGTTCCTGTGAAAGAACTAAAAAAATCCATAAGCATCTGACTCCCTTTTAGTTGCCTGTCCTGTGAGATCTTGGGTGAAATGTGTGGTGTTATAGATGGAAGAAACAAGAATCTCCAAGCCTAAAAGGAAGTGAGCAAACACCACTGTTAGTTGCCAGCAGTTAGAAATTAAAGTTAGAAGTGTCATTTTTCAGTATTTGTGTAATTTAAATTCATAATTATTTTATTTTCAGTGATTTCAAAACCTTATTGTGATCAAATTAATTTGATCTTTGAACTTTCCTGGTTTTGTGTTACCATCTAATAGATATTCATTCTTTGAGGTTTACCATTTTAAGGTATTTAAGTTTTTTGGTGATTAGAAAGTAAAATCAGCTCAGTTTCTTATATTTTTTACTGCTTTTACCTTTTCATGACCTCTAAGATAGACATAATTAACTCTGTCTTCAAAATAATAGCACTTGCTGTTTTCCCATTAAAAATATTTTTGTTGTTGTTGTTCACTTACGATCCACCTCAGTGCCTTGGGAGGAGAAAACAAATACATTATTTTCCAAAATAATGAATTCCTAATTAAGTTGAGATTTATTCTAGTCACCTCCTAGTTATTCAGGAGCTAATTATCTACTTTGTCAACAAATCTGTGCTTGCCTTCTTCCTTCTGCCGGTTATCTTTTGGTCTTGTTTCCCGCTTGCCAGAGTGGAAAGGGCGAAGAAATAGAAGTCTCATCCAGCACTCTCCCCCATTAGTGCTGTGACATTAAATTTGGTGAGGGTAGTTATTAATGAGCTGGGTATTAATTTAGGATATCATTGAAGCATATGATGACTACCACCACCCACCATCATTGATCACATCAATTCTTTTCTATTATTTTTTCTTTTAAGCTTTTTTGTTTGTTTGAGCTGTTCTTCGACTTCCTTTCTCACCTCTGCCATTTTGAATATTGATTTCTGCCTTTGAATTGACTCAGTATACTTAAGCGATATCCATATGAGCGGAATGTTCCCCCTTTAAAATGAGCTCACAAAAATATGGAGAGTTGGGGAACTGATTACAAGGATCCACATGTGACCTCTTCCCTGGGAGAGGGACAGCAGAGAAGGGGGGAAGGGAGACTCCGGATAGGGCAAGATATGACAAAATAACGATATATAAATTACCAAGGGCACATGAGGGAGGGGGGAGTGGGGAGGGAGGGGGGAAAAAAAGAGGACCTGATGCAAAGGACTTAAGTGGAGAGCAAATGCCTTGAGAATGATTGGGGCAGGGAATGTATGGATGTGCTTTATACAATTGATGTATGTATATGTATGGATGGTGGTAAGAGTTGTTTGAGTCCCTAATAAAATGTAAAAGAAGAAAAGAGAAAAAAAATGATTAGGGCAAAGACTGTACAGATGTGCTTTATACAATTGATGTATGTATATGTATGAACTGTGAAAAGAATTGTATCAGCCCCAATAAATTGTTAAAATTAAAAAAAATATATGGAGAGAAGCAATAATGTTAGGATTTAGCTGGGATGGTTTTCTCTGCAAAATCCTGTTCAGCAGAATGTAATATAAAGCAGAGGGCCTATCAATATGAAATAACAGAAACTAGAAGAGCCTTAAAGCTTTTATTGAAAGTCCATCATCTTCTAGTTCGTTTTCCAAGAATTTTTTGCACTGTCTCATGTAAACAAAGGCCGTATGTGTACGCATGTATTCGTACTGGCCCTTGGGAAACTAAGGATAAGAAGGGTCTGAAAATGAAGGTCTTAGATCTGAATGGAAACTCCCCTGAGGTCATTTGTAATGGAAAAGAATTACTGGTAGAAAATATTGAAGATTTCTTGTAACCGAGCTTGGTATTGGTCATCAGGGGTCTTTCTCCATTGTAGAAAGGTTCCGTGACCATAAGCATGCATGTGCAGGTCAAGCTTCTAGGAGATGTGAGTCTGATCTCACAAGATCCAGGAAGGTTTAATAAGTGTCTTTTGTGGCCAGACCATAGTACAGTAGCACCCGGCTACGTCATCTGATAGACGATCTTAGAAAACAGCCCGTTTTTTCCCCTAAAAAATCAGGTCAAAAGTCCAGGTGCAGCAGCTCTTACCCGGATGACTGCCTGCTGTTACAAGGTGAACACCTGCTCTCTCCCCATGAAGCAACCCCGGGCCACGAGCGATGAGTATATCCCATTTGGGCTCCGCGTGTCCTCCTCTTACCGCTTCCTAGAGAACTCTCTAAACGGAAGCCTGTTGGATCTGGGATTCTGCTTACGGATAGCAGACTCTTTTTCCTTCTGTAAGCAACTAACGTCAGGATATGCGATAGGATGATGTGGTGGTTGACAACCAGGCGTTGTGGTTGTGCTTCTACTAACCCAGGATCATCTGCTTTTGCATTTTCCCCAGATGGAAACCTTTCCTCAAGAGTCCATGTATGGAAAATGCAGATCGAATCCCCTCCCCCTTGCTTAATTAGGGCTGTTTGTCTTTGAATGCTTGCTAGTAATTCATTTCTAGTGCCTGTACGAATTCCTCTTGTTTGTTTCAGCTCTTTTGAGCTTAGCGGAGCCCCTTTCATAAAATGTGGATCACTCAAAATACCCCAAAGTTGCTGCCCGTTTCTGAATTTTTTTTTAATAAGAATTTTGCAATCAACAGAATCTCTTGGTGGGACAATCGCAAACTGTTTTTTAGCCCTATGTTATTAAATAGCGAATTTTGAGCAGGTGTTTTATCTGGAACTTGAGGTTGATATTTCCATAGCATTTAACAGTATGTGTCCAGTTTCTCTTTGGTTTAAAAAAAAATGAACTGGTCTATTTGACTAATAATTTCCAGATCATTTTGTTCAATAGCTATACTTCTATCAATGTTACCTTTCTTCATTGTACAAATGTTGCCATTCCTTGTCCCAGTGAAATCTAACTACATCTAACTATACCCCAAAAAGTGTTAGATTTCAAGTAGTTAGTGAAATATGCCAGAATTGTTTCCAGAATCCTGCCATGAAAATTAGAATAAAATCAGTTTTTCAATGAGTCAGCTGCTTCATGGCATTTAAGTAGAAACATTACTTTGTCCTGTTGAATTAGGAACTGTTAGCTACTTGGTAGTCTGCCCCTTTTGCCTGCCCTTCCTGCCGACTTTAATATTCTGTGCAGCCTTCTCTTGACCAGGGGTCCTCAAACTTTTTAAACAGGGGGCCAGCTCACTGTCCCTCAGACCCGTTGGAGGGCCGGACTATAGTTTTAAAAAAAAAGAACTATGAACAAATTCCTATGCACACTGCACATATCTTATTTTGAAGTAAAACAAAAACGGGCAAAAACACCCGGCGGGCCGGATAAATGTCGTCGGCTAGACAGTGAAATGTTCCTTTCTGCTCGCATTTTATGTCCGTTCTTTTAAAACAATGATTCAAACTTTTACATATTTTAAAATATTCCTTCTTTCCTTGGACTACAACTTACCAAGCAACCAGTATGCTGGGGGGAAAAACTACTTTATATCTGCTAAATAAAGATCAAGTAGATATCAAATATTAATGATAATGTAAGTATTTTCTTTGATGTCCAAAATAGCTTTTGATGAAGTTGTCAAATCTGACCAACTTCTTTATAAAACTCAGATCATGTGTCCCTTTCAAGGGCAGCCGCTCCAGCCAGTGAATGCGGTTCTTTCATAATCAATATCTTGGGCTTTCTGCTACCAAAAAAGGCTCTGTGATTGTTACTAACACTTTTTAATTTAATTGCTGTGGTCTTCCTTTCGAATAATTTCTCTGTAGTATTTTCATTTAGAATTCTCAAATTTTTTCTTCACTTAAAATTGTAGCGTCCTCACAAAACGACCTCATGAGTTTCCTTAGAGGGAAAAAGAGCCAGGAAAAAGTAACCCTTTCCTGATTCCCCCTGTAAGTGTGATGGCAAGCTTGTGCTAACCCTGCCTTTCCTAGGACTTGCAGGGCAGTGAGAGTGAGCCCAGCTCGGAGGAGGACCGCAGGGTCACCACGCGCGTGACACGCCGGCGTCTGATTATCAAGGTACCCTGCACGGGACCGCCACGGAGCCGCTGGATGGCTGCAACTGGCCTTGTCGTTGGTGAATGTCAGCGTGCTTGGTGACTCGCGGCGCTGTACTTGTTTCACGGCTCACTTGGCGGTGTAGAAACACAACCACCCGACAACAAGCCACGCTGCATGGCAGTGCGTGTTCTGGCTAGGCCTGTGTTGGACAGGTGGCAAACGTTTTGGTGGTTTTTTTTGGCCTGTTCCAAGGTCCCTTGGCCTTTGTAGTCCGCTTTCCTTCGAGACCCATTATATGTGTGAACAAAGACTCCCTCTTGGTGAGCTAACGGTCCGTGTCCGGTGGAGATGTGCACTTTAAACGCCAGCGGCTAGAATGTAGGCTTCAGCTAACGACGAAAGGGGACGAATGAGTCCCCCTCCAGTGTCACATGACACTGATCATTTCTAAATGAAAGTCAATTCTTCATTATCAATCAGCGCCTGGGGTTTGGGGACGACCGCCTGACATGGATAGCTGTGACTTAATGTGAGTCAAGCAAACGCTTCTGAAATAGACCGTTTAACTTCCTTGGCATAGAAACACATCAAGCTGTGTTTTTTATGCATAAGCAGCCATTTTTATGGAAAATGAGGGGGGAAAAAATAGAACTCTCTTGCCGCCGAGTTGAAAACCCCATGAAGAAAGGCCCCTGACTCACCCACGAAGGCCTTCTGAGGCACTGACCTCACGCACTGCAAGGCCCTGCAGCGCGCTCCTTCCTGCAGCCTGCGGAGGGGCTTCATCGCTGCCTTCACAAAGGTCTCGCTCAATGGTAGAATAATTGAGTGCAGAGAACTGGGAAGTCATTTGCCATGCCTTTGAATCGGGTCCAAACAACTTGAGGCTCCTCGGCTGGCAGTTTAATAGAAAAATCTATTGAGAAGCCACTTATCAAAGGTAGTGTCCAATCCCGAAGTGCCCAGAGAGCCTGCAGAGAAGAGAGAAGGTGACTTCATAAGCGTCCAAACCGCTCTCATCCGTTGCTTGTACGTCCGTGAAAATGAAAGAAGAAAAGTCTGCAAAGCTGATCAGGTGCAGTTTTTCTGACACTGGAAAATGATTAAAAAAGTAAGGCCTTATCTAAATCTAGGGCTAGCCCCGCAAATCAACCTTTAGCTCCATGGGGTTCTCACTCTGCAAAGCACGAAGCACTTAACATTCCACAGGGGCCGGTAAAGGACTTCAGACACTACCTACCAGTAGTCTGGATAAGGTCCAGAGACAGCTCCAAGCCCTCCCAAGAGTGAACGGAGGCAGCACTGTTCGGATTTCCAGGGCCACTTCACTTCCAACCAGTGAGCTACAAATTCCAGTGTTCCTGGTGTCCTCTCAGGATACAATTTGTAAACTTAAAGGACCCCTCCCCCTCCCTTCTGACTAGCTGGCTTAAAATGGGGAGGGGGTTTTCCATTACCATCTCAGGTTCAGTAGTTAGCTAGAATGACTCACAAAAATCATGAATTCTGTTACAGACCACAGCAAAAAGATGAAAATCAGAGCCCTAGAGGCCGAGGTCTGAGGTCTCCGCGTGTGTCGACAGAGATGTCGCACTCCTGGGTATTTGATGCGCTCAGAGTATGTCAGTTGGGGAGTTTACCCGAGGTCTCAGGATGCAGACATCCTTGAGTCCAGCACTGACCACACAGTTGAACTCAATAGCCAATCGCCTACCAGACCTCTGATTGCCTGGTTAGTCTCTCTGGAGCGACCAGCCCCACTCGGATTCATCTCCGAGGGGCCCACCTGAAGAAAAAGGAATTCCAGCACATTGCAAGGGTTTAGACGTTACTTCCCAGGAACCTAGGACAAAACCAAGCTGAATTATTTTATTATACAGAAGCCAATTATTGTTGCCTAGCATATAGGACACACATACTAATGTTTAGCCTGTGATTGGGGATACTCATCATTAGTCACTGCCTACGTATTCCTTGGGATACGAGGAGGGGAGAAACACATGCCTAATTTTCTGTTTTTAAAGCTACATATAATTTCTGCTCAAACTCTAGTCCATAAAAAGTGTCTTCAAGTAATCATATATTAAAGCAAAATATCTTTATAAAACGCCCTGTACAATTGTTTTATAACTTATTTTTTATGTTTAATGTATTCATATTTTATCCAAATTCACCTCATTCCTCATATGTATTTTTGATGATTTTCTATATAAAATAAAACTGATAATCCTGCCCCAAAAAGGGAAGGCCACAGAGAGAAGACAAACTGATGACAAAAACATCAGCCTCCCAGTGAAGTGGGGTTCTTTCTTTTGGGCTCCTCAAAATAGGGACATGTATCATCAATTAAGTTTTAATTGTGTTAGGGTGAATTATTTATGTTCTTTAGCTTAATATATGAGTATACACGAGAGCTTCAAAAAGTTTGGGGGAAAACAGAACTGGATATTGGAATTTTTCCACGAACATTTTGACGCCCCTTCATAAATGATAAATTCCCTCTATATATGTTTATTGATTGATATGCACACATATTTTTATTGAGCTCTTAAGCTTAGGAGACCACAATACTGTCTGATGCTGTAAACTTTATGCAACAGGAAAATGTCTACTCAGCCTCCACTTGTGGAGGTTGGTGGCACTGAGGGAGTTGGCTGATTTGGAGCTGTGACTGGAGGAGAACCGTACAAACAACAGAGCCATTGAAACAAGCTCAGAATCGTCTTTCAGCTGTGACTGAGAAATAGCTGAAACTGTCATTAGAAGCTATAGGTATAAGGAAACACTAGACGTTCGCTATATTGGACGCTTTCTGGAGATGCTTTCCTGTGTAGGATATTGCAGAGGATCACACTGCTGCTGCTTTACGCCATACGTTGGCATCTTTCTCATGAGTAAGGCCTCCAGGAACTGCAGCGGTGCAAGGTCAATATGAGAGTGGGATATAGGGCGGGGGGTGGGGAAGGGGGCGATTGGCGAAGGATTAGAGTATTAGGACCCAAAGAAGTCTTCAGTCTGTGGTTCCTCCTCCTTTTTCTAAATGACAGGACCCAAACTTGTAGATGAGTTCATTTATCCAAAGCCACACTGCCAACAGCTCTCGAACCCAGTCCCTAAGCCTTTTAGTGAAATGCCATCTACCTGCCCCGCCCCCAGCACACACACACAGTGTGCGTGCTCTTCCAAGACAGACGGCACTAGGCCTTTCACTCATGCAGTCCTTTCTAGGGAAAGGCACTATTGAGCTGTTATTCTTGGAAACACTATCTGAAGAGGCTGGAATGCTGGGAATTTGACCTACTTTACAGAGACTCCAACCTGGACTGAACACGCATATTTGTGACGTTGCTATAGTTCCATCTCCCTCACACTACAATCTCAGAGCTGAACACTCTTTCCATAGGAATGGCCTCGTAAGGGAAGCAGTTAATCTGGCCAGGACTCTACAATTTCCACAAGTCAGGGCAAATTCATCTCAATTTGTATAATAATTGGATAAAATAATAATCTTACCATTTTTCTCACTTTAACTTTATATGGGGGTTCACTCATTTTTTAATATACATACAAAGTTTTTATTACTTCCAAATTTATGGGGAATGAAGTAAGCTAACATAATTTCCCCATTTGTTTGGTGGCCTTTTATATTTTATCCATCTACTCTTATTTCTTTTAAAATTTGGTAAGATTACAGTGACTGAATGCTTGGGAGCAGTTTAATTCAAGAATGCAAAACCAGCCATGTGAATCGGTTAATCTTCTATGCTTAAACAAATAGAGTGATTGAAGATGAAAGTATTCAAACCAACTAAGAAACTAAACGAAGGATAAGCCTTTGAGTCAATAAAGTAAGTCCTCATGATGGGAGAGAAGAGAAATTATACAAAGCTTGATAAGAATCAAACAACCCCACTTTCTCGATAGAGTTCAACTGATTTTTTTTAATTACACACTGCCTAAGTAAAAGTTTGCACGTTTCATCAAAACCAAGCAATTCAAAAGTATCTAAGGCCCTATTTGTCCATTCCATTTTTCAGAGAACCGTCTTCAGATCGCTTTTTACACATACCTATCTCCGTATCTGTAGTCCGCACCCTCCACACTGGCATCTCGCAGAGATCCCACCTTGCACAAGTGGGCTACCCCACACACAGCGCCCTTGTGCTGAAATTGTATGATGTCTCCATTTTCATGTCTGCATCAATCAAGACCTCGTTCCTTTGGAATGGCAACATGCTTCCATCTGTTTTATCCATTCATAGAATAGTATGTACTTAGTATTTTTCTGTTTTGCCCTTTAACGTTGTATTTGGTTGGGTAAGTAGCTGAAAATAGGCCCTTGCATGGTACAAATGGTTAGCACACTGGAGTGTGAACTGAAATGCTGGTGATTCCAATTCACCGGTGGGCGGGGCTTTAAAGGCCTGGCGACCAGCCTTTGAAAACTCAGTCTCCAAAACCCTGCGAGCCATAGTTCTACGGTGACACGCCCAGAATCCCACATATTAAACTACATGGGTACCCATGGGACCTGATTCAACACATATAATGTATGTACGTACATACGTACGTACACCCTGCTGGTGCAGCGGCTAGGCTACTAGAACCTTCCGGGTGTTCAGTAGGCTTAAAGACCTGCCTAAATGTTACCATAGAGCAATTCTGCCACACAGGGTCACTATGAGTCAGAATCGGCTTAATGGCACACAGCATTGATGACCTGTATATGTGGGGAGGGAGGGAGGAACATCCACCTCTTATTCGGGAAGGGGAAGTTTTCATGTTGTCTACATCAGTGTCATTTTATTTGGCTCACAAGTTCAAGGAGAGAGGAAGAGAACTTATAAAGCCCAATTCCTTCTGCAAGGTTCAAATGAAAATGCAGCTAGTCCTCGTTAAGGCAGCTCCCGGGTATGACAGGACAGCACACGCGTTGTGAAGGTTCTTAGAGAAAGGGAGAAATGAGCAAGGAATTTGCCAAAAATATCAGTGTCAAGACCAAGGCTAGACATTTTATTTACTTAAAAGTACAAACTCCATTAAAGAGTCCTCTCCTTGCTGACACGAGGTCTTGTTTATTGTTCTTCTATATTTAACAGAATCAAAGATGTATGAATTATATATGAATGGATTCAAATTCATGAAATATATGATATAGATATAAAGACTGTCTTCCTTTTGATCTGTAAATTTGCATTATCAAGGTCAGCTGTTCAACAATTTATGTATGTATATAAATGCATATTTCATGAATTTACTCTTTCAATCCATTCCTATCTAATTTACTCTCCCTATTTAGTACGTTTCTACATATTCACTTAATTTGGGCCTTAACTAAGGCAATAATTGATTATACTTCATAATCTTTTAAAATAAAGATACCATGTATATATCATTACCTTGAGTTATGCAAACTCTGAGTCTCTGAGACAATGAAAATATCTACTTACTAGAATACGTCTCATTATTCTCAGCAACTGACTTCACAGGACTTTGCTTCCTAAGGCTATTAATATAAATCAAATTACTTGTATATTTTTATACTTGCAATGATAGATTCCATGATTCTTTCAGAGATTGCCTAAAGACTTAGTATTTGATTATGAAACCGCCAACAGGATTCTATTTAGTTGGATTTTCTTGAGACGCTTGAATTGTCTACCATTCAACTTGGACATTTTAAAAGTTGGCTCAAAAACATGACTTCATTCATGTTTAGAATTTGATATATAACCTCCCATGACCTTCCATTAGCTTTTCTGTCATCTCTGCTTTTCAAATAAAATTGTGGTTATTGCTTAAGTGAATAAATAAACAAAAGTCCGTTGCAACTCTCCGAGACCCCATAGGAGAGAGAACTGCCCACTGGGTTTCTTTATAGGACTGGAGCAGCTGGTAGTTTTGAACTGCTGACCTTGCGATTAGCTGCCCAAAGCATCATACAATTCCAAACACAGGAAGTATAACTAATGCCCCATGAAAGCATGTACACATGAGACCGCTACATTTTTCTGATTCCCTCATTTGTACTAATTGAAACTTGTCATAAGCCAGGCTCAGGGTAAACTAAATATGAGCACCAGGAAAATTCTTCCTGTTTTGGTCCAGTCTATACCATCGTGAGGTAAAATGAGTCCGTGGGCCTCCTCATTTTTATGCACCCGTAATACAGAAGAATATAAAGCCATTTTGGAAAACAAAGGAAGACAATAGATTTTGTTAGTAAAACAAGATAATGGTTTCATTTTTACACTGTCATTTTAACCAGAACTGCCTTTCTCCGTCCGTGACAAAGGCATGTATGTTATTGTCTCACTGTTGCTTAGCACCACTGCTACAACCATTTCCAGGGTAATGAATTAGAAAGTGTAGCTCCCCCAGAAATGGGTTGTCTTCTCTGCTGTCTGTAAATTTGCATTATCCAGGTCACCTTTTCAACAACAACAAAATTTACTGACAGGATATTATTTTGGAATTTTTTTAAATTTAAGATATATTTCCTTATTCCTCAAAACTATAAGTAGCAAAATATTTATTTGGAACACTAATGAGGAAGGTAAAACATTGAATATACAGTCCTATTTTGGAATACTGGATGATTTCTCATTATATAATCATAGAACTAGTTGAGAGGTAATAAGGAACCATCTAAGTCCATCAAATTGACGATAAACAGATATTATGAGCCCAACGAGAACATGCATACACCTCTTAACCGGACCAATAGGTAACAGCAGGGCAAATGGAAAAAAGGTTGAATTTGTCAAAGATTTTTGTCTTGCATGAATCCACAATCAATGCTCACAGAAGCAGCATCACAAGAGCACAAGACGAGATCACATCACGAGATCACATCACGAGATCACATCACGAGATCACATCACGAGAGCACATCACGAGAGCACATCACGAGAGCACATCACGAGAGCACATCACGAGAGCACAAGACGAGAGGCATGAGGTAAACCTGCTGCAGAAGACTCCTTTTAGAGGACTGAAGAGCAGGAATGTTACTCTGAGGACTGAGGTGCACCTGACCCAAGCCATGGTCTCGTCACTTGCCTCACATGCATGTGAAAGTTGGACACCGAATAAAGAAGGCCAAGGAAACGTTGATGCATTTGAATTGTGCTTCTGGAGCAGAGTATTGGAAGTACCACGGACTGCCTGCAAGGACAAACTGATTGGTCGTGGAAGGACAGCCAGAGGCCTTAGAGGCAAGGATGGCAAGGCCTCATCTTACACACCCACATTTGGTAGAGGGGCAGGAAGAAAGGGGCAGGCCCTGCAGGAGGTGGACAGACAGTGGCTGCAACAATGGGTGCGGCACAGGCGGAGGGGGAGGACACCCAGGCAGTCTCGGGGCGCCGTGAGTTAGAACCAACCCCATCGCACCGAACAGCAGCAACCAACACCTGGAGCGTCAGTAATTTATCCTGTTTTCAAGCATAGTAAAGGGCGTTTAAAGGAACTTGTGTCACCAATAAGAGCCCTTAACTAAAAGATAGCATCTTTGCACTTTTGTCTAGAGCAATGGAGAGTAGATAATCCGTCATCCCATAGACCCCCTTCACCTGATGATCGTATTCTGAAACTATATACTTCATCAGACATAATCATTCTCATTTATTTAGAGCTACACAGGCTTGGGGGAAGGGGAGAGATTTCCTTTATACCCTACACTTTTCTTCTTGCCCTCACAGTAAAATTGTAAAGGAAGCAAAAATAATTGTAAAAATAGGAAGTAAAAAATAATGCCCCAACTACTGTCTTTGTTCACCTTGGGCAAACCCCAACCCGTCTTCCTCGGAAGCGCTGTGAGACTAATGAAAGACTTTGTGCTCGAAGTGAGACGCCAGCCTACAGCACTAAGCTCGGCTCGCCTCCGTCTCTACACGGATGACACGTGGAGATCTGTGTGTCAGGGGAGAGCTGTATTCTGTTCTACGTTTTCAACGGCTTCCTTCTTAGGACTTGTTGCTGACCATCTTGTGCATTCTCGAAGTTGACTGCTTTAATATTGCCGGCTGCTAAGTAACCGCCAGTGGAGTCTGTCTGGTTCCCTTGCATCGGAATAACAAGTCCCGTTGGCTTATCTTTGTAAAGTCCCCCAAGCATGTGTGTGGTGTGTGGAGTGGTGTGGAGATCGGTCTGTCTCGCCCATTGCTAACCTCTATGCCACGTCCTTTAGGGGGAGGAAGCAAAAGGCATTCCTGAGGAATCCGTCACAGAAGAACAGTTGACCGACGAAGACGGCACCCTCATCACCCGAAAAGTAATAGCCGTTGCGATTTCATGCTTCTCCTGGGACTTAGGCTCTCTGCATTCAAACAAACAAACAAAACCCCTGCTCACTGTTGACTGTAGTGTCGCCTTTTGAAACTGTCAAAAAGACAAACCTCCACTTTTCACTGTTGCTCCCTGCAGATCACTCGGAAAGTAATAAGACGGCTTGTCCCACAAGAGAGAGAACGCGACCACGTGGTAATGGAGAGGGCGTGCCCAGGAGGCAGTGGCGGACAGGAGGCTGTGGGAAGTGTAGGAAATGCTGCTGAGTGGCTGGCCTTGGCAGTGGGACAGCCTGATGTGTGTGCTGCTTCGACATTTGCTGTGTGTGCATTTGATGAAGGGCAAAGAAAAAGACTTCTCTCCTTGGCAGTTTTGAATGCGAGTTTGGAAACTGTCTGCAGTCCTCGCAGAGATGCGGTCATTCACAGTTGTGGGGAGGAAAAAGAAAACCTTTCCTCCACCGCCAACCCCTTTGGTGGCACCACCCCTCCAAATGCGGTGTGTTCAACTGCCTGGGTGCCTGCACCCAGCACTAGGGCACAGAAACTACACAATGTTAAAGCAAGCCAGCTCACTGCTGTGGAGTGTTGTATCCTCACGAGGGACTCTATAGGACAGAGCAGCCCTGTGGGTTTCCAAGGCTGTAACGCTTGATGGGAGCGGAAAGCCATCACCCCACACGTGACCTTGACCCCCGCTACCCTCCAGGGCTCTGCAAGGTAGAGCAATGCATGGACTTCACTGTTAGGAATTCAGTCCACAGACTCCGTGGGGGTGGGAATCTGATTTCACCCATCTGAATCTCTCTGGGTTTTTAACCATGCTGCGGCGGGAACCAGACCCTTCCCTGAGTAGTGTCCCTTAGGAAATGAATTCACACCTGCAGGTATGATTCATTTGTTCTCCTTTGCTACTCTCAACCCGAGCAACATCAGCAGTGCACAGAAAACAAGCTCACAGGACTAAGGCAGAGAAGTGGGCCATTACAGGGCTGTCTAGTCCAGTAGGGTAGCAGGTGATTTGTACGACTGCCTCTGACAGCCTGTGAGCAGCAGGCCGATGAGCTGGGAAATGGATTCCTGGTCTCATCTGGGGGGGGGGGGGGTGAGCGTTGAAAACTCTAAAAAGTCCTGCAGATCAACTGTGTTTCCGTGGTATTGAATTCTTAAATAGTGCTTCACTGAGACATTTGGCTTAGGGTAACAAACTGCTTAAAAGGGCCTCCTGGCTCAAAGGGTGTCATTCATAACATACCTGGGGGCTGGCGTGCAAGGGGTCTTGGGTGCCTTGAGAGCTGCAGGGATGGCTTCTTCTAGTTAGTTGTGGCAAATGCACAAGCCGCTCCTCTTCTTACTAACCTGCTCTGTTTGTGAAGGACAGTGACACCATATTCACTGCAACAGTGCTCCCTGGCTTGCCTGGATGCGACGCTGCGTGGCTGAGACCAGTAGATGGTGTACAGCTATGCGTGTGGAGGGACATTATAAACTGCCTTCTACTTCTCCTAATCCAGCCTCAAGGGACCAGGATGGGAACTGCTTTTTGCCTAAAACTTTCCCCCCAAAATTTTAATGCACGCATTTTTTTTTAAAGCAGGGAGAAGGTTATAAGGTGAAGACGAAGAAAGAGATCCGGCACGTGGAAAAGAAGAGCCACTCCTAACATGGAACTGACCCATCCGTCAAGGTGATAAGTGTGTGCATAGCACATAGATTAGATCCCAGGGAAACGTCTAAGGTGCCACCAAATGCGCAGTTCAGATCTTGCCTTCACTGAACTCCAGCTTTGAAAATGCAATAGCAACTTGCTAGAGTTCCTTGTATGTTAACGTATGTGTTGGGCTGGTAACCCCTAGGTCAGCAGTTCAAAATCACCAGCTCCTCCGAGGGAGAAAGGCGAGACTTTCTGCTCCCATAAAGAGTCTCGAAAGCCCACAGGGATGGGTATCCCCTGGCCTACTAGGGTCACTACGAGTCGGCATCAACTCAATAATAGCAAGTTGATGTGTACATACAGGCACTGAAAATTTGGGGATGTGTACATACAGGCACTGAAAATTTGGCCTCTAGTTAAGTCCATAAACTCCCCTCACAAATGCATCCAGAATGTTAATGACATGTGTGGAAGCACCCATGCATAGAGCTGTTTAAATCTCCGCTCTTCTAAGAGCAAGGAACATTGGGAAATGCAGTAGCCTTGTGCAATCTGACAGGAAGCCTCTTTGGCCACAGACAGTTCTGCCTGGGCGCCCCGTGCTCCTGATGCAGCCTTCCACGTTGCAGCAGAAACGCAACTGAGAAGATGATTTCCATTGCAGTGTAGTGGTTGCCAAGTTTCAGTTAAAGAAATTTAAGTATGCTATTTTATATATCTTCCATAAGCCAAAGCAAATTCAATGAGAGATTCGTGATGCTGTTTTTTCCTTATTAAAGGTTCATAAGCTTTGCGTAAACTATTGCCTTTGGAGATCGGAGCTTTTCTCTTTAGTGTTGTGTTCTAGATTTTGCCATGCCCCATGTGTCGCTCCACAATTGAAATGAGGCCATTTGGACTGAGAAAGCAGAGTTTGGAAAAGTACTGCAAGTGTCTGCAATAAAAAGAGCAGGGTCCTTTCTATAGGAAATAATTGTTCACCAATGATTCCCTGGCTGACTGGGCCGACCCAAATTAAAACCAGATGTGAGCTTTCACTTTGACACATAACGCTGGTATCTGGAATCCTGAAGGAAAGAAACCATTTCGTTTCTTTGGTTCTAATTTTACAGATGAGGCCCAGATGAATTCTCCAGTAAATAATTCTAGCATGGGGCTTGCTTTCACTCAGCATGTTTTGGAAATTTGATGGTGACCAACTCACAACCCAGCATTTTTAGTGGCATTGAGAATACTACGAAGAATTGCAGAGTGTTCTAGAAAAATAACATTTTTGCTATTCACTCTTGCGGGTGCTCTGGGTAAGGTGTGAGGCTGCCAACTACAAAGTCGGTGGTTCAAGCCCACCAGCCAGTGCGTGGGAGGACGAGTCTGTCTGCTCCCAGAAAGGTGGAATGTGATGGTGTTTGAGACAGCTTTCCAGGCCTAAGTAGTTAGCAGCCTTGTGCAATGGTTACAAAATGGGAAGAAACCGGAAAGAAAGCGCTCTGAGAAGAGACTAATGTGACAGGCTGGCAAGTCTGCTACTGTGCCTGGGAGGTGGGAGGGCCAGAACATCAGACCTCACGGTCCTCTCTCTAAGGAATGCGGTCTCTGCACTGGGAAATCTTGAAGGTCCGTAGGCCAGGGAAGTGATACAATTTAGGCTCTGCATCACTCACTTTATAAATGCCGGGTAGAGAATGAACTTGGTCAGCAAAGTTGGAGAAAAAGGTAGAACAAAATTCAAAATCATAAAAAAGGCTAGACTTCCTGGTCAGGTAAAGACTGGCGGAATCCCTCTGACTATGGTCCTTAACCACCCTCTCCATCGGGAACGCATCCTCACGGCTCAATTTTCAGCGTCACCATAGACAAATCAATTGCAAAAGCATTCATGCTATTGAGGCACAGCCACCTTCGCATAATCAACCATTTGAGACACTAAGGGCAGCCTGGAGCCAAGGACAAAGTCGGAATGGGTGGGACAGAGGCGGAATGGAATCAGAAAACAAAGAGGGGATGTAGGGTATAGGATACTACATCATAGAGTCTGCAATGAAATGGAATGCGTAGGAATTGAGTGGAAAACCGATTTCTCGATAAGCCTTCATCCAATTCACAATGAAAAGTCTTTTAAAAGAATAGCTGAGCAGAAACCATTTCTAAGAGATTGTTGCGGAGGATGAGAAGGTAGACTGAATCAAGAGATAGTGACACACTTATTATTAAATAAGAAGGATGAACAATGAGAACATTAAAGTCAAGTCTCTCTGAAAAAATTCACTGCCAACCAGTGGATGCTGACTCACAGCAACCCCTGAGGACAGGGTAGAACTGCCCCTGTGAGGTCCCGAGAAAGTAACTCTACTGTCCGCGGAGTGCTCTGGTGGTTTCAGCCCCACACGTCAACCCTATGCCACCAGCCCAGCAACATCTAACATGACCCCACCTCTCATGAATGTCCTCTTGAATAATCTAGTGAAAAACTTGCACAGCTAGCTGATTAAAAAGACAAGGAGCATGGTTTTGCTGTCTTACATTAGTCTAGGTAAACGATTTTCAGTGAGAAATGGAGTGAAACTAGAGAAGAATTTGGTATGCCACAGGAAGTTCAGTAGCATGCCCAGTCCTAGACCCAGACTTTGATGGCAAAGAACCAAAACATCTTCTACACTAGCTGAGCCGGATACCTAAAATCTCTGAATAATAATAAAAAAAAAGTTTTAATAAAATCTCTGAATAAATGGCCACAAGTATTTTTTTGCTGCCCGCTACTTTATAGACATGATGGCCTTTTCCAAGAACTGGTCATATTCTGCCTTAGAAGGTTGCTGTATGTTGGAATGGATGCCATGACAGTGGAATGAGCTATGGTAGCTCAGGGATTAAGCATTGGACTGTTTGTTAACTACAAGGCTGACAATTCAAGCCCACCAGCTAGATTGAGGGAGAAAGACAAGACAAGGCTGTCTGCTCCCCAAACCCTATGGAGCAGTTCTGCTCTGTCTTGTACGGTGACTGTGAGTTAAAATTGACTCACAGCAGTGGGTAAGAGTGTTCTAATAGAAAAACTATCTCATTACTAAATATACAAGAAGCCTTTAAGATGATAATCCCATTCATAAGGAATTTGTTCACACTGTTCAATCGAGAGTAAAAGTTGATGGAACAATTTATTTGAATGTACAAATAACTTTGTCATAAAGTAAAATTAATAATGCATCCAAAGGAATGGTGATGTGACTGCAAGCCTCATGTTACCGTGCAGAAGTTTACCTTCTATCAGGGGACTTAGGAAATGAGTTCATGAATATAGCCTGGGACTCCAGTACAATGAATATGTTTTCTGAACAATTCAATTTGCAGATATTGAGATATTTCCATAGTCTGCAGACTACTCCCTTGGCTGTTTGGTTGGTTGGTTGGTTTTGTTTTCAAAATAAAAGCCAAGCAGGTGGAATGCTGCGAAGTTTCTCTGACTCTCGGAAAATGACATCAAAATATTTCCTTCCCATTTTAGCACCAATTCTATTTTGAGCTATTGGAACCCTGCACCTGCTTTTCTTTAATACTGAGTCATAGTCATTTTTAATGAGAGGGAAAAGCCAATGGCTTCAAATAATAAAGGTTTTCATAGTAAATATACATAGCATAGACTTGTAGGTTTTTGTGGTCCCGCTGCCCTCGGGACAGTGAAAGGAGGAACACTTCAACAAGATGGATTGACCCAGTGGCTGCATCAATGGGCTCAAGCGCAAGAACAATTGTGAGGAGGACACAGGCTCAGGCAGTGAATTAGGGCCAACTCCATGGCACCTGACAACAACAACATACTCAAGTGTTTATAGTTCGCAAAGTGCTTCTGCTCTCTTGCCTTATTTAATCCTTCAAACAAGCCTGGAGCCAGGTTAGGCCGATTTTGTTTGCCATCTTTGAAAGGTGAGGACACTAAGGTCAGGTGAACCACCTACTCATGAGGTGTATGCTAGAGCTGGGACTCGATGCCCAGATTAGTGATGCTCAGCCTCATGCTCCTTCCCGGGGCACTAAGCTGTCCTGCTCAAATCAGTACCAACTCAAACCCCGCCGTCCAGTGCATTCTGACTGATCGTGACCGGGTAGGAGAGGGTAGAACTGCCTCTGTGGGGTTCCAAGATTGTAACTCTTCACGGGAGTGCAAAGCCTCATCTTTCTCCCTCAGAGCAGCTGATGGTTTTGAACAGCTGACCTTATAGTTAACAGCCCAGTGCATAACCACCACACCAAAGGGGCCACGATAGTAATACGTTCATCAAATGAGCAATGTGTACCAGGCCCTACGTACAGTCTGTAGATGCATGATCTCATGTAATCCCTCAAGCAAAACTATTAAGTACTATTATTCATATATATAATGTGTGTATACACATATAATACTATACATTCACATATAGAACAGAATAACATATATACACACACATGAACAATAGTATGATGTGTGTATGTATATAGTATTATTATAGGTGTGTGTATTTGATTTTTTGCAAATGTATGTATTACAGATAGCTTAATATTTTATATGTACTTTAAATATGTAAATATAAAGTAATGTTACTGAAATATTTTAATAAATTGTTATAAATGTATATCTACATATATAAAAGTTTTATAACATTTATAAAAGTTAAATGAAGAAAAAAATTAAGTGACTTGCCTAGGGGCAGTAAAAAAAGCCAATTTTAATTCACCAAGAACCCAAATTCTGAATTATCACTTCTTATTTTAATAGTTACAGTATCCTTGATGATTAATAGAAACTTAAAAGCAGACTTTGACTCAACTGCATGTACAAAGACAACCCAATATAAAGTCACTTTCTTTTTAGTCCTCAGAGTGGAAACACATTTTTTCAAAACAAAATGAAATTTCAATTGCAAAGTATCCCCTAGCCCCAATTGTTTACTTCGGCTTCCATTAGTGAGCTGATTGGTGTGCTCAGGACAAGGGATGGCCCAGTAAAAGTCCTGACAACGACTTTGGAATGTTGAGCTCTCCCTTCGGTGTGTTTTGCTCCTTGGGAAAATGTGCTTAAGATTGCAGAGCCAGATGCAGGAGGAGGACGGGAATGCGGAATGGCCATGCTTGCCAGCGGCAGCACTTTCTCCCAAGCCAAGCATTGATTTCATTTCATTCATTCCTTCAAAAGGCATTTGACATCTGCCTAGCTTAGACTAGAAGGGCTAGGTAGATAACACAGTAGGAAGCAAATCCTCACAGTCCCTGCCTATCTGGGTCTCTCTGCCTGGAAGGGGAAAGAGAGCAGACAAATGTGTTTAATTGCTAAAAACACAAAGCCCAGGTCCAGTGAGAGATTAGTCTGGGAGCATTATGAGGCTTGGGGGGTGGAGAAGGTCTCCCTGGAGGTAAGGAATTTAAGCTATGAAAGGGAGGGGTAAGAGAATAAAGGGGCCCTGAACCAAGGGCCTGTAGCATGTGCAAGGACCTTTAGGTACAAAACGTTTGGGCTCATTTGAGAACATGAAAGGAAACAGTAAGGCCAGGGCCTGGAGAGTGACTGGTGGATCAAGTCTGCCATGCCGGAAGAAGCCCATCATTCCCCAGGTCACAGGAAAGGGTTTCCGTTTCTTTCAAGGGGAATTTTAAGTCTTTGAAGGACTCAAACAAGGCCTTGCCTGATCTTTTGTTGTTGTTTACGAGCATCCTGACTGAGTCGAGCAGGTTCTCAACCTGGTGGTCAAAGGACCCCTTCACAGGGGTCGCCTAATACATCCCGCATATCAGATATTTACATTATGATTCACAACAGTTGCAAATTTACAGTTATGAAGTAGCAACGAACATAATCGTATGGTTGGGGGTCACCACAACATGAGGAACTGTGTGAAAGGGTTGTGGCCTTAGGAAGATTGAGAACCACTGGACTAGAGAATGGAAAGGGCATTAAAACAAAGGCTACCAATGGGAAAGTTATTTCTGCAGTGCCATGAAACGATGACAGTGGCTTTTACTAGCGCCTGTGCAGTGGTTTCAGGGAGATCAACAGTAGTTGAGAGTATTGGAGTTGGAGAGTATTGAGTCAAGGGTGCCTCCTAAGCAGTGAGCTTACACACCTGGACAGTAGAGAAAGGAACAGGGGAGCCGGGTTTGGAAGGCTAACAGGCATTCAGACATGGTTTTCTTGGGTTGGAAATACTTATGAGATATTCAGAGTATTTTTAGATACACAACCCAGGACCTCTAAGGAAAAGTCTGGGCTGGACATAAAAACGCGTGGGACCCTCATTAAAGAGATGACTATGGACCACCCGAGAAGACATGTCACTTCCCAGGGGAGGGGAGAGAGCTGAAGTGAACAGAGAAGGGGCTCGGGAACAGTATGTTCTGAGAGGGGGAGAACTTAAAGGTAGCCTCTAATCTCATCCTTCCCCAAGGTGCCCAACCATGGCCCTCTTTCATTTTTCCTGCTAAATTCAAAGTTGTTCTTTATCACTTACCCCAATCCAAAATTGCCCACATGTCCAGTTTGGGCCCTCTAGCATATGAAGGGGTAACCCTCCAAACCCCCCAAAATGGGAAAAAGCTCCACTGGGCAGAGTTTCCATAATATGCATTTTTCCCGCTAGGTGAGCATCGAGCAACTCACTCTGAGTTAGTGCACCCAGTGGCATCCCCTGGAGAGGTTGTTCTCTTGGTCACAGTGAATGTTTTCGTAAAAGCCATTTCACTCATGTGATGGCTGATTTAAAAGAACAGCTGTGACATTGTGTTTCCTGCTCAGGGGGGTGGAAAGGGCCACAGAAACCATTGTGTTGTGAACACAGCTTACAAGGACAGCACTATGGGAAAACCTCAAGTGCACAAGTGGTTTTCTCATTGGATAGTGGCACATGTTGATGGCAAACCTCATTCTGGATGTCCTTCAACTTCCCGAACAGATGAAAATGTCAACAAAATCCGTGCACTTGTGCTCGAAGACCGATGATGGACCGCTGAACATATGGGGCAGAAATCTGGATTATCTTGGGGCTTGGTTCAGCGAATTGTAATAGATTTGGGAATGAGAAGTGTTGCTGCGACATTCATGCCTCGGGTTTTGACTGATCAGAAAAAAGAGCGTCAAGGAGAACCATGCCGTGCTCTGAAAGAACAGCTCCGAAGCAACCCAGAATTATTCCTCAAGGTCATTACTGGTGACGACACATGGTGCTATTCTCACAACCTCGAAAGCAAATAGCAATCAAGTCAGTGGAAGACACGATTGTTGCCTCGCCCCCAGAAAACTTGTCAAGTGAAATCAAAGATCAAGAAGATGCTCATTGGTTTTTCTGACATGAGAAAGATAGTACATTTTGAGTTCTTTCCCTCAGATCTGACGTTTTCATAGCATTTAATTATAACATTTATTATAAATCCATGGACGAATGTGACAATTTGGTTGCATTTTTTAAAAAGTTGAAAATTTTATTTTTTTAATATAATTTGGTTGTTTTATATATTGATAACTATGAAAGTAAAGGATAAAAACACAAAAATATTTTTTCCTGAAATTAAAAATTCAGGCGTTATAGGGTTAATAAAACTTCCTATTTAGAGGTTCTGAAAAGATTGTGTAACAGTGTGCAAGAAAAAAAGACATAAAAAAAAAAAGAAAGAAAGAAAAAAGCCCTGATTTGTGGCAGACGGTTTGCCACCACGACAATGTACCAGCTCACACAGCCATCTCAGTGTGCCAGTTTGGGGCAAAACACAGCATGCCTTTCTTGCCAGACACACCTGACCTGGCTCTGTGTGACTTCTTTTTGTTTCCATGAATCAAGAGGGGCTTGAAAGGACGGCGATTTGAAGATATAGAAGAGGTGAAGAAAAAAAATGAGGGAGATGCCGTCAGCCATCCACACAGATGAGTTTGAAAAATGTTTCCAAGAATGGAATCGCCGATTTGACAGCTGTGTTAAGTGTAATGGAGAGTACTTGGGTTAGTAATAAAGTTGTTAGCTTTGGGGAGTGGCATGAGTGTGGGGGGGATTCCTTTTTTTGGGGGGGCACCCCCTCATACTTACTTGATTTTAATCTAAAAGTACTTTAACCCATACAGTTCAATATCAATGGATGAGAGAAAAAATTTTATAGATAGGTGCAGATTAACTGACAAGTTTCATGTGACCAGATGCAAAGTTTTGTGACACAGAGTGGATTTTTGAGATATACTCTCAAAATGGATAGTGGGCTAGTGAACACAAGAATTATTACATATTATGGGAATGAAATATGTTAATACAAATAAGTTGCTTAAAACAGTGACTGGCAAACCCACAGTGTGGCAGTTAAGCTCTGGTGGAGTAGTGGTTACACGTTGATCTGCTAACCCACAAGGTTAGAAGTTCAAACCTACCAGCTACTCCAAGCTGTAAAGATTCAAAGTCTCTGAAACTCAAAGGGGGTGCGGGTGTCCTGTAGGGTCGCTATGAGTTGGAATCGACCCGATGGCAGTGAGGGTGTTTGTTTTGTACATTTTATATTACTACTCGTATTAAGAGAGGCAAGAAGACAGTCCCTCGAAGAGTCCCAATATGAGGCCAGTGGACCAAGCAGCAGTAGCCAGGGATCCGAGACAGGAGCAGGGGGAGAAATCGCACCAGATGTGCCACGTCTGCATGCCAGGGCGTCGCCACCACTTGTCTCTCGCTGTGGTACAGATAGTCTTTTCTCTTTACCAAGGAATTAGCAGAGACAGATTGGTTTAGAAGCCTTGAGACTGCTGTCATTTCTGCTTCCTGGGAATCAGAGCTATGGCCTCATTCATAAAATGCTTCAATCCAAAATCGGGCCTTTAAATGCCAGGGGGTTTTCTCCCAGGTCATTCAGCATAGATACGTTTTCTATGTACTGTTTTTCTTGTTTTATTTCCATATCCTTAAGACAATACAAAAGAACCCTCTAGCCACAAGCATTGGCTTCTACTTTAATTAAGAACAAGAGTCAGATGACCTGGCTTTCAATTCTCCCCGCTCAGCCTCCCCCTAACTACACCAATTGTATATCCTTTTGGTTCCTTTTAATAGCTCTGTGCCTATATCTCCTTATCTTGATCCATTGTTATTAAGATTAAATGACATATAACACATTTCAGAACAACTCCAGGCACATAACAATCATTTAATAACAGCAATTACAAAATGCTGTTGTCTTGTTAATGTTGTGGTGTGCTCTTGTTTACTTCCAAAATATGAAACAATATTTCCCCAGTAACGTTCTCATTCCCCCTGCACCACCACCACCACCACCTTGTGGTCTAACATCTTTGCCTTTCTTGCTTGCTTGGATCGCAGTCACTAGAAAAGCATCAAACGTTTTTTAAGTCTCATTAAAAAAAAAAAGAATACTGTATATGCTTGTGTATATGCCTAGTTTTTCAGCACATTTCTAATGCAGTTTTTGTGGTAAAATTAGGTGCCTCGGCTGATATTCTGATCGGCTTGTGTACGGAATATATACGGCACTTTAAGAACAAATCTACCTGAATTGTAAATTCTTTTCTAACTGCAATGCAGTTTTCTGACATACATAATTAAAATTAACTCTAAAACTATGTTCTTAGCCCCCAAAGACTTTTGTAATTAAAGCGAGTGGGGCAGAGAGAAGCGAAGGGAGAGACAGAAAACAGTAAAGCGGGCTCTTTGTTTCTTCAGTGGGGCTGCGGGGAAGGCATATCAGGAAAAGGCTTTACTTAAGCCAAGACAGAACCGTCTTTAATGACAAGTTAACAGGCAACTGTGGACCTCTGGACCTCATTAGGGAGATCAAAGAATGGTCTGGTGAGGCCATGGAATTTAAAGCATCCTTGAAAGTAGAGAGGATTTAGACAGGAAGATAAGGAAGGGGGAGGGTAGGTAGCTTAAAAAACAAACAACAAAAAGTCTGCTTCCATCAAGTCAATTCCAACTCACAGCTGTAAATATTGTTTTTTCCCTTCACAACAATGCATCTGTCATTTACATCTTTGTAGGGGCATGTAGACTCATCTTTCTTTCAGGACACTTCTGGTGGGTTTGAACCAATAACCTTGCCCTTTGAAGTCCAATACTTATTCAACACCAACACAGGGGCTCCTTGCAGAGATAGAAAGTGGTGACCAGAGAAAGGGAAGTGGAAAACAATGTGCATCCTTCATGACTGACATTCAGGCCACCCTTCTCTAAGATCCTCAGAACCTCCACAGTTGCCCCCAACCTACTGAATCAGAATCTGCAGATGAAGATCCCCAAGTGACAGAGATGCAACTGAGACTGTGAGACGTACTGCTCTAGAACATATTGCTGGCTCTCCCACTTAGCTGAACAGTGGAGTCATCTAAAGTGATTTAAAAATGTTTCCTAAGAAACCTTTGTCTTGGCTTACATGTTTCCTGAGACTCATCCCAGAAATTCTGGGTAACTCGGTGGGCACTGTGGCCAGGACACTGGAATTTTTAGAGTTTCCCCAGATCATTCTAATGTACACCCAAAGTTGGAATCTTCGGAGAATGTAAAACAGATTTTCTAAACGGAGTAGCAGTCATTAAACCTTAAAAGGTTAATAGGCAGCACTGCAAGGGTCTTCAGATGTCAAGCTAAACAAACAGGACTTCAGTTGGTCAGCCCCAAAAGATTTCTGACCAGAAAATCACAGGTGTAAAATAAGACATTAGCGAAGAGAAGAGGAGAAAGGTCAGAAAAGGAGGGCACCATATTGTTTGTGACACGCCTGTGAGTCGGCTGATTCAGTGACCCTGTGTAGAACCACTCTTGTGCTGCCTTGTCCTAGCCACTGTTCAGTCTGTCTGTCTGAAGTCACCCTTCGTCTTCATGGACCCTCTACAACTGCGGTTCTCAACCTGAGGGTCACGACCCCTTTGGGTGGCGGGGGGGGGGGCGAACAACCCTTTCACAAGGGTCACCCGATTCATCACAGTAGCAAAATGACAGTGATGAGGTAGCAATGGAAATCCTGTTGTGGTTGGGGGTCGGCACAGCGTGAGGAACTGTATGAAAGGGGGCGGCAGGAGGAAGGTTGAGAACCGCTGCTCCACAAGGTGTGATGTCTCCAGACGGGGCTCACGGATGGCAGCTCCAAAGTCAGCGAGGTCTCCAGAAGCGTTCTGGCTGCGCGTTCTTCCCAGAGAAATGGTTCTGTTCCTCTGGGACTTTCCAGGCTTCTTCACCAGCAGGGAGATTCAAGCGCCTCCCTTCTTTCTGACTTATTCATTGTCCGGCTTTGAAATGCATAGGAGGCCATTCAAAATAGCAGGGCTTGGGTCATAGGTACCTTAGTTTGCAAAGGAATAGCTAGGCTTTTTAACACTGAAAGGAGCCCCGTGGGAGCCCACGTTTTCCTATGCGCGATGTCATTTGATTTCCTGACTGTTTCCATGGGCATTGATTATGGTTCCAAGAAAAATGAAACCCTTGACAACTTCAGTCTTTTCTTTGTTATGTCGCAAGCCAGTTTGTGCCATCTGATTTAGTGAGTTCCCCCCTCCCACCCAGTCCTGGTGCTGTATTCTCCACTTCGTCCAAGTTCTCAGAGCATAGAATTCTGCTCAGTGAGGGCGGTGAAACGACACGACCCTGAGTCGTATCTTTTCTCATTTTAAGTAGGCAGCTGGCCCTTGTTCTGTTCTAAGGACTGCCTTTGGGTCTCTAAGTTCCATGTAGCACAATTAAGTCGTCTGCACTTCCCATTCTTCACAGTGTTGTCTGTAATTTGTTATGATCCACTCCGTTGAATGCTTCTGCATAACTAACAAAACCCAGGTGGACATCTTTCTAACACTCTTTACGTGAGGCCAATTTCCATCTTACATTAGCAGCAATGTTCCTCAGTCTGCGTCAAGACAGGTAACGAATATCCTTTTTAATGATCCGTGCAATGTCTTTCCTCCTCAATTTGTCAGTTTCTCAGAAGTAGCTCATCTGATTGCCTCATTCAGGGTAGATAAGACCAGTCTGTCGATGCTCACTAATGCCTAGACTATCCATCCTTAAGTGTTCGGTCTCGTTTTTGACAACTTCCAAAATTCTTAGATTCATACTTGGTGCATCCCATGTGCTAATTATTAATAGATGCTGTAGGCATTTCTTCTCATTTTTGCCTCATGCTACATCAGCAAAATTCGTTGGCTAACAGAACTTTTCTTTTTAAATTAGAGGTACTTATTTAACCACTAGACTATAATCTATAAAAGTATTATTGTTGCCCAAATTGGTTTTCTGAACTGTGGGATTGTTTTGCCTTGATGGGCATGCAAAACCCACAGGCATACAGATCCCAGAATGACAATGCTCTATCGCTTACCTATTATCCAAACCTAGAAAGGAAAAATGTTTCAAAATCCTCTTTCTGAAAGGTTATCTTGAGAGCTCTTGACCCCACACTGCCCATCAGATGGCGCTCTCCTCACAGGAGATGCAGTTTCATAACACGTATTACTGAATGGAGACGCCCGTCTTGCTGGGCCCCACACTACGTGGTATCAAAGCTTTTTACTCACCATGTGGTCTGCCTGCACCCAGTGTGATTGGGGCCAACGTACCCTAATATTGCATGACCGAGAAGCAAAGATTTATTTGGATAATAAAGGGGGAACTCTTTCCTTTCTTTTTAAACTATCGTCCAAATCATATTCCCCCAAATATAAACAAACGTAATAACATGTTAAAGAATTTTAGAAATGTGTTCCTATTTTTAGAAAGATAATATTTACCTGCATTGAGGTGATAAGAGGAATTACTTCCCTCTTACCAAAAATTAACCTAGAAAGTTGGATTGGATTTTAGGATAAAGCGAAATTATGAAAGATCAGTTGAATTGTAGTGAGGAGTGTCCATCTATAGAGATTCATTAGAAGTTATTAGCCTACATATTTACAATAGGTGAATTTTGTGGGACATAAATTACCTATCCATAAAGCTTTAAAAGAGGGAGTTTCAGAATGGCTGTATTGTGAAGGGAGATGTAAAAGGCCCCAATAAAAGTTTTTTTGGGGTTTTTTTTGTTGTTGTTTTTAAAAAGGCACACTGTCCCTTGGTACTCTGGTAGGATTATCATGGGGCTACCTAAGGAGACTGGTGCCTGGAAGATGAGGATTAAATGGTGAAAGAGAGGTGAGAAAACCCTGATCTGGTTTGCCCCCCTCTGGGACATGACCTGCCCCATGAGTCACTTTCCTTTTCTGGGACTTCTGCAGAACCCTGGCGGGGGTTGGGGAGGTGACAGTGTTGAAATCAGCCCAGCAGGAATTGATACTTTAACTCTGGGCTCCATGAGCCTGTGACCTGGAGCCTGGCAGTCAGTAGCACGTCCAGTTTAACAAGGGGAGTGAGAACCGGCGTGAGGCTGCCAGAGGAGGTGCAACATTGTGGTGATGTGACTCCTGGGCTGATGGGTGGCCCCTCTGGGGAGGAAAGTCTTGTCTGTGGTAAACACTGGCAAAGTCCCTGGGAACGCGCCTGGGTCCTAGTAGATGCAGAATTCTAACGTTTCTTATTCCCGAAAAACCAGTCAGTACTTAGATGTAAGTCCAATAACCTTGTTCCTAAAACTGTCCTTGCCTTATTGATGTTTTTCTCTGGGGTTTTGTCAACCAATCCAGGCATGTCCCAGCCTTTTAATGAAAAGTAATATAGACACGTGTGTGTGTGTGTGTGTGTGTGTACACAACTTTGTTTGGGAGGAAAAGAAATTCATCCCAAGAACTAAACTCCCCACCCGACCCCCCCAAAAAAACAACACAAAAACCTCCCTGCTGTCCAGTCAGTTCTGACTCACGGTGACCCATCCCAAGCACCTGGCTGCAAGGAATGCTTGTTTGTTTTACCCTGGAGGCCAGGCTGGTGCTCTGGGAAGGGAAGGTTTCCCCGTGGAGGGCTTCATAAAAGAGCTCCAATAAAGTGAACTTCATTTGCGCATGACTGATGGTGGGCCGGAAAAGCCAGGACTGCTGGGCAGCAGTGGGCCATCGTTCATTGCCACGTGGAAACACTTTTTCTTAGATGTGGAACAATAGCAGTGTTTGTGAAATGTTCATTGGCTCGGGGGAGGGGGGTTATATTAATATGACACATACAAGAAGGACCGAGCTGTGTTCTCTAAACCCTGTAAAGACCCTGTGTCCACCCTTTTGTGCCCAGGAGAACCAAAGGCCAGATAGTTTGATGTTGTCAGAAATTTCCCAAAGGTTGTCTCCCAGCCATCTCATGTATAGATAAGAAGGCTGAAGTCCAAAGGCTGGGGGATGACTTCCCACTGTGCTCCGGTGGCTTGCTTCCTAGGCACACACACGGAAGAGCTCTTTCTGCTTTGAGCCCTTGACGCACAAAGGCCATGAGCCATGCTCTGTGGAGATCCCCGGGTCACTGGTCCAGTCACCAGCTGGCGTGGGTTAAAAGCCTCAGGTCACACCACCCCATGAGGAAACAGAAGAATGCTTACGTAAGGTCTCATAATTAAAAGAAAGAAATGGCTAAACTGCCTACCTACTGTCTCTCTTTCCACAGGATCGTGGGTTTTTACTGCCAGTATTGAGAAACTCTTGGGAGAGCTGTCACCGGAAGAAGTTCATGGAGAAGGGTGTGTGTGTTTGCTGTTTTCACACATTTACGGCATGATTTTTTTTCTTTTTAATGCAAAGACAAAAACAAAAAACAAAAAAAGAAGAAGAAGAAAACAAACACCCACCATTTTAATTTAGCATGAGCCAATTTACAGAGCATGAAAACTCACTTTCATCCCCAGGATTGGCACGCGTGCAATTAGCAATGCAGTGTACATACAAGAAGCCATGCTGTTAACTGTTGATCTCCAGTAATTTGGTGTCATTAACCAGAGGAAGGAACTCCTGCCGCCAGAAGGGATGAGAGAGATGGAATGATCAAGCCTCGGAGGAACACTAAAATTACTAAATCCACAGCAGCTCGCCTTATTTTTCTTGGACCCAAACTGTCAGGGTATAAACACTATTTCTTTTTTAAAACACCAATAGTTTTGCTGTAAATAATAACACTGTATAAATTCTAACAGAAAAAAAATAGAATTCATGTTGATAAGGCACTGCCTCTTAGAACACCAACAGAATATTGCAAATGCGTCTAACATAATAGGGATCTCAAAGGACTTCACCCTAGAAGAAAGAGGGGAGGGATTTGGGGGTGGGAGGACAGGGGAGGGGGGGGGGATCCTCACTGATTCTTGTATATTAGCAATTATAATGTTTGTATATGCAAAACCGCTAGCTTGATTTAAAAAAAAAAAAAGCAAAACTTTAAAACCTGCTGCAAATTGAAATAATTCCCCAAACGAGGAATTCTGTAGTCCTGTGAAAATTTTTCTTCAGAATACTAATATTTTGATGCATGTGCACCGCCTTATTTTGATGAAATCTTTTCCAATTTTGCAAACACGACAGTATATTGCAACACAGAGGATTTTATCTGTAAACATAAAGCCCTTCATCTGAGATTTGTTGCTGTTGCCAATTTTTCAATGAAATGACCTAAAAAGGGGGTGGGGAACCTAAACAGTAGTTGCTTTAGGGGGAGGGTGGGTGCTAACGGTTAGTGCTTAAAAGGGGGTCCTGCTTGCCGCTTTCGAGGTGGACGGTGCTCACACGAGGCCCCGTTTGGGGTATTTAAACTGGACTGAAGGGAAACACAGCTCGGAGAGCAGCCGCCCGCTGTAAAATCATGACTGTATCATGTACTGGCTCTAAGACGTAGACACCTTCCGGTAAGCCAATCATTTGTAAGCATTCTAGCAGTGTCATATTAGGTTAATCAGTCTGCTGTGTTTTAAAGGGCATTTTTATTTGGGTTTTGGTGAAATTCTTTAATTTGTTGATTATATTCATATAAAATCAGCATTCATTGACACATAGCTCTCCTGACATATGTATGGAAAAAACCACACACTGGATGACCTAGACGATTATTTAAGCAGAAAATAAATTGTGTTAAACTCTTCACCTATCTGTGCTCCGCCGTGTGCTGTGTTCTCGGGGAAAGGGAGGGTCTGACTCCCTGTCTGTGGGGGCTTGGCTCCAGCGCTCTTCCCTCCGGGTTCTGTTCTCCCCTGTCACTGAGGGGGGAGAGTCATCCCCAGTCCGTTCCTCCCCCCAAACTCCCAACACCCACAGATTCGACGCCTTTCCTGGAGAAGCCAAAAAGTAAAGGTTTAGCGGATACGTAACCTTTGTTAGCCTCTGGCTTGGGCTCCCCCGCCAACCCTGGGGACCAAGGCTCTACCTGCCTGCCTTCTTCTCCAGCCTGCAGTTGTGTTAAGCCCCACACTACACCTTTGTTTTATTGGCCATTCCGTCAGTGCGTACAACCTAGAGATTCCACACAGTGACTTTCTAACTTCTCTTGGAAAGCAAGCTTTGGGCACCAACAGGCCATATTCCCACAAGGCAACGACCCGCCGGCGCTGTCAGCACTGCCCTCTCCAGAAGCCGCAGCCCCGGCTACACTTCCTGACTTCCGGATGAGCCTGATGGTTTGCAAGATGGTAAGTAATATGATGGTCCAGTCCACTCACACACTGCCATCGAGTCGATGCTGACTCACAGCCCCCCTTCTGGACAGGGCAGCACTGGCCCTAGGAGTTTCTGAAACAGCAGAACTGGGCAGTACTGGCCCTAGGAGTATTTTCCAGGCTGCAAAGCGCCATCTTTCTCCCAAGGAGCTGCTGGTGGTTTCAAACAGCTGACCTTGTGGAGTGCATGCAGCTCAATGCGTAACCACTGTGCTACCGGGGCTCGGCGAGGCTCTATCAGAGGATAAGTAATAACAGTTACCCCCTTGGCTGCTAATCAGAATGGTAGTAGTCCAAACCCCTCCACTGGCCTGTGGAAGAAAGGCCTGGTGAACTGCGCCTATAAAGATCACAGCCTAGAAAATCCAGTGGGACAGTTCTGTCACCTGGAGTCACTATGAATCAAAATCGACTCCATGACATTGAGCAGCACTGGCGGTGCGCTAGATGATGAGGTCGTCGGGGCAGGGCCCCGGCTGTTTGCATTCTCCCAGTCTCACGGAGGGAGCCTGGTCCAAGTCCTCACCACCCCTGTCTCCTTATCAATTCCCATCGCCCTCGTGACTTCAGGTGCAGATGCAGGTGCTGTCGTTTTCATTGCTATCCACGGATACAGTCAACGAGTGTTTAGAGCTCTTCAGCAATGTCGTGGATTCCCTGTCCATGAGACTTTATTGTTCATAATGAAATGACTTCCCACTAAGGACTCAACCTCCTTACAGAAAACCCGTACGATGCGCCTCCTCTGCATAAAGATTGGGGCTAGGTGGCATTTGCATGACACCCCACATAACTGGAATGCACCCCTGCCTACCCTCACATCTAAATTATGCTGTACAGGAACTCAGGTGAGACCCACAGATGATGAAATAACTCTCACCACAAAGGCCTCTTGGAAAAACAAGGATCAGAAATACGGTTTCCTAATTTCCCATCTGAGAGTTAGGAAGCTCTCTCAGTCCTTCACACTTCAGCGCATTTATCTGAACTGGAAACTCGATGATATGTTCTTTGTCTACGTGTAAGAAGGGAATTTTTGGTATTTTGTTTATATACCTAAAAACTTGATTTGAGGGGGAAGCTGAGGTAAGTGATGGGGCTAAGCCTGCGCTTAATTAAAAGTTCATAAACTTCAAAAACAAAATATCCAAAAGGTGAAGCAGGGTCTTAAATGTGCAAGTAGAATGAATGTTATATATTCCTAGTCTGATCTTTGGAATTGCCCGCTTATCGGCACGTATACATGTATTTAAGCTTTTCCTTGATTGAATTGCTGTAAAGAAAAAAAATGTGACTGATAAATTCCTGATATTTGCTGTTTTCCAACTTTATAATTTTGCCAAATTCTTACGCTTGTAAAATTAAAATGTCTTACTACTCTGACATTGCCAGATTATGGAAAATACACTGTGTGGCATTATCTCGCCGTTTCTTCTTCTCCACCAAAAACACACCAACCAGTCTTCTCCTGCTGCCAGGTCCTCCTCCCCACCTGGTGCCTTTGGCGTCCCCTGGGCTTCGTCACACCGAGGTTTGTATTTAGGGCAAAACCAGGTGCTTGCTTGACGGAGCTCAGGGCTCCCTGGCTGGACCACAGGCTCCATGAGAGAAGCCCAGAAGGGAGCCCTCCAAGTGGTGTCGCCTTACGCTCCGGCGCCTCTGAAGAAGCCAGGAATCCAGAGGCATTTCCGATATTTGAGACGGGAGCCCAAACTCGCAAGGGCTCTTTAAATAGTAAAAGACGCAACGGTGGTGGTGCGATTTATTTAAAACGCAAAAGCAGAGGGCTGATATGGCCCAGTTATTTTGCTGCTTTAATTAAATGAAGAGACGAGTAGTTGAAAAGAAGATAAAGTGAACTTGATCATATATGCTTCCTTCAGGGACCGACAGCTTGGCTAATATGTCCCGCTCACTTGAATCTGCAGGGGAGACATTGTGTTGTTTATCCCTTACAAAAGGGAATTCACTGCCAGCCGGTCGATGCTGACTCATAACGACCACAGAGGACAGGGTAGAACTGCCCCTGTGAGTTTCCAAGGCTGGAACAGTTTACAGAAGTGGATAGCCCCATTTTCCCCCTGAGTAGCAGCTGGTGGTTTTGAACTTCAGGCCTGCCAGATTGCAGCCCAGTGTGGTAACCACTACGCTACCAGGGCTCCCTTAGGGACTCCTAGATTGGGCAGCAAACACCATGCGGGCTGCGTTTCCAACTAGACATCGTAGGATCTCATTCCTGTTCCAAAGGGGTTCCAAGACAAAGTTGACATGAATGTGCTTCTTGGTGTTTGTTCTAGTTTTCCACCATTGAGTCCATTCTGGCTCGTGACAGCCCTTTGTATAACTGAATGAAAACCACACTCACTCCCACCGAGTCAATGCTGACTCACAGCCACTCCTGTTTACCGGGGTAAAATGCCCAGTTTTTCTGCCGAGGAGCTGCTGTGGTTTCGAACTGCTGACCATGCGGACATCACCATTACACCACCAGGGAGAACCACGACCCCTTCTGTGCCGATCGATCACGGTGCCTCCCCCCTTTTCACCCGTGCTTGACCACGCAGGATGTCCTGCTTCGGGAACTGAAAACAGGCCCAAAAGACACCGGATCCAGTCTCGCCTCCGCAGACCCTGACTGTGCTTAGAGGATTTAACTGGCAGCAAGAAGCGCCACCGGACCACTGGAAGTCCCTCAGCTGCCATATTGCTGGGATATTTCCTCTAGGTCCTCCTTGCAACGTCCATAAAAGCAGTGGGTCTCCCGAATGTCCCCCAACACCCTCGGGCACGACTCCTCTTCCGCTCGCTCCGGCAGTCACGCAGTTCTGAGAGCCGAGGGAAAGAAGGCTGGGCTGCGAGTTCTTCAAAGGCATCCCATCCCGACCATACACGCCCTGCGGGCAGGGTCTTGACCTTGCTCTCTGTTCTATCCACAGCACCTAGTCCTCGAACTCTAAACACATTGCAAATAGGAATCAATCAAGAAACATCTGAGGGGGCGCAATGAGTGTACAGATGTGCTTTGCACAATTGATGTATGTATATGTATGGATTGTCATGAGAGTTGTATGAGCCCCTAATAAAATGATTTAAAAAGAAAGAAAAGAAACATCCGTGGGGGAGAAAAGTGGGGAATTTTGCTCTGTGCACCCTGTTGTGTGGCGGTTCTCTTCACAGGCTCAGCCAACCGACGGAAAGCAGCAGCGGCCGGTGTACCAGTGTCATTCAGCTGGTACTGACTTGGCATGTGGCTTTCTCTGGTCACAGTCTCGAGGCTGCACAAACCTCGTGGCAGCCACAGAGGTCTCCCTAGAGGTATGTGCAGCTTAACGGCCGCCACGTGGCTGCGAAGTGCCCTGGAGTCCCCTCTGACCCCCCGCGACCCTCTGAAGAAGAGAAACAGTCCAGTCCTGCACCATCCTCACAGTCAGTCACGGTTAACACCCTCAGTGCATGTGGTCCCTGCATTCATGCCTCTCTGCAAGGGTCTCCGTGGTCTTGTTTGCTGGCCCTCTGCTCGATCGAGCATGCTGTCATTCCCCAGGAAGCTGGTCCCTGCGGATCACATGCTCAAGGACTTGAGGTGAAGTCTTGCCGTCCGGCCCATATAGGAGCATTCTGACCACCCTCCTGACAGTCCTGCATTCTCCTGCCACCCGCGGTGTATTTACTCTCCACCATCACCACCATCAGTCAATGCTGCCGTTCCTCTCACTCCGTCTGGCTTTGCCATGCCTGAGAGGTGCTTGAAAATGCAATGGCTTGTGCCAGTGCCCATCGGCCTGGAAGGTGCCCTACTTCCATGATCTGGATATTCTAAGAAGGTCATCTTATATACAGGAGGGAGGTGAAGTGGGTAGCCCAGAACTGCTGGAGCCAAGGGACTGCACGAAACGTTGGCTTCCCTGGTGGCCCTGTGCAATCCCTACCATTTACCACCAACCGCATCCAGATGCCGAGGCAGCAAGCACTGGCCTGCCAGCCGTCCTGCCCCTCCTTTCCCGCCCCACCTTTGCTGCTGCTCCTCCCACCTGCTCGCTCCTGGGCATTCTGCAGCCTCCACTCCAGTGGGATGTGCAGGGCCTCTGGACAGCAGCCTTGACTGCGTCCCCTTTGTGACCCCTCCACCGCCTATGATGCTTGGCTGGGAGGAGCCCTGGGGGACCCCCTCCCCTGCTGCCTGCAGACCTCGACTGAAGCAGAGCTTGACAACCAGTAAGAGAGGGACTCTACAGTACTTAGCAAAAACATGGCGTCTAACTCCAGTTCTAAACTCTACATAGCCTTAGGGAACCACAGAGGGATGTGCCCTCTGACAGTGCCCAAACAGCAGTGCATTGCTGTCATTGAGTTTGGCCACACTGTAGCAGTAATCATGAGCCCACAGTGCACCATGCTCTCTACTGAGGTGAGCTTCACCCCCATGACAGGACAGTATCCTCACCCTCGTCACTCTTGGGCTGATGAGGAACAAGGCAAGAGGGTGGAAAGCCCATCCCTCATCACTTCTCATCCTTCATGAAAAAGTCAACGTGGTCTCTCCTTTAGACATGATATTCAGGTAAAATCCTACTCCGAGCTTACAAGTACTCGCAGGGTTGGTGAATGACAAGGTACTCCTGGAAGGCCCCCCGGCCATGGCCAGACTTCAAAGACGTCTTGTTTGGATCACACGTCCATTGTGAAAGCCCTTAAATGAACTGCCAACTTAAAAAAAATCAGGAGCTTGTAGATGACGTTTTGACTTCTCTTTAAAATCTAATGAAGTGATATCCTGTTTCTGCAATTTCTTCTGATGGCCGCTGCCTGGAGCAAAGCTGCCCCACAGCCTTTGGACGGACGAGGTTTCTCTCACTGTTCACTCTGGTCCATCTTCTCTTGTGCGGCCTCAGGAAAAAACATTTTTCTCTTCCCCTTGCAGCCTGGTTTGAGAAAGGAGCAGACAGAGACTTTGATAGCACGCTGCGTACATTCTCTCTACCTTTTGGCCAGAAAGCCCTTGTTGTTAGGCGCCTGCCAGTCCGTGTAAGCTCCTGACTACGTACGTGCAGCAGAACGCACCACTGCCCAGTGCTGCATCGTGCTCCCAACAGTTTCTACGCCGAAGCCCACGGTTGTAGCCACCTTGGCAACCAATCTCATCGAAGGCTTTTTCTTTGTCTCTGCCCTTCTACTTTACCAGTCATGATGTCTTCTCCAGGGACTGGCCTCTCCTGAGAGCAGAGCCAACGTAAGTACGTGAGGTGAAGTCTTAGAGCATGCTGGTACTTCCCCCAAGACAGACAGGCCCGTTCTCTTGGCAGCTCCACCATCTGCGCCGCAGTGCCAATGCACTGGTTTGACTCCAGTCTTCCCTGTTCAAAGTCCAACCGTTCTGTGCATACGCGGGCATTGAAAATACTCTGGCTCAGGTCAGGTGCGCTTCCACCCCCAAGTTGACTTCTTTGACTTGACTCTTCAAGACTTTAAATGGGTCTTGCACAGCAGATCCGCCCAGTGCAAGGTGCTGTTTGATGTCTTGACTGCTGCTGCCGTGAGCATCGGAAGAGCTTCTCTGCCTCTGTCCTCCTGCTCTCTGTTGTAACGCGCCAGTGGAGGATGGAGTAGCGGAGTAACTAAGAAGGGAGCAGCGGGTCCGTCACTCCGCTCTCCAACTATCCATCCCTTCTGTCTTACTGAGCGGCATCTGTTGTCGTTTGCTGTCCTCGCTACAGAACGCGTTTATTTGCTCTTTGCTCACTCTTCCAAGTAAGGAGAACCCAATCAGCCTCTTGGTGAAACCTAAACCCGGGGCCCCTCAAGAAAGGAGACCCCACACTGACTTAGAGAAGCAAAACTGCAGCTGCACATTATGCGTGGCCCGGGCTGGAGAGCAAGGAAAGACGGTGGAGGGGGGAGAGAAACGGCCTCGTGCCTGCTGCTTTTCTCCTTCCTGCCGCACTCTGCACATAACCCAGCCAATCGCAATTAAGCGGGACAACAGAATACTCCAAACAAAGGTCAGAGTATTGAATCACAGCCTTGTTCACTGCTACATGGATCCCATTACAAAAAAGAAAGACAGTCTCCATGCCTTTCAGTCAATGAAAGTGTTAACAATATATGGTACATACAGCCAGTGGAATACTATGCAACCATCAAAAATGATTAATCCACAAGCACTCAATGGACGGAACTGGAAGAAGTAATGAAATAAGTTAATCGCGTAGGGATGAATACTGTATGAGCCCACTATGTAAGAAGACAGTAACACACACACATATGCATATTCATAGAGAACCGTGTTCACTGGCGATTACCAAGGACGAAGGCAGAGGTAACCACTCTTTAAATATTCTTTTTGGTAACGGGAGAGTATCACAATATGTGGATATAAAGAACAAAGTTTAATCAAAGTCAATGCCACCTAGAAAGCCCATGAGAGAACTAAGAATGTTCTAAAGAGCAGAACATATATAGTTTGACAACAGTAATCTAAAAATGAGTATATGGCATAAGTATATGCATGTGTATGGGTAATCCAGGTGAGTGCATACGTGTACAAAAACATCTATCACTATGTATGTCTATGTAGAAATATACAATGCATTGTGATAAGAGTTTGTGCAAGCCCCCAATAAAATGATATTTTTAAAAGAAAAAGAAATATATATATGCAGAGATACCATGAGTCACTTAAGGTTCAAAATGTGTTCTGTAAAATAGGATATGAATGGGTTTTGACACTATATGAATATTTTGTGGTCTGGCCCGACTCATTCACGAAGCAGCCCACACAAGTGGCATGCCCTCGCAGTGACATCAGTGCGCAGAGAGAGTTCTGCTTTGTGCTTGGTGCTCAGTCCACATCATGAGCCATCTCTCTGTAGCTGATAAAGGTCCCTTCTTGCTTTTCCCTTTGCCTTGTAGCTCCCAACAGGACAGCTCGTTGAACAAATGGGGAATTTTGTTTCCTCTGTTTCAAGGATTGCCGCAACTTTGGAGTGTGACACGTCTAAATTGCAAGTGACAGCAGTCACTGTGTTTTCACCTCAGTGCTATTGAGTCGCCTTTTGTTTCATTTCCAAATCGATAGTTTCCCTGTGGCTCCTGTTGCTGCTCTCACCGGCACTGATTTGGGGGCACTGGGGAGCCAATATTTCTGACATTAGATGACACACAGAGCTAATCCTCCAGTGCTCAGGAGAGAGATGCACGGCACTTGAGAGTGGATGCTGCCGTCGGTGAAGCATGCCCCATCGTACAGTAAACTCTTAGACCAAAAGTGTGTGCACTACATACATAAGCCAGTACTGTATGTATTTAATATGACAAGACATACGTATTAGAAGTAATGCAGGTACTATAGCATTATATGACACAGAGACAAGACTTTCTACTCCAGCAGTTCTACCCTGTCCAGTAGGGTCCATATGAGTTAGCATTGACTCAATGGCAGTCAGTGAGTGAGTGAGTGCTACCATTAGAGACCTGGTAATGAAATCACTATGTACACAAGAGACATAAGACACATGTATTGCCTGTAGGAATCGGTTGCATTTTCTATGTCCTACTCACCCATCGGGTTTTCTGAACCTGTTATATCGGACCATGGACAGATATGAGGCCAAACGTTGCCCGAATGGATAGTAAGCAGTAGATGAGTGTGTATTCGCAGAGGACAGTTCGGCTTCTTCAGACATAACCACTTGGCAAGAATGGTTTTCTCGATTTGAAAGGATAGGACAGCGTGGACACAAATCAGGTCACGATATCACAGAGTTCATGCACCCTGCTGAAATGAGTAGGGTCTGGCATCTTAGGAGCTTGCCAGCAGCCATCTAGGGTTTAATTGTTGTTCTTTGTGTTGAGAGCAAAAGATGAAAAAAATATCGGAGAAGAGGCCAGGCTATAGAAGGAATAGCTTACATGAACCATGGCCGTGTCTGCCTGAGGTCAGAAAAGCCACACGCGACCTGACCGCCGTTCGTGAGAATTGTGCTCAAGGTCACGGTAGAGGGAGCTAGACAGAACGAGAGGAAAGTGCACAACAGACCTCGGAGTCTTCTGAAGTCCAAGCTCGTGAGTGCTGAGAACTCCTCGAAATGGTGGCCCGGAGACACTCTTTCAGTCTTGAACCAAAATCATGCCTGTTCGGCAAAATAACAGATTGGTTCAAGAAAGAGTATCAACATGGGCACGGTGTGCCATTAAAGGTCAATTAAAGCTAGATGACAAGAAGGCAAGAAACTGACTAACCGGAAAACAGAATATTGAAACTTTGTGAACATGATAACAAATGTCACTGAACAATTTCTGTAGAAGTTGTCAAGTGGGAACCTAATTTGCTGGGTAAACTTTTACAATCAATAAATATTTAGCTATTTAAATAACTCCCCAGATGGGTCTTGACTGAAAAGAAAGAATATAAGACAAATGTTTCCTTGTGTCGTCTTGATTCTGCGAAGGCAGAGGCATTCAGCTCGGTGGTAGCACCGAGAGGAATGGGACCCTGCACATGCTCCTGTGGAACTTGTGCTGCACCGAGGAGCAGACTTTCAAACCCAGCAAGAGACGGCTGAGGGGTTCAGACTCGGGAAAGGTGCGTGTCAGGGTGTACCCTTCCACCGTATTATTCCATCTGTACACCACGCAAGTAATTTGAGAAGATGAACTTTGGGAGGAACACAGTATCGGGGTTGGGGGAAAACTTATTAACCATCTGTGACATGAATATAACAACGCTTTGCATGCCGAAAGCAAGGGAGTTACGAAGCACTTTCTAGTGAGGATCGAGGACTGCAGCCTTCACTACGGGTGGCAACTCAGGATAAAGAAACCTAAAATCCTCACTACGGGGCCCTTAGATGACATCGAGAAAAATAGAGAAAGACTGAAGTGGTCTAGAATTTTATCTTCCTTGCATCCACAATTAGTGCTCATGGAAGCACCAGTCTGGAAGTCAAAGAACACATCCCACTGGGCAAATCTGCCTCACAGGGCCTTTTCAAAAGGTTGGCAAGCAAGGATGTCACTTTGAAGAATAAAGTATCCCTATCCCACGTCATGGTCTTTTTAATATCCTCATATGCATGTGAAAGTTGGACGTTGAACGAGGAAGGATTGGAGCTGGCAGTGAATCTTGAAGGTCCAATGGCCTCCCAGAAGAACTACAAATCTGCCTCAGAAGCAGTACCGCCAGAATGTTCCTTAGGAGCATAGATAATGAGACTTTGCCTCAAGTCCTCTGGATATGTTGTAAGGAGACACTAGGCCCTAGAACAGCGCATCCTGCTTGATGAAGCAGGGGGTCAGCAAAAAAGAGCCTCAAGGAGTTGGAGTGACACCGTGGCTGCAGCGCAGGGACACCAGTAAACCTAATGGTGACGATGGCAGAGGCCGCTTCACTCTGTACGCACCGTCTCGCTGAGTTGGGACTGACAGCAACTAACAGCAACACGAGAAAAGGAGCCAGTCTTCCTTTGACAGGTTTGGGATCTGAGTGATTGAACACCATGTTCGCTTTCAATAACAAATCGCTCATAATTTGACCCTGTTCAGGCCTCCCCGCTGATGCCAATCCACACTACGACTAGCTCAGGAAAACTACAGGCATACCCTCTAATCCAGTACTCTACTCTAGTCCGCGTCCTTGATGGCCTCTCTCCCGTTTCTTTGCTAAGTAAGAGCGGGACTCCATCTTCCACAGTCCCGAGGTTGTGTAATACATATTTGACTGTAGGCGTGATCACTGACTTGCTCTCTATGATTAAGCCTATCTGGACTCCAGCTCTGCTTAACCACACACCGGGTGGCTCGGTCTCAGCACACACCCCACCCACAGGAGGCCAGTGCTTGGATGCAGTGAGGAGCAGAACTGAAGCGCTCACAGCCTGGCTCACTTTGTAACCTGGCCCGCGTGGCTAGCGGGCCTTGCAGGGGTAGATCCCTGAATCAAGAAGACAAGGGGAAAATCCGTGAGGCCTGAACCTATTCAAAGAGGTCGTGAGGCTCTCCAAAATAGCCATCACGGTCGTGGCGACAGCTGGAGCACAGTGGTTCTCGTGGTTCTGACGATGACAAAACTTTGAAGCTCTTTGATTCTCAAGTTTCACACGCCAGAGTGGTCACACTCTCCAATGTCTACGGGAACTAGGCAGGTCATCTATCTTGGGCAAAAGGGTGGTGGTGGACTGTGTTATAGATAAATATTGGACAGCCCCGGTACTGTCACCTTAGCCTTGGCGTTTGCTTCAGCCCCTGAAATAAAAGCCAGGCACTCTATGAGCTGGCATGCTTGCTCTTCATACTCTCTCCCCTCCTGCACCAGCATGCTGCATCTGGAGACTGCTCCCTCCTCTGGCGCGAAAGAAGATGACCTGGAGTAGAGCCTGTCAACTGCGGTGGATATGCAATGTGAGCAAAAACTAAATCTATCCTGTAAGTCGCCACTGTGCTTAATACACAAGCCAGGCATGGAGCAGGGAACCAGTGGAGAGGTCTGAGGGCCCAGCCCCAATCCCAACTACATGGACAGCTGCCCCTCCCCCCAGAAGAATTTACTTCAGAGGACAGCACTGAAGCTACAGCTCAGGGAGAGGGACATGTCTGATCAGAGCACACGGGAACAAATGAAAGGGGAGGAAGAGAGTGGAGCACATCTTGGCCCACCAAGTCTTGAGGATGATAGGCCCGCTCTGAACAGCCAACGCCCAGAGTGGACCATACGGCTAATCCCACTATGAGACAAGATGTCCCTCGTTGACTCATGGCCCTACGGGGGACAACACTAGAGGCTCAGTGTCAGGACTGGCCTGGTCTGACCCCGAGACACCAAGGCAAAACACTAAAGACGTGCGGCAGAGCGACCAGGGGAGCAGAGCAGGGAGCTCTCGGGGGAGTGCAAAGGACAGACTTTGGGGCCAGAGCTTGGCACCCCATCGGACTCCACTGGAGGACACTCCTAGAGGTCAACCAACAGACCGTGAACTATTTACAGATTTTTCTTTTCAATACTTTTAATTTTTATTTATTTATTTCGGTCCCCCAAAAAATACAAGCCAGGCATATGGAATGAAGAAAAAGAGGGTACTGCGTAAGCACATTTCCCTGCTAAAGAGGCTGTCTCTCAGGAGTGTCAGCCTAGTGCTTGCTACCAGGTAGTCATGTTCCTTAAGTGCTTGCAGCGAATCTGCTGAGTTGCCCCCAATATTATGGAGTAGCCCACACAAACCATGTCTGCGAACCACCGGGTTCCAAATTGACTCTTGGCGTTTGCAGATTGAAGACAGTCTAGAATTGTGTTTTGCACATTTATTGACGTGTGGTTTTAATCGCACACTCTGAGGCTGCTGAGCATGACGAAGGGACTTGGTTCCTGTGTTAGCATGGTGGGCTGGCTCCCCTACAGCCCCATCTCAGTGCTCCTTGGTTAGTCTCATTTCAAATTCTGAACTTCCCACAAAGGATCTGAAGACATTCCGATGCTTTGATTTACATCTGATTGCATTTTGGTAAAGGATTGATCTTGTGTGCCTGGGCCTGATGTGACTCCTCCCTCAATAACCTCCATTTGCTCCCTCTCTCTCACGACACTCTAGAAGGGACAAAGTAGAAGCCATGGATTCGTGTTAGTGCACCAGCTCTGTGCTGCCCGGAAGCAATTAGAAACCTGGGCCCAAATACAAGTCAACTACGTTAGCAAGTGGCTTCTTTAGCTCACCTGGCTTTGTTTTTACTAGTGAGGCTTTCTTCGTGAAGGAAGTCATGCACAGATATGCAATATGGTGCAAGTTCCTTATCGTGTTATGGATTGATGTTGTCAGAAAACAGCCCGAGCCAGGCTGGCTTTGTTTCTGTTCCTCAAAAATGCCAAGTTCCTTCTTGGTTTTTTTTTCACATCTCGCTTGCACCGGCTCTGCCCTCGGCCCGTAAAATGCTCAGATCAACTTCCTGCCTTCCCTACACACCCTCTCTAAAGCACCTGGACTCCGTTATTCACTATCGCACCATGGGTGCTTCCTGCACCACATTTATCACTATTCTCTCTCGCTGATCTGCACCCTTGTCCATTGCCCCGCCGATGCAGTGCGCGGCCCGCAGCATCGACCACCATGCCCTACACTAGAAGGCGCAGACATTTCTGCAGTAAATGAAGGAGAAGTGGAGAGAAAGACCAACTTCGATGGCTCCACGGAAGTCTCTTGTGAATGTTGTGACTGTCAAGAGGAACAGGGGCATCCTCAGTGACTACGATGGAGGGTCACAAAGATTTCCGTTTGCCTCTAAGGTTTGCTGTGTTTCCACCTGAAAGGTCGAGGGGGGCGGCTTCTTGGGAAGAGCTTTATACCTCAACTCACCCTGCAGGGCATGTGAGGAAAGCGGTACTGCCACAGTATTTTTTCCATCTTGGCCCAAAGACAAGTGATGGCAGGTTGCTCGGGCCATCTGGTGTGAGTCACAGCAGCAGATCAAGAAGTGTCCGGCTTTGAATCAGCCAAAGTTGTAGTGACTAGTTAGAAGGGACTCCCAAGGGGGTAATCTTTTTTTTTTTTAAGATCATTTTATTGGGGGCTCTTAATGCTCTCGTGACAATCCATACATCAATTGTATCAAGCATATTTGTACATATGTTGCCGCCATTCTCTTCTAAACATTTGCTTTCTATTTGAGCCCTTGGTATCAGCTCCTCTTTTTACCACACCCACCATGACACCTTGATATATTATAAATGATTATTTTCATATCTTACACCAACTGCTGCCTCCTTCCCCACCCCAGTTTCTTCCACCCTCCTCTCCCCACCTTCGCCCTACACTCCTGGTATCTGTACTCCCATTTCTGTGACTGGGGGGTTTATCTAATCTGGATTCTGTGTGTCCTAAACTCTTACCTGAACCTGCAAACATGCTTTGGTCTAGCCCACAGTGAAAGGCAAGACTGGGGTCATGATAGGGGGGCTGAGGAAGCCTCAAGGAACAGAGGAATGTTGTACGTTTCATCAGTGCTATACTGCGCCCTAGTTGATGCTGGCAGCCCTAAGGGTAATCTTAACAGGACACAGGATGAGCATGAGGGCTTATTGGGAGAAGGCTTTACAAAAATTAAAAGCTGTATTGGTGAGAAAAAGGGTCTGGACAGTTGCATGGGGAACTGATTCCCATCACCGCCATGCACCTGCTCACTATCGGAGGGGACCAAGGGATGTCCCACCTGAATTTCATTGAAAACTTTACCCCACCCTCTCACATCCCAGATCTTGCCCCTTCAGGCTTCTTTTTGTTCCCCAAACTCAACCATATTTTATATATTTAAAGCAACATGATTTGAGCCCAGCAAGGATGCCAAAGCTGCCGTTTGGATGTGGTGTAAACAGAATTCTTCAGGAAAAGGGTAGAGAGATGGAACACTGTCTTCCGAAGGGTGTTGCTCTGGATGGGGGACATATCAAGAAAACTTGCTTCCCGTTAGGTTTTTGTTGACGAAAGGCTTCCATGACTTTTTAGTAATACTTGCTGACTTATTCGTACATATGAATAAATGCTATTTACTTCATTCAAAATGTGTCCAAGTCACTGTCCTATATGTCTATATATAAGCCAAGTGTATCTATCGAAAACAAGAAGGAAGTGGACATATGGCCCAAGAACTGAGTGAACTTTAAGTGATGACAGTGTGGGAGGCGGACAGTGTGGGAGGCGGACGACAGTGTGGGAGGCGGACAGTGTGGGAGGCGGATGACAGTGTGGGAGGCGGATGACAGTGTGGGAGGCGGACAGTGTGGGAGGTGACCTGCATTTCTCAGGATTATTTTTGACAAAGTGAATCAGAGACAGCCAGAGAGCTTCACATATATTCTGCAGGCAATAGACATTGGTTGAATGATTAAAGCAGGGGTCTTCAAACTTTTTAAACAGGGGGCCAGTTCACTGTCCCTCAGACCCATTGGAGGGCCAGACTATAGTTTAAAAAAAAATATGAAAAAATTCCTATGCACACTGCACATATCTAATTTTGAAGTTTAAAAAAAAAAAAAACCACCCCGCGGGCTGGATAAATGTCCTCGGCGGGCCACATGTGGCCTGCGGGCCACAGTTTGAGGACCCCTGGATTAAAGGCTTGGTAGAAGAATTGCATTTAAGCTGCGATTTCAGAAATAAGTAGAGGATTTAAATATGTTAAGAAAGAATACAACTATGAATCTTGACTCATTTAGAGAAAGCCAGAGAGTCAAAGAAGCTGGTCCACAGGACTGATCAACTGTCACCTTCAGCAGAACCAAAGATGGTGTCCATGTACCACTACCCATCATTTTGACTTGGGACCAAATTAAAACAAAAAAAACCTCTCTGCCATGAAGTCAATGCTGACTCAAAGCAATCCCCTGTGGGTTTCCCAGATTGTAACTGTATAAAACGCAGTCTTTCTCCTGAGGAGCTGCTGGTGGTTTCAAACTGCCGACCATGCAGCTCACAGACCAATGCATAACCGCTACTCCACCAGGGCTCAGATGATCCTAAATAAAAAAGGGAGGAAAATGTAGAAACGAAATTCAAACTCCTAAAAACAATCAGGCTCATTTGACTGACCGGGTGGCGTAGTGGTTATACACTGCAATATCAGTTGCCAGGTCAGTGTTTGGAATCCCCGGCCCCTCCTGGGAGGAAGATGGGGATTTCTACTCCTGTAAAGAGTTCACGTTTCAGAACCTCACAGGGCGGTCCTCCCCTGTCCTCCAGGGTTGCTGTGAGTCGGGCATCGATTAGCTGGTTATTTCACTGATAAAGACCAAATGAACTCCCAGACTATCGCCTTCAAGTACTCTTTGAAAATGAAGCCAACCCAGAAGTCCCCTTTCAGCCAAATAATAGAGTGGTTTATAAAATCAACAACATCACAATGTGTCAACATTGACCCAGAAGCACAGAGGCGGAAAGGGAAATAGAGGCGGAAAGGGAAATAGAGGCGGAAAGGGAAATAGAGGCGGAAAGGGAAATAGAGGCGGAAAGGGAAATAGAAAGAGAACAAACAAAATAGAAATCAGGAGAATGCGGATAGATTGTGAAGCGGATAACCAATGGCAAAGCGCTATTTGTATAGAAACTGAAAAATGGAAACCTCATTTGCTATGTAAACATTCCTATAAAAGCAAAATAAGATATTTATTTTAAAATATATTCAAAGAGGAAGAACAGCCAAAACGGAATGAAGAAGCTAGGATCAAGGTATTAACGGAGGCAAAGATGGAAACGTATCGGCACAAGAGAGGCGCGGCTTGATGGCTTAAATGCCAACCAAGAAGTGTAAACACCGTGATCACCCTCATCCTATCTGGGGAAGGTCTGCCCACCTGGCTCTGTTTGCCCCCAGCAGATACTCAGTGAAAAGTTGTATAGTACATTGGCCTAACCGGACAAGATCCTAAGGCTTATAAATTGGAACTGTTCTCAAAAGGAATTCCTTAATAAATGGGATTATAACTAGACCTGAAGACCTATGCTTTAAGGATGTGCCATAGGCATCAATCTTGACACAACTTTAACAAAGCATCTTTCGTTCCTCCCCCAAATCAGTGCAGCTTACTTAGTTTTCACCAAAAGAATTTCCTAAAGCCCGTTGGACAAGGACAGCACGTAGTGTCATTGTGTGATTTAAGAATTAACAAAAGTAAAGGAAGAATCAAACCAACTGCAGAACAAGAAACAACTGCGTGATGGGCCAGATTGTTGACCAGCGGACTGACTTTGAATGACAGGAATACAAAGGACTTTCACCTTCCACCCCACCCTACTGCTTTATAGAGGAATCTACAGAGGCCTCTTTGCAACAAACACCTAGTATCAGTTGTGCTTTAATACTCCAGCAATCAGCAACCTGAAAAAAAAGTTTAAACAACTGCATTTGCTGCAGCATAGAAAAGAATAAAACACCCAGGAATAAATTTAACCGGGGAGGTGAAAGATTTGTACACTGAAAACAAGAAAACATTGTTGAAAGCCGTTAAAGACATAAATAAACGGGAAGCCCTCCACGTCTGTGCATTGGAAGATTATTAACATTGTTTAGATGCCAATACTACCCAAAGTGACCTGTGTGCTAAATTTAATCCCTGTCAACATGCCAACAGTCTTTGGGCAGAAAAGGAAAAGCCAATCCTCAAATTCAGACAGAATTATACGTGGCACCCATGAGCCAACACAATCTTGAAAAAGAACAAGGTTGGAAGACTTATACTTCTTGTTTCCAAGATAAACGATAAAACTACAAGAATCAAAGCAATACTAATGCATAGGTAGGCATATAGACAAATGAAATAGAATTGAGACTCCAGAACAGACCTGTACACCATGGCCAATCAATATCAAAAAGGTCACAAAGGCCGTTCGAGAGAGAATCATGTCTTCAGCAATGATTCTGTGACAACTGAATGTTTACATGAAAAAAATAACTGAAAATGAATCAATGGTCCCAACAAAAGAATTGAAACCACAAAACTCCTAGAAGAAAACATAGGGGTAAAACTTCAAGATCTTGTTTTTGACAACGGACTATGATATAATACATTCATCATGGAACTAACATCTTTAGATATATTTTTTACAGGGTTCTTAAGCGATCTCAGGAAATGAGATGGGACTAAGTGCCAACATCAGCTTCTTCACAAAGTTAATTTTGGCACAACTGGTCGCCCTTGGGGAAGGAAGTGATCAAGTTACAAAGAACCATACTTCCAACTGACTATCTGGGTTCAGGTTTTGCACATCTTATCATTAGTAGTATATACTACATACACTGTTGCAGCACATAATTTGCTATCTATATGTAATGTTTCCAACCTTCATAAAGTTTGCATTAAAGATACTAACAATAGCCCAAGTGTCGGCCACTGGAGATCCCCTCACAGAGGGGTCTAGGAGAGGAGATGGGTCAGTCAGGGTGCGATGTAGTACCGATGAAGAACACAGCTTTCCCCCAGATCCTGGATGCTTCCTCCCCCCAACTACCATGATCCGAATTCTACCTTGCAGAACTGGATAGGGCAGAGGTTGTACACTGGTGCATATGGGAGCTGGAGGCACAGGGAATCCAGGGTGGATGATACCTTCAGGACCAGGGCTGTGAGGGGCGATACTGGGAGAGTGGAGGGTGAGTGGGTTGGAAAGGGGGAACTGATTACAAGGATCCACATGTGACCTCCTCCCTGGGGGACAGACAGCAGAGAAGGGGGGGAAGGGAGACTCCAGATAGGGCAAGATATGACAAAATAACAATCTATAAATTATCAAGGGCTCATGAGGGAGGGGGGAGTGGGGAGGGAGGGGGAAGTTGGGAGGGAGGGGGAAGAAAAAGGACCTGATACAAAGGGCTTAAGTGGAGAGCAAATGCTTTGAGAGTGATTAGGGCAAAGAATGTATGGATGTGCTTTATACAATTGAAGTATGTATATATGTGTGGATTGTGATAAGAGTTGTATGAGCCCCTAATAAAATGTAAAAAAAAGAAAATGATTAGGGCAAAGAATGTACAGATGTGCTTTATACAATTGATGTATGTATATGTATGGATTGTGATAAGAGTTGTATGAGGCCCTAATAAAATGTTTAAGATCAAATAAATAAAGATACTCACAATAAACAGTCCTAAAAAATGAAAACTAAAAAAAAAAGGTGGTGGGGAGCAGAGGTATTTGACTTATGTTAAAAGCAATTGACAATGGCATCATCTAAGGAAACTGTGTTGTACATCAAGGATTACCTATAGTGGATTCTCCTCCTATCTGGTCCTCTCCCTTTCTTCTGTGACTCAATGCTAACTCCTGATTTCCTTATATACTCATATAAGTGTTTATTTTTTAATCGTTTCCTTCTCCACACCTTCCCTCCCATTAATTGTGAGTTCTTTAAGGCCGAGGACCATGTCATATTTGTTTGGATACATTAAGCACTCCGGAAAAAGGGATCATGATCCAACCTATCTGATTCAGAGCTCCACCCTTTCCCTGGGTTATCCTCTGCTATATGCGAATCCACTTCTTGGAATACCGTGTCCTTTGATGTAAAACGTATTTCATTTTATTAGTACATAGAATTTTAGAAACAGTAATAAAACCCTTTTTTCTTACCTCTCACACCCCATTCACAGTCATTATTTCACTTCATCCCACCACTCTAGGAGGGAGACAGAGCATGAACCAGATGGATAGGTGTTGTTAATAGAGAAAATAGCAATTTTACTGAAAATACCTTGCTATGTGTATAAAATGACTGTAGTACTGGATCTCCCCAGGTGATAAGAAAAACAAGGAGCTGATACCAAGGGCTCAAGTAGAAAGAAAATGTTTTGAAAAGGATGATGGCAACATGTGTACAAATGTGCTTGACACACTAGATATATGCATTGTCAGAAGAGCTGTCAGAACCCCCAGTAAAATGATTTCTTTTTTAAAAAAATTATAGTCCTATCTCTATAAGTACTAATCCTCAAACAGCCAAAAAAATTCCACAAGACATTTTTCAAAAACCTTTTACTAGATTTTATTTTAGGCTTAATTTCATAATGAGCCATAACTTTTTTTCTTCCTCAGTTCCTTCTGGGGCAGCTTTTTCTTCTGTGCACCCCCCTCTTCTAGCTTCAGAACAATCGGTTCCTCTTCACTGGGGATCATTTCAATGGGGCTGGGGGGGGGCGTGGCTGGGTTTACCCTACTGTGAGCTCTCTAGGTCTGGCCACTCATTTGGGGGGCTTTGTTCAGTTGGATGTGCTCAATGACGAGACAATTCACATCTAAACCCTTCAAGGTTAGCATATTTTTAAGCATATGCCACAGAACTTTAGTAGTCATTTGGGCCCCACAACCCGGTGTCCAACCCAACTGTTTGGCTTTGGCACACCGACCAGCTCTGCCAGCGTAACCGGCACAGCGCACACAGCTTCTGCAAATGCCATGGCTCAGATACGTGGTGGCTTTTCTGATACCCATGCCCTTGATAGCCTGGGCCGTTTCCTGGTTGTTCTTAAAGTGAACCTCAGACTTTAAACCTCTTGATTTGCATAGTTTTGCGGTGTTTTCTATGTCGAGTGAGTAGCAAACTATCTTGGCAGATGACCCAGGCCACTACAAGAAGCAAAAGACCCAGGCATTTCTTAGTGATACGTCAGTCTGATGAAACATAAGTCAGTAGGAAGGACACAGACACAATAAACTAAACTCGACGTCACCTAGAACTGTCTGTGATTAGTGTTCAATATGTTAAGGATCTCTCACCTTGGTTGGTCGTCTTTTGGCTCTTCTGTACTTGTTTCACTTGTCTTGACTTCAATTTGAACTTTCATATGAGCAATTGATGGTCTTTCTGCCCTCAGGCCCTGGTCTTGTCCTGGCTGCTAACTTTGAACTCCCCTTTTGTCTCGTTCCATAGACGTAGTCAATTTGCTCCCTGCGTGTCGCCCCTGGTGAGGTCCATGTGCACGGTCCCTGTTCATGTTGTTGAAAGTGGTATTGCAGTGAAGAAGTCACTGGCCTTGCGGAATTTTTATCACGCGAACCCGCGTCTTTTCTAGCGTCAAAGCCATATTTTCCAACTACCAGCCCTTCTTCTTTGTTCCCACCTTTCCTATTCCAATCACCAGTAATTCTCAATGCATCCTGACTGCGTGCTTGGTCAACTTCAGACTGAAAAATCTGGTAAGAATATTCAGGGTCTTCATCTTTAATTTTAGTGATTGGCATATAAAGTTGATAGTAGTTTTTATTAACTGGTATTCATGTAGGCATTATAAAGTATCTTGTCAGTGGCAACATTATACTTCAGAATCAACCTTGAAATATTCTTTTTAACAACGCGGCGCCATTTTTCTTGAATTTGCCCTTCCCGGCATAGTACAGAATAGGATCACCCGATTCGACATGGCCAATACCAGTTCATTTGATCTCACGAATGCCTAGGACATTAATGTTCATCCATGTCTTTCAGATGGACTCTACTTAGAGAGGGCAGCTCTTCCTTGGTCGTAGTTTGAATGCCTTCCCACTGGAGGGGCCCATCCTCTGGCACCACATCAGACAATGTGCGCTGCTACTCAGAAAGATTTCAGTGACTCATTTTTCAGAAGTGGACCACTTCTGTCTTCCGTATAACCTGTCTTCGTCTAGACTCTCTGCTGAACCTCATTCACCATGGTTGACTCTATTGTTTTAAAAATACTTGTGATACAGTCTCCACCATCACCGCCACCACATACAAGCCACCACACTCTGACAAACTGTCAGGCGAGTGATGGTTTGTTGAAGAGTACAACCTTGAAAAAAAATCCAGCAGGGTTCTACTCTGTCCTACAGGGTCACCAGGAATCAAAATAACTCAATAGCAATACTTTATCACTATTGTTATTTATTATTATCACATTAGCATGCTCCCAAATTCTCCAACATTAAGAATCATATCTTGTCAGATTATAATAAATTGGTTACACCTGCCCTAGATTCTAAATGAGAATCTCCATGTGAAGTCCCTGGAAAGCTATGTGTTTACACTTCGCCAGTTTGGGTGATGTCAGAGGTCTCTCTCCCGCTTTGATTAAATAGTGTTCCTTTCACCCCAAACTGACAGCCCCACTAGAATCTCCAAAGGTGATCTTGATTTGTAAACAGGGTTGGTACAGCCGCCCTCAGTGAAAATGACGGTACATTGGAGTGGGGAAAACATGTAATACAATATGACTTTTGTCCCAGAAAAGGAGAAAAGATCAAAGAAACACATACACACAGGAAAAGGCCATGCAATTATGTAGGCAGAGATTATAGAGATGCAAAGATTGTAGGAATGCAGATCGTTGTGATGTGGATTCAAGCCAAGAAATGCCAAGGTTTGCTGGGAGTCCCAGAAAGTAGGAGATAGGCAATGACAGCCTCCAGTTGTTGGAGAATAAACCTGGTATTTCAAGCCTTTACCACTATTTGTGGGCCTGTGTCTCTGCGGTCCATCACCATGAACCTGAGTTCCATAGCAATAGGTTCCTTCTGGCTCGGTTTTGGTTTCAGAAAGGAATTCACCAATGATATCAAGAGATGCTTGGCTAGGAAGTAGGTCTTAGCACTCGGGCAGTCCTGGTCTTTCCTTGTCCAACCTGTGTCTTCTGATGTCACGTTTATAAATATGGGGAGTATTTTAAGGCCAGTGAGATGAATGAACACGGTAGATGCGACACCGGGTTCAAACACAGCAGTTGGACTGGACTGAGCAGTGTTTCATTCTGTTGGGCGGAGGTGACTTGATAGCCCCTCACAGCAGTAGCTTCAAAGCAGAGAACACTGATGGTTACCTTGTTGACTGTCAAGACATTGAAAAGAGGACATCACTATGTACACATACATATATGTGTACGTGTATTTTTTAAACCTCCCATTCACCCTTAATTCAGTTGGAAGTCATGGATATTTTACATAGTTAACTTAATTTGATATTTTCTTAGTTATTTGGGAAAATCTTGGGGCAGAATAGAGTTGAAAAGAACGAATGGCCAAAATCTCCCTGCTCCCTCCCCACCTGCCAGTCAGTGGATTCCTACTCACAGCGACCCTGCGCAGCAGAGTGGAACGGTCCCTTTGGGGTTCCAACTCCGCAACTGCCACTGAGAAATCATTTTTATTGCGATTCCAGGAGCTGCCCAAGCTACCGAGTGCCTTCTTCTTGGCAAGTCAGCCTTTCCTGAGGGCTCCCATGTAAGCTTTCCTCTCAACAGTCTGGAAGTGGCTGTGGCCCTGCTGCGAGGTCCATCCTCTCCAGGCTGCGCCAGCAGGTCTGCACCAGCCAGGGCTTGTCCAGAGTGAGCCTCGCTTCTTGGTCCCCGCCAGGCAGAACTGCAGCACGTCAAAGTTGTCGGTCCCTACACCATGGTGGGCAACACCGCCGCTGGGGGCTTGAAGCTCCTGCCAGACAGATTGTAGTTGGTGCCGACCCTGTTCTTGATCCGTGTGCCGGCCTTGACGAGGTGGCTCTGGCAGATCCTCTTGGTGATCTCTGGCCGATGGTGGCGCCCTGTCTCAAGCGTGCGATGACGAAGTCCAGAGACCGTTTATGATGCTGAGGTCACGCATTTATTCATCAGAGAGGTAACAGACTTTATAACTAATATGCTCTAAGTCAGCCATCTATAGTCACACCGCAGGCGACACACCAGAGGGGGCTTCCCTTTTCGGTGGAGAGCTCAGACTGGCGTGGTGTCCCCTCTGCACCGAAGGAGCTCTGGCGTTTGTCTGCACAGGCAGGGCTGTCTACATTAATGTAGACTACCCTGCTTACGTCCTTATTACGTGGCTAGCCCCTTCTGGTAGCTTTGCTACGTTTGCCAGCGGGCGCTTGTGTACGTGTGCAAACAACATGACGAGGCATGGATCTTAGTGGGGACTTTCAACGTGGAGTCTCTTTTGCTCTTGTCATAGCCCCAGCACAGGCCACCGAGAAAGCCACGTGGACAGGATGCCAGGCCCCAAGACAGGACACCTTGCCCACCCCTCGTGGGTCCTTGGGGACAGCTTCTTGGTATGCCAGCTGCTGGCGACCCTTTGTAGCTTTTGCCCGTGGCTACCCTGATGGCGTCAGCCACCTGGTCCTGCCCAAACCCCTCGCTCCCTGGAATCTGCAGGCCAGGGTGTCAGCCACAGGGCCTCGGGTCACCTGCAGCCCCACCGGCCGGCCTTCTGCTGGCTGAGAGAAGCCAGTGCGCCTGCACTGGGCCGATGGCCTCGTGCCACTGAGGCGCTCCCTTCTCCAGCAGCTTCTTGCCACCCTCGGCCTGCCACGGCCTGCAGTGCTTCTTCTTCGACTCCCAGCAGCACCAGGGAAGGGCTCTCCACCATGGTCACAGCCTCCACCCCTCCTACCTGTCCCGAGACCACGGCCTGTCAGCCTCACGCACAAGGGGAACATAGCGGCCTCCTACCCGAGGAAGGCCGTGGGGTAGACGGGCTGGAAGGCGTCATCCTTGGGGCAGTTCTTCACCCTCTCACGGTGCCCTGCCGAGGCCGGGAACCCAGGGGAACCATGCTAGTGGCCGAGAACTTCCCATGAGACATTACATCGTTGTTCCCACCGGTGGAGCGAGGCTGTCCATGTGGTGTCATCTGTCTCCGAAGGAGTGGCCGGGGGTGCCCATTGTGGACCTTGTGGTTAGCAGCCCAACTCGTAACGCACAGAATGCGCTCGTGTTGCTCAGGGAAAATCCAATGGGCACTTATAGAGCGAATGTTACTGCTCCCCAAATTTAATGGCAAAGAGATGTGGAAAGAAGGAGAAAGTCACCTATTATCTTAAGTGCCATCATGACCATTACATTCGTGTCATTCCGTCTCAGCCATGAGTAGCCTCACAGGCATCTGGGTATGTTTGTGGGAGGTTTGCTGGCAGGGCGGTGCACAGGATTGCTTAATGCCTTCTTCTTGGTTTATGTCCTTTCTAAACCAACAACTAAAGGGACCCTGCCATGCTTCCACTGTAACTCAAAACCAAAGACAGGGACAATCTTCATCCTCATGTCACAAAGCCAGTCCCTTCCAAACATGGAAAAACAGAGGGAATTTTCCAGCAGAGGGCAGACCCTGCAGAAAAGGCCGGTGTGTAGCAGGATGGGTTAAAGAGGGGGTGTTGTCGGGGCGGTGGGGTGGGGGGAGTTGGAAAAGATAAAGAGGGAGTCAGAGGGTGGGGACAATGTCAGGAGAAGCTCCAAGAGGCGACAGGAAGAAGGAACTAACTTCATGAAGAACCACCTGAAGGGAGCTGACTGGATCAGTGAAGGGGCAGGCTGTCCTCACTCCATGAATGCGGGGCAATTGGAATAACCTTTATGTATTTCTACAAAGCTCACCAGGAGAGCCAGGGTGTTGAATATGCCGACTGCAGAGCGCAGGAATGAGATCATCCATTAAAAGGGCTTCCAAAAGGCTCCGACACTCAGTGAAAGCCGCATAACTATTCCTTGGCTGCTGTTCCCTGTGGCAGTGGTGGTTGCTGCCTGACGCTTCGATGTCAGTGGAAGAAAACGCCTTGCTGGGGTCACTGTGACTTATGAGCAGCTGTGCAGGTGGGGACGCCGCCACACAACTGCTCATGCGGTAGGATGCCATGCGCTGCTCCAGAGGTCAGAGAACAGTTGCTCTGGGACTCTGCCTTACACACACACACCATCCCAAATGAAAAAAATTTGAACATAACTTGACTTCCCTAAAACTTCACTACTGACAGCCTACTGCTGACTGCAAGCCTCACTGATAAACAGACGATGGACAGCTATTTAAGTAAGAGTGTTACACACTATATCCATGCAAAGGCTGTACAGCGAAGGCATTTTGCAAAGAGCACAAGGTTTCTATGTCGGTGTCGCTGCAGCGACAGCCTCATGACTTCTTTTACAGTGGTCTTCAGGCTGGGTTCATTTATCTCGAAATGAAAGTTGACCACAGCTATAGGACTCGATCAATGGTACGTGTGGTAGGTACATAAACTGTTGTCAATTTGAGACTTAAGAGTCAAGGGGCGGAGTTTAGCCTGTCAATCAGGTCGCAGCTTGATGAACTTATTTAGAGGCGCTACGGAGATAAATAGCTCGTTGGAGGTGGGACACGCTCCCTGTGAGATATTCCTGTTGGGAAGACACATGGAGCTGCACTACAGCCCTGGAGCTGAAGGAGCCACATGGAGACCCCTGCCAGCTCCAAGATGCTTCCACTGACACTGGATCCACAAGACTTTCCACCCACTGGCCTGTGATCTTCCTGAATTCGGCATCATTGCATGTGCTGCCTGAGTCTGAAGAGGAATTTGCAGATTTAGGATCGGACATATGGACTAATACCAGATTTATGGACTTGATCTGGATTGGGCTAGGATGTTTTCTCAGTATTCAATTGCTCTCGTATATAAAGCTCTTTCTGATTCACATAGGAGTCTCCCTGGATTTGTTTCCCTAGTCTACCTGGACTAACACAGTATGCAATTCCACTCTTCTTGTAGTCTTGGCATTTCTGTTTCTTGAGAGCACTTCCAGCATCACTAGTGGCTTCACAAGGGCCCCTAGTGTCCGTCGAGGTTTATGGGATGGGTCCAACCACAATGAAAAATACACAGGGACCGTGAGAGATCACTGTGATGCACAACTTACTGGAGAGAGGAATTGCTCATGCGGAGATGATTAGCACTTGACATTAAACAACAGACAAGCACCGTGGGCAAGTAGAGCCAGCTGTGTTCTCAATCTCGTTCTTGTTTCTCGAAATCCACTGCCTTGGCCCCGGGAAGAAACAAGTGTTTTTGTTGTCCACAGAGGTATCGCATGTGTGTGTTAGGTAGCAGGTGAAGATTGAATAATGGGAAACTTGTACCCAGAACCCAATTTTTTTTATTAGCTGGGCCTACCATTACATATACAAGTTCAAATGCAAAACTTTTTGACTATTGGATGAGCTACCTACCGCTTCATTATCCAAAATTAAATTAAAAAGCAAAGATAATAAAGCCAAAAGTGAGAGTGAATCACCCCCCACCCCCAAAAAATCGACTTGTTGCTGCTGCCAGGTGCTTTCCAGTCAGCTCCAACTCACAGGGCCTTGATGGACAACAGCACGTCTTTGTTGTGTTTGAGCACGCCTTGGCAGCCACTGTGTTGATTCTTCTTGGGAGCCTTCCTCTTTCTGCTGACCTTGTACTTGACGGAGGATGATGTCCTTTTCCAGTGCCAAGTATGTGAGAGGAAGTCTTGGTATCAGCACGAGGAGTATTCTGGCTGCACTTCTCTCCAAGACAGAATGGCTTTGTGTTCTGCTGGCAGCCCATGCTACTTTCAGTGTCTTTACCAACAGCACAATTCTAATGCATCAATTCTGCCGCTGTTTTCTTATTCGCTGTCCGATCGCACACACAGATGAAGGGATTGGAAATACCATGGCTAATCGCTTCTTGGCCTTTTGGCTAAGATCAATTGAAAAGACCAGGGCTTGGGCCAGGCACACCTTAGTCAGCAAGGTGACACCCTTTAACGAGGGGCTTGCGCAGCCAATTTGTACCACACCCCACCCCCCAACACACCATTTGATCTCTTGACTGCTGCTTCCATGAGCGTTGACTGTGGATTCAGGCACAATGAAATCCTTGACAACTTCAACCTTTCCTCCACTTATCATGATATTATTTATTGCGCCGGTTGGAGGATTAGGGATTTCTTTAAAGTGGGTTGTAATCCTAAAGGTGGCAACCTTGATCGTCATCAGCAAGTGCTTCAATCCGCCCTCCTTTTCAATAAGACGGGTTGTGTCGTCTGCTTATCACAGGTTGTTAATAAGCCTTCCTCCAACCCTTCAATCCACATTCTTCTTTATCTAATCCAGTTTCTCTGGTTATTTGCACAAAATATAGATTGAGTATGGTGAGATGGCAAACCCTGACGCAGAGCTTTCCTGATTTTAAGCCCCACAGTATGCCCTTGTTCTCTTCGCATAAAGGGATATTCGGCCGTGTAGATTCCGAAGGAGCGCGATGCAGTGTCTGGGATCCCTGTTCTTCTCCGTGTTACCACAGTTTGTGATGATCCACGCAGTTGAATGCCTTGGCAGAGTCAATAAAGCACAAACATCTTTCTGGAATTCTCTGCTTTCAGCCAAAAATCAAAGTGGACAGTAGAACAGCAGCTGCCTTTTCTGAGCCTGGACTGGACAGAGGCCCAGGCCAAGAGTGTGCACGCTGTGAGTACGTGTGAAAGACCATCCTGTATTAACTAAAGCAAGACCTATCATTGCAGGAGGCAGACTCTGAGCTAGTCAGGCTGGCAATGGGTGCTCCCATGAGCAACTAGGCGGGTTTGGAAAACCATAACCTATGGGCAAAATGGAGTTTGGCAACCAGGCAGGTGAGACCAACAGGGAGCCAGGAAGCTGAATGCAAGCATTTACCATGGGTTGACAAAATGCCTTCACTTTTGCTCAAAACGATTTCTATCACAACCCCTTCAACTCTGGAAGCTGCCACTCCAAGGGCAGCTTAAAAGTGCCACTTCCTCAGACACAAGTCATTTGCAAAGAACTCAAAACATTCATGGCATCGAAAACATTCGAGCTGATGCTGAATCGTAAGGACCCCCTGCAACAAGGTAATCCGGGCACTGTGAGTGCCTGAGACTAACTCTTTACAGGTGTAGGAAGCCCCATCTGTTTTCTTTCTTTTTAAAAATCATTTTATTGGGGGCTCATACAACTCTTATCACAATCCATCCATCCATCCATCATCCATCCATCCATCCATTGTGTCAAGCACATTTGTGCATTTGTTGCCCTCATCATTCTCAAAACATTTTCTTTCTACTTGAGCCCTTGATATCAGCTCTTCATTTTCTCCTCCCTCCCCGCCCCACCTCCCTCATAAACCATAGATAATTTATAAATTATTTTGTCATGTTTTACACAGTCTAACATCTCCCGTCACCCACTTTTCTGTTGTCCATCCCTCAGGGAGGGAGTTATATGTAGATCCCCTTTCTACCGCACCTTCCCTCCACCCTCCCAGTATCGCCACTCTCACCATTGGTCCTAAGGGGTTCATCTGTCCTGGATTCCCTGTGTTTCCAGTTCCTATCTGTACCAGTGTACATCCTCTGGTCTAGCCGGATTTGTAAGGTAGAATTGGGATCATGATAGTGGGGGGAGGAAGCATTTAAGAACTAGAGGAAAGTTGTATGTTTCATTGTTTCTACCCTGCACCCTGACTGGCTTGTCTCCTCCCCGTGACCCTTCTGCAAGGGGATGTCCAGTTGCCTACAGATGGGCTTTGGGTCTCCATCCCGCACTCCCCCTCATTCAAAATGTGGGACCAAAAAAAAAAACAACCAAAAAAAACTTGAGGCCTTTCCATTCATGACAGCTGGTAGTAAAAGTCTCTACCTTTACTTCCTCCAACTCCAGAGAGAAGAGGGGAGAGAGCTTGTTATTGTTCTTTGCACTAGTACAAATACATTTGAAAATGTATGCATCCTCAAGCTACCTCATAAGTCAGTACGTTTTCTTGACTTTTGAAAAGCAAGCGCCGTGACCCAGGTTAGGTCAGGGGTCTCCTTGTTTCCTGTACTGTAGAGGAAAACACCGTCGCCCAAGTACTTGTGTACCCCTCATTTGTCTAAAATCCCAAATGGCCCCTTGTCATGGGAATGCACTCTCATGCATCATAGAGCAGGAAGTTCTGCATTCTGGGCAGAGATTTCCAGTGTTTGTCTCCCTTGCCAATCCCAGACAGAAGAAAGCTGCTTATTCAGGATTTGAATATAATACAAGCAGCTGGTGTAATTAATCCACGGACTGGAAGTGAAATGGCTTTGAAAGGCAGCATCGATAGCTAAAGGATGACAAAGAGGAGGAGGAGAAAGAGGACAAGAGTCCAATGCAAAAGCTAGTGGGACTCCGGGAAGAAGTGCAAGACAAGACTGCATTCTTTTTCTTCGTTCTTGTTTTGCCGATAAGGAGGTATGATCAGTTAGCGTGTTGGTTGAAGCAAATAAAACCTACCGAACTCGTTTATGGTAAACAAGATCAAAAGAGGATGTCAAAAGAAAAAAACATTTTTTTAATCTTTATTTTCAAGATGCCAAGCAACTCAGAGAATCGTGGAAAGAAGCTGGGAGGCAGGACTTGGAGGCAGGCTCCAGAGTCACAGGAGTCCCTTTCAGGAGGGGCTGCAGCTGTCAGACCCACTCACTGCCACCACCGCTAATCTGCGCTTGCATTTCTGTGGCGCTCACAGAAGACCCAGAGTCTGGTGGGGGGGTGGGGGGGAATGATGGGCTGAGCTCTGGCTGTGTCCGAGTGGCCAGAGGTCAAAAGAATCTGGCTTTTTCAACTTCTGAAGCTGGAGGTGCAACCGCCTCAATTTCCCTTTTGTCTCTCCTCCAGCAGAAGGACCAGGTTGAGCTGGGGTGCGGCACCCCGCCCCAGGAGGCCCCTATGGAGTGTGTCCTCATGCACTCCCCCTACCTTCAGAGAAGCTTGCAGGAGGCAGGGATTCCACGGATGAGTGACAACAAAGCCAAGGGATTTAGAAGTCACAGATAAGACCAGAAAGGCTTTGGGAGTTTGGAAGAGAAGGGTGTGGAGAGAAAGAAAAAAAAAAGATTTCCTACTATTTGTGGGGTGTTTTTTCCCCTTGGCATTTAAAACTAGAACAAATACTTTCTTAAACAAGATAGCCAAAGGTCAAACACACATATAAAGAAGAATTTGACATCACAAATTATCTGGAAAATGCAAATTAAAACACAAATGTCATGTACTATAAACAGCCAAGAGAGTTATTGAGATTTTAGGCTGGCAGTATTAAGTATTACAAAGGATGGGGGTCAACCAGAAGGCCCTAGGTTGCTGACAGGAGAACCAGGTCAGCAGCATCTACTACTGTATCCATGTAAACATCACCCAGACATGCTACTCCTGGGTATATGCTCAGCAGATCCAGTCCACTAAGAGACAGATGCAAGAATGTTCATATATTTACAAAGTCACACTATCCTCAAACACACATATTATAATATTCTCACATAGTTATAACCCACAAGTCCCCACGCAGTTGAATGGATAAATAATGCCACATGCACACAAAGGGCGACTACGCAGCAAGAAAAAGGGTGTTTTCTCACTCACGTTTTCCCTCTTATGTGTTCTCACTTCCTGTCCCTGTGCATTGCATTCTGCCCATTCTCGTTCGTGTGGAAATTTTGAAAAGGCATTCCCAGCCTATATAATGTTTAGGATTTCTTCTATCTTCCGGGATCGGTCTCCTTGAAGTTTCTGCAGAACAAAGAGGACAGCCACCATTGTACAGGACTTAAAGTGCTGACAGGCTAAGATATTAAGAGCAAAAGCCTCTGGTCTCACCTGAAAACAATGAGCAAGGTTTACGAAGTGCTGTGCTAGAATGAGCCTCAGGTGAGGTCCTCGAAAACCTCGTCTTCTAAACCATAGGTTCCAAAGCTTACTTTGACCAGCACCCCTTTGCAGGATATATATATATATATATATTTAATTACTCAGCATTCCCATTGCAATTTTAAAAATTATACTAAAGGTCATAATGCAGGTTAAAGTATAGGTATCTGCTTTTGCAGTTCTCTCTGGATCATTCTAGCTCCCCACCCCCATCCCAGGAGGCAGTATCATCCACTTTGGCAAATACAATTCTAGACCAAGGTTTTGTCAACCAGGGGTGAGGTGACCACAGTCAAGCCCCATTTAGCCTCTGTTTCCGAGCTCAAAGTGGCTGGAGTAACAAGAGACTGTATGAAAGTCAAGATGCTTTTGGACAAGCCTTGGGATTCACACACTCATCTATTCTCACATTGAGCCATCGAGTGCCTACTCTGTGTGGTTCTTGTTGTACGAATGAGCCCTCGACTCACAGTGACCCCACGTACAACGGAGCAAAAAGCTAGGCAATTTTATGTAGTTTTTGTTACATTTCATCCATTTACTGATTTTTCACATCTGAGATTACTAAGGAAAAGTTGCCTTTCCACGGGAGTTACTAAATTTGCAGGATGTAATCTTGAAGATGTTGGAGACCATCGGATGCAGGCAAATCCCACCATGACATTGGAATAAAGTCGACCCAGCAGCAAACAGAGGTGAGGACCCCAGACAGCAGGGGTGGAGGAAGAGAGAAAGACACAGGTTCTAATGATATCATGATTGCATCTGAAGCCAGCCATATGCATCTACCTTTATGAATTTTTAATGAGCAGACAAATCCACTTTATTGTTACTTAAGTGACTTGTAGTTGGGTTTTTCGGTCTCTTCTGATCAAAACAACCCTGTTTGAAATAACAGAGATGTCTTGCCACAAACCAGTTCCAGTGTAGCCTTGCCTAGGGGGAGTTCAGATCTCAGACATCCATGTTTGCCTCATCTTCTATCCCGGTCCACCAGCGAATAGTTTAGACCTTCTCCTCCCAGTCCTCCGGGGACGGGTTCATTAAGGAGAAGTCATGAGGAGCCTCGCAGAATCTCAGCCTGGAGAATAGCCATGCTATTATGAATGGTTCTAGAAGGCTTCTGGGGACCAGCTGTGAGAAACAGAAACATTGTACAATTTCTAGAATTCTTAAAGGCCCTGTGACTGCTGCTGTTTGGCCCAGCTCAAGGTCCAGAACCCTCTTTTTCTGCCAGAATAAGCTAACATCCAAAGGACAGCTACTGTAAGGAAGAAACTCCGAATCCCCCATCACCTGCATTTAAAGATATTGTTGGGCTTCTGTGTACACCAAGTACCTGCAGTCATGTGAGTAGCACACCCTGAATTGTCCAAGGTACAACCTGCCTGGCTCCATACAATGACCCTGACTCATTAGGAGGGAACTTACCATCCACAGATGCTACAGAACAGAATGGCTTTGCATCTGTGTAAACTACAAATCAGGCCAAGAAAGAAGAGGGTCTGTATATAATAGCTCAGGAGCCCAAGAACCCCTATTTAATATTTCCATTTGTTTCAGAATTCGAACCAGTAGAGATGCATATATAAACCCAAATATTTTCAGAGTCCTCTGTGGTGAGCGTAGGGCAATTATCATGGCCAAGGTTAAGTCAACTGTCCATTCTGGCCTGAGTCTCTATGCATTTGGTTTTCAAGGACACTAAACTGGGTAACCAGTGAATAAACCAACACTGCAGTGTTGAGGCCTGTACACTGTAGTGAGGAGCACTGGTGGCATGGTGGTCACAAGCTGTGCTGCCAACTGCAAGGCCAGCAGTTCAAGACCACCAGCCACTCTGCAGGAGAAAGACAGGTTCTCTAATTCTGTCAAGAGGGACAGCCTCGGAAACTCACAGGGGCAATTCTGCCCTATCCTACAGGGTCACTATTGGCATTGACTCGGTGGCAACGTTTGTTGGGTTTGGGTTTTGTTTAATAATTCAAGTGTGTCAATTCTTTTCAGTCTCAGGTATTAATTGCCCAATTGTTGCCTGCAAATGAGGGGGTTGAAAATTCCCTGACTTGGGCCAAGTACAACTTCCTCTTCAAGGGGATCTTTCTGCTGCTGAACACCATCTTTGCTCAGTGCCATCTGCTGCTTGATTTCTTGACCGCTGCTTCCATGGAAGCTGGTTATGATACAAACAAAGTGAAATCCTCAATGTCAGTCTCTTTCATTTATCATGATGTTGCTTATTGGGCCCAGTGTATGGGGTTTTTTGGTGTGTTTTTTTTGTAAACCAGATGCAGTTTTCTTTATTGTTAACGCCCATTTGCCAAGTTAGGCCAGCTGATTTGTGCACGGGGTGAGAGGCAGAAATGAGATACTTTTTTGAAAATTCATGACAGGCTGATAAAAATTAGAATTTACACACACAAAAAAGGAGAAACTTTTCATATAAAATGACTGTAATCTGATAGAACAGCAAGGACTTCATACATTTATATTCGATACCTGACCATACCTAATTACCTACGATCCCTGGAATCTCAGGCTATGGATATGCTTACTAAGCCAGTTCAGTGATAGAAATGATTAGCATCCATAACCCAGGAATTTTGTCAATTGATACACAGAGTTGAGCTCCCTCTGACGGCTTCTTTGAAGAGCCCGGTGCAGTGCCGGATGAGTTACTATCGCTGTTGTTTGGGGTGCCACGTTCGCCCTGATGCCAAGGAAACACTGCCTGGCCCTGGGCCATGCTCATGGTGTAACGTTTGGGCCCATTGTTGTAGCCACCACGTCAGTCCATCTCCTTAGGGTCATCCTCCCCCCCCTCCCCCAGCATGATGCTCTTTTTAAGGGACTGACCTCTCCTGATAACATATCCCAAGTCTGTGAGATGATGTCTCGCCAGCCTTGCTTCTAAGGAGCTGTGCCAAGATGCTATTATAATAACTATTCAATTTATTATTCACGACTATTAGATTTATGGAAATTATGCACCGAGGCAAAAGCTTGTTGACAAGGGTTGGTGATACTGCTCACAGCCGGGACCACTGAGAAGGTGATGGCCTGTTACACCTTAGCACACACAGGAAGATGTCACAAACAAACAAACAAACCCAGAAGATGCCAATCTTCATGATAGCCTCTAGATCCTAAACGCATCCAAAGTACATGATACGCAGACATAAAACATTAGGTCAAAGAAAGGAGAACCTAAGCAGAACTGATGAGGAAAAATATTTCCTGCCTGATAAGATGAAGCAAGATTTGACTGCCTGCTAATGAAATTGTACCTTCTCCAAACTGTGCTAATGGTTCCATCAAGGTCATCACATAAGCGTGTAGAAAATATTGGAAGCAAAGAATCCCTCCGTCTTTTTTCAAACAAGTGAGGAGTTGTCCAAAAATATCTCACCAGTTATTTTCTTAAAGTTCTTTGAATAATACCAGCTAATAATATGTGACCAGAATAACTGGCCTTAGCTTGTACTGCTGGCAGATTAGTACATTTTGACATAGACAAAGCTTCCAGTTTTCTAATCTTGTCCTTTCTTGGATTTTAGTGAAAAAGTTAAGATATGAAATGAAATAGATATGTCTGGTTCTAAATCTGAGTTTTAAAGTAATGTGAATTTAGCAAACAAGGGTCCTAAAATTAAATCTTATTTTAAAGCCTCCGCTAATTTTCACCTTCACGGTAAAGGCAAAGTAACGCTGAAATAATCTATTTTTGAAAGAGAAAGAATCATAACAATGTCATCAAACGCATGGTTTTTAAAACCACTGACAAAAATACCATCTACTAAAGAGCTGATGATCTGTAAAGAGACAAGTATCTAGGTGGTCACGAAGTTCATGGATAACCTGAAGTTTGTGAATGTTTATGTGTTAGTGCCATTGGTAAGGGCAGGGCGAGTTTATAGTTTATCAGATTGTCAAAGGTTAAAGGTGAAAAGTTAAAATCCCCCCAAAAAAATGTTAAGGTGGACCAGACTAAAGTGTAAGAAAACATGAAAACCAGGTGCATTTTGAATACTGTGACTCTTTAATCAGAGTCTGCAATGAGAACTAGCTCATGTATAAGTTTTACAAAAAATGCTAAACACATAGTTTTAACGCTCAGTTGAGTCCAGAATTTTTCTGGGGAAATAGAAAAGCTGACTTAATGTCCAGACAGCCCATAGTTCATTGGGGTATTGTTCCTCTCTATCCCCCCACAAAGGACCAAATCCTGACTACGTAAAGGATTTGCTCTGTGCTCCCAGCTCCCGAGCCTAACAGTTCACAGCTGCTGGAGCCAGTCCAAGGAGCCTGCTGGATGCGGATGGGTTGTGTATTTCATCTTTATAGACCAAATGGCTCCTCAATAATTTATCATCTGTGTAATGGAGAAAACTAGCAATAAAGCATTATTATAAATCTTTGCCTTCTCCCAGGATAAAGAACTAAAGGAAATTTAACAGGAAAAGGACGTACAGTTTTGTGAGCTAAAAATGTACATGTGTCTGACTTCAAATGGTTGCCCCTGGGTTTTGAGCTAAATGTCCTTGAAGATGCTGACTGAATTGGGTGGAGGTGTGGGGGAGGGAAGCTTCCTGAGAGAGCCCCCTGAGAAACATTTTATCTGCGGCTATTTCCTGTTAACATGCAGAACGATAACACTGTGTCTGAGCCCCCCATTACAGACCCCAGTCTCAGGAAAGGAAAAGGGGGGTGGAGTCTGCATGACTGGTGGTAATAAGACGTAAGATACGTCACAGAATCAATTTCTAATCCAGTTCCCATTTATGTATGTGTGACATTTGTTTTTCATTAGAAGGAATTTTCATTTTAAGATACCCCCTCCTCTTTTTCCCCCTTTTAAAACTTGAAGTGTTAGGCAGCAGTTTGTGGCTTAATATTCCCAGCTGCTTCCCGCCATTATGGTACCTGCAAAGGCCAGTGCACTTCCTGAAAGATGGCAGTGTGGACAGATGGGCACTCTTTGGCCTCCAACATCAAGGAAAACACAGTCTTTAGACGTGTGTCTTTAAGAACCTTAACAAGCCATCAGAGAGCGACAGTCACAACGTGAGCGCTGAATCAAGAACAAGGTGACTCAGAAGTGATAGAAAGGCTTCCTTTTCTTACTGCCAGGTCTCTCAGTGGTGGCAGAAGATCGAAGGCTGCACTCTCAAGAAAGGGGCTCCGTATCTGGAGCCGCAGTGACCAGACTGTCCTGGGTCTCTGCGCTGACCTCTCTCGGGGAGATATAAGGGACGCAGTGGAATATGGCCTTTGGCTCACCAGCCTCTGGGCTCAAGAGGGTGGCAGAGGAAGGGTGAGGAAGGCCGGAAGAGACCCAGGAGTGGGAGTGGAACTTGGCATTGACTCTTCACAGCGAACACAGAAATGTGAGTGAGAATTTCTTGTGGAAATTCGCCTTTTCAAAAGCTTTGTGTACACGGGCCCTTGGGAGAGCCATGAATATGTTACAAAGCAAGTCTAAGGGTTGATCGCTCACTGCCCTTGAGTGCTCACTGCCCTCGAGTCGATTCTGATCCATGGCAACCCGGCAGGACAGGGCACGGCTGCGTTTGTGCGTTCCCAAGACATTGACTCTTTGCCGGAGTCGTCTCTCTCCCGGGGAGCGCCTGGCGGTTTGGAACTACAGGGCTTTAAAGATCACAGCCCAACATAAGGACCACACCGCCAGGACTCAGATACACACATGAACAACTCGCATATGAAAATAGGCAACATCATTAACTAGGCAGATCAAAATCACAGCGAGCTACCACTTGGTCCACCGCACCCCACTGCCCACTGGGATGGCTCCGACTTGGAAACGTGGTGGAGACTCCGAGGTGTTGGTGAGGGGTAGAGATAATGAAACGATCATCGTGTGGGGCTGCAGTTGCAAGATGGTACGGCCACTGTGGAAAAGGGGTGGTGGTTTCTCAAAAAGCTAAGCATAGCACGACTGTGAGTGACCCAGCAATCAGATGACCATCTCGAGTCCTTATGGTGTAGTGTGTGAGTCTGGGTGCTTTAGAGAAACAAGTCCACAGAAAGTCATGTAGCAGAGAGAGTTTTATATAAAGGTAAGTGTGCATCAAGAGAACATCCCAACCCAGTGCTGCCCAAGCCCACAAGTCCAACATTAAACCATCTGTCCAACGCCAATCCACAAAGTCCTCCTCCATCTCACAAAACACACACTATGATGCCGACTGCAGGAAGAAAGCCGATTCAGTGAATGTGTAAGCATCTCAGCACTGACAGGGGTCTCCACACGGCTGCTCCAGCAGCCAGGGCTGTATCGGGGTAGGTCCATGTGGCTTCTCCTCCAGGATGTCACACAGGAAATGAGCCTTGCCAGCTGAAGCAGGGAACTGGCTAAGGGAGCTGCACCCTGGTCCGACCATCACAAAGCAAGAGACCAGAGAACTAGAAAGGCGACACTTACCAAGTCATTTATCCCTCCGCCCTTCAATTAACCCCACATGTGTTATCGGCCAGGTTGGCATAATAAACTAACTACCTCATATGACCTATAACGGATGTTGTGTGCCTAAAAGAACAGAGTCTAAAGAGCCAGTCATCTATACGACACAGCCTGGGTCCCCAAGGGTTGGATAGAAACTCGGTCAAAAAAGTCTAATTCAGAACATATTCTCCCCAGGCAGCTTCTCCCCTTGTTCTATTTTTCTTAAGCATTTTTTTCTTGATGAGGGGTTGCTCCACATTGTTTTCCTTCCAATAGAAATGTAATGGCTTTCTCCAAGACATACACACCCCACTTCCCCCACTTTGAATTGAACTTCTGGTAAGGTTGTTTTGCCACTCTGCTAGGAGTGTCTGTTGGTTTGGGATGACCTTAGCATAATTTTATCGGGCACCAGCAGAATGGTCCTCTCCCCCTGCCCTTAAAAAAGCAAATTTCTTAGCCCCACAAGCTTGGCCCACGGGTGCCAAAAATGTTGCATAAAGCTCAGCTGTCACAAACAGGTGATCTTTCCATCAGTCTGTTAAGCAAGAGCAAAGCTAATGAAAATAACTTTACGGAAAAAATTGGGAACAAGTCTGGAGTTACCAATATGATCAAGAGACCAAGGTCCAATCAAACTAATGGCTCCCGACTGGATCTCTGGGTCCGGTTCAATGCAAGGCTGAGAGGGCATAAGGTATGGCCACAGGTATGTGGATGCTAAAGAGGAACTCTTGAGCAATTATATCAAGGGTCTAAGATGATCGGGATTGCTTACGAAAAAGTCAAGAAAATGGAAGGCTGTACTGAGAAGAAAAAGACTAGAAAGCCTTTGCCCAAGAATGTTTTATGTCACGACAAGGCATGAGGATTACAAGGGCTGCCCTCTAAGAATTCCCTTGGGAAACCTTATCCCATTATTTTACAGTAATCCCATTACTTTACAGCCTCCTCTTGACCTTTCAGACTCCATTTTGCTCCCCAAACACAAAGAACATGTCAAAGGAACACACGTTCGGTCCCTCGAGGACGTCAAAATTGTCATTTTAAATGCAGCTCAAATTGGCAAAGGACACTATGCAGAAGCTAGTCCCTAAAGCCAAAAATAAAACTGCTACCAACCCTGCATATGGGAAAGGCATTATAAGAAATAACCCAGAAACCAAACCCACTGCTATTGAGTCGACGCTAACCCACCGTGACCTTACAGTACAGAGCAGTGGCTCCCTGCATTTCCAAGATTCTAATATTTCCTTTCACTTTTTTTATTTTGAATTAAGTGGGAGTTTACATTTCAGATAATCATTTTTTGTAATCCAACAATTTAAACAACTTATCAACTCCCCACCCCCAAACGGCTTTCCCTTTCTTCCCCTCCTTTTTATACCCCCCTCTTCTCTCTCTTGTAGAAGATAAGATGACATTCTTAGGAGGGAGGGACAGGGTGAGCTGTGCTGGGGGTGTGGATGTGCACTGGGCTGCTAACTGCAAGGTCAGTAGTAGGAAACCGCCCGCCACTCCTCAGGGGAAAGTTGAAGCTTTCTCTTCTCATGAAGATTTTGTTTCAGAAACCCACAAGGGCAGAATAACTCTGTCCTGTTGGATGGCGATTTGTTGGAATCAAGTCAATAGCAAAGAGTTTGACAGGCTTTTGTTTTGTTCCCCCAAGTTAGCCTCTGTCTCCCGTCGATCCACCTGCTTTTCCTTCCATCCCTCCCTTACCCTCCCACTCTCGGTAGGCATCAAAGTCTGTTGCTTTGGGTATGAAAACCTTTATCTTGATATTCTTCTTTCTTTTTAAAAAATGGCCTCTGGGCAGCATTGTCCGGTTTCGAGTTGGACTACTAACTGCAAGGGCAGCCATTCAAAACCACCTGGGGTGCTGAGGAAGAAAGACAGGGCTTCCTACTAAGAATTAGTCTTGGAAACTAATGAGGGCAGTTCTGCCCTGACCTGCAGGGTTGCTATGAGTCAGCATCCACTGGACGCCAGTGAATTGTTTGTTTGTTTGTTTCCTTATTTGTTTGTTAACTTCACTCAGCATAATGTCCTCTAAATCCATCGTTTCATTTTTTGTAATCCAAAAAATTGTTTTGAGCAATGCATAGCATTCCCACGTGTGTATGTGCCAAAGTTATCCATCCTTCCACAGATAGGCATGTAAGCAGTTTCTATCTTCTTGCTATGACGAAAAGTAATACAATGCATCTGGGTGTGCACATAACTGTTCATTCTACATCCCTGACTTCTATCGAGTGCATGCCACGCCAAGGTACTGCGGGAGGGGGGAGCGGGAAGGGAGGGGAAAGATGAGGACCTGATGCCAGGGGCTTGGGTGGAGAGCAAATGTTTTGAGAATGATGAGGGCAACGAATGTACAAATGTGCTTTACATAATTGATGTGTGTATGGATTGTAATAGGAGATGTATGAGTCCCTAATAAAATGATTTTTTTAAAAAAGAAAGAGACAACCTACAGAATTGGAGAAAATATTTGAGAACCATGTGTCTGATAAGGGTATCATATCCAGAATATAGGAGGGCAAGTACAAAGCACTGCTACAGAATCATAGAAAGCATTATTAAATGAAACCACCAAAACGTGAAGCTATCTCTCAATATATTTTCCACCTAGATCTATACACTTCTGAGAGTGGTGTTTCCATCCCTCTAATCTCCCCAGAGAATCATGCACTCTTCCATTTACACTGCATCAAAACTGCAGGTTTGGCAACCTTGACGGGCTCCAATCATCTTCCTTTGAAATACTCTAAGTTTGGGGAGCTATAGAGGGGATGGGGTGATGCCGCCCCATTAAATTCTTGTATGGCAGCCCTTCTACACTCAAAGAATGAGCGGGTGCATTGTGAAAGTTAAAAAAAAAATTTCCTTGGGAGCAATTTTCCTGGCCTTTTTCTCACCAATTCAGCTTTCCGTTTTCTTAAAACATCTTCTTGACAAGTCCCCGTGATGGTCCCTTGACCTTAGAAAATGTCTACCTGATTGCCCCTCTAGAGTCTCCCTAAATGTGGGTTGTGACCCCTTTGGGGTTGAATGGCCCTTTCACCAGAGTCGCCCAGTTCATAAGAGTAGCAAAATTACAGTGATGAAGTAGCAACGAAAATATGTCATGGTTGGGGGTCAGCACAACATGAGGAACTGTATGAAAAGGTCATGGCATGAGGGAGTTTGAGAACCACTGCCCTGCACAGTGGCCATAACCTTCAGAGCTGACCTCTCTGTAATTGAATGGACCCAGCAGATTCCTCAGGAGCCACTGCTGTGACTGGGCCTTTTTAAAAAACACCCCATTGCCTGGCACATGTATTACTGAGAGAATTTCCTTGAAGCTATCAAATGATCACAGAGCTATATTAAAGCACTTACTCAATGCAAGAACACATTGTTCTATTAAATTGGCATTCCAGGATGCACACCTCCCCGACCATTGCTGAAGACAAAGTATGTGCACAAGCAAATGTGGTGAAGAAAGCTGATGGTGCCTGGCTATCAAAAATATATTGTCTGGAGTCTTAAAGACTTAAAGATAAACAAGTGGCCATCTAGTTCAGAAGCAACAAAGCCCACATGGAAGAAGCACACCAGCCTGTGTGACCACGAACTGTCGATGGGATCAGGTATCGAGCATCAAGGAACAAAAAATCATATCATTATAAATGTGGGTAAGTGCAGAGTGGAGACTCAAAGCCCATTGGTAGGCAACCAGACACCCCCTTACTGAAGGGTTGTGGGGAGGAGATGAGCCAGTCAGGGTGCAGGGAAGCAACGATGAAACATATAACTTTCCTCTAGTTCTTAAATGCTCCCCTCCCCCCACTATCATGATCCCAATTCTACCTTACAAATCTGGTTAGACCAGAGGATATACATTGGTACAGATAGCAACTGGAAACACAAGGAATGTAGGACAGATGACTCCTTCAGGACCAGTGGTGAGAGTGGCAATGCCTGGAGGGTGGAGGGAATGTCGGGTAGAAAGGGGAAACCGATTACAATAGTCTACGTATAGCCTCCTCCCTGGGGGAGGGACAGCAGAGAAGAGGGTGGGGGGAGACATCAGACAGTATAACATATGACAAAATAATAATTTATGAATTATGAAGGATTCATGAGGTAGGGGGGGAGTGGGGAGGGAGGGGGCAATAAGCAGTCAATATTAAGGGCTCAAGTAGAAGGCAAATGTTTTGAGAATGATGATGGTAACAAATGTACATATGTGTTTGACACAATGGATTGATGGATGTATGGATTGTGATAAGAACTGTACGAGCCCGCAATAAAATTATTATTATTTTTAAAGCAAATGTCTAGAAAAGAACGATCACAATATATGTACAAATATATCTGATACAATTGATGTATGGATTGTAACAAGAGTTGTAAGAGCCCCCAGTATAACCATCTTTTAATAATAAAATTTAAAAATCAGTTACTGAAAACCCCATGGAATACACACACACAAAACCACATTTCGTTTGTAATTAACCCATGCTATATACAAGCTGTAACCTTAGTAGCAATACTCTTTGGTTTACCCTAACATAAAGAAAGTCATATTAGGGTTAGGGTAAAAAAAAAAAAGAGAAAAAGAAAGAATGTCTCCCACTCAACAGCAAAAAGGCAAACAACCCAATTACTGAATGGCGATCGACTTGAGAGATACTTCACCAGAGAAAACATGCAAAAGGCCCACTGAGCACATGAAAAGATGCTCGACCGTCGCTAGCCAGGAGGGAATGCAAAGCAAAAGCAAAATGGGATCTTACCGTCCACTATTATCAGAAAACCAAAAATAACTAGTGCCAACGATGTGAGAAGCATTAGAAACTTCACACACTGCTGGTAGGAATGTACAATGGTATAGGTGCTGTGAAAACGTGTCTCAGTGCCTCAAGACCAGGAATTACCGTATGACCCAGCTATTCCACTCATAGGTCTGTATCGAAAATACCTCAAAACAGGATTCCGTAAGATGCCTGTACACCAATGTTAATTACAGCATGATTTACAGTACCAATGATGGAAACAACACAGATATCCGTTGTTTATAAAATCAATGGGTGGATGTGATAGGTTTTCTGGGCCAACGTAAGAAGATATAGGTGTTTAGCCTGTCAATCCGGTCACAGCTTCTTTGGAGGTGGAACTGAGATTAACGGCTCTTCCGAGGCTGGCCTCTCTCTGGTTTTCCTTTTACCTCGAGTTGGTGAGCCACTCTGAGACCTGCCAGAGCCCTGTGATGAGCGGTACCATTGGATCCACAAGACCTTGCCCTCACTGGCCTCTGCTCTTCCTGCATTGCATGTGGCTGCACGAGTCTGAAGAGGGATGACGGACTCATGTGGGACTTCTGGATTTGAGTTGTACTGGGCCGGGATGGTTTCCTGTTATATAAAGCTTCTTGATATAAAGCTCTTTCTTACAAATATATGAGTGTCACGGAATTCATTTTTCTATCCAACTCAGCCGAACACAATGGATAAATATAATACAGTGCCACATACCATGAAATATTATTCAGTCAGAAAGAAGGTGAAGTTCAGATACATGCTATGATGTGAATTCTGAAAACTACTGAACGAAATGTTTCCTATGAAAGGACAAATACTGTACGGTTCCACTTTTATTTCTAGATATAGAAAGCATCTAGAAGAAGCAACGCACAGAGACAAATATTTGTTACTGGTGACTGGGCCAGGGCAGTGTTGGGGGAGGGGACTGCACTGGGTGTCAGTTCGGGGTGATGACAAACATGGAAATGGATCACGATGCACTGAATGTGATTGCGCCACTGAATCATACACTGAAAATGGTTAACACGGCAAATGCTTTGTTAAAGATTTGAGTCCATTTTTTAAAATTTAGAAATCCTAAATACGGGTCACTGTATTTATTATTTTAACCTCTGAGCATGCTTCACGCCTTGCTTTCCAGACAGGCCGAATCCCGTAAGAATCCAAGTCTGGGCTGAACAACCAGGCCAGAGACTTCTCTATGTCCCGGATCCATGCCAGTGCACACAGGCGTCCATTCCAGAACCACAAACTAGCCACAGCGAACACTGAGAGAGCGCGCGCTGTACCAAGTGCTGTTCATAAAGTCCCTACAAAGGAGATACTATTATTATCCCATTGACAGACGGGAAGATCAAGGCAGAGAAAGTTTAAGTCACTCGCCCACGGCCTGCAGCTAGTAAGTCGTGTAACTGCCATTTAATCTTAATAAGAACCCAGGGCAATAGAAATCATTTTCATACTTTTTGACAAAGCCACGGATCCAGAATGAGGTCAAGTGTAACCAATCAGAGCTCATAGCATGAGGGAGTGCCGGCGTCAGCATCAACCCCAGCAGAGCCAGGGTCATCTTTCCAGGTGACCAGCACAGCGCCGTGGCATTTGAGTACCGTACAAACGCTTAAGTCTGTACCGTGAGAACATGGAGGACCAGTCCCTGTGACAGAAAGTGAACAATTAAAAAGAAATAAAAATGTTCCCTGGGTTTCTTGCTCTCCCCATGTGTGAAACATCAATCCAGAGGCTAATGAACTTGAGTGTGCCAGGCCTTAGTGGCAAGAGAGAAGAAATGAAAACCAGGAAACGCACACTCCCCACCATCAAGTCCATTCCAGTTCACGAAGGGCCCCATAAGGCAGCGTGGGGCCGTCCCACAGGGGTCCCAAGGCTGTCACCTGGGGATCCAGCATCCACACACACCTTAACTACCGATCGATCCAGGACTGAAGGCGTCGAAGCCACTGTCAAGTGGTCCCACCAGTCTCTAGCTGAAGAGGAAATCGTATCTGTCTTACTATTTTGCATTTTGTTCTACATTTTTCTGCCATTCTGGGGACAGCTTTCTGTGGCCCTACCAGAGACGGCCAAAGTGGTAGCCATGCAGTCTCTAATTTTTCTAGTCTCAAGGTTGTGGCCCCCCTGGTTCATCAGTAGTTTGAAGGAAATGCTTGACTATTTGATTTCCTTCCCTCCTCTTCCTCCTGGACAGAAGGGCTGGAATCCTTGCAGCGCAGCCAGCCGCTGCTAGCGTGGAAGACCGCAGGGGTGACTTGCCACTGCAGGACGCGGACCATCGTCTTGGTGAACTTTTCTTTTAAGATCATTTTGTCTTGGAGAACCAGTATGCCCGCTGACTTAGCTCTCCCTTGAGACTGTGGCCCTCCGTCTTCCAGCCCAGTGCTCAGTTGGAGTTAAGTTTTCAGACTGGGGCTGGGGACTAACATGACACAGCCATGTGATCAGTTTCTGCAGCTCCTAGCAGGCCTGTTGCTCCCGTTTTCTCTCTTGTCGGCCCTTGTCGGCATTGGGGTTTGCAGCCCTAGCGGAGGCCCTCATCTTCTCCCAGTGTTGGTTACGGCTTTCTCAGGGGTCTCCTTGCCTCCCATTGCTCTTCCGGGTCCTTGCTACATCAATTTCTAAGGTGCAAATATGACCAGGTCTCTCCTTGCTTAACGGTTTTAGGGGCTCCTGGTCACAAATCAGATCAAATTCTAACACCGAAACTGAATGGTAATGGCCCTGAAAAACGTGGGTGGACCTTGTGTCCAGCCTTATTGACCACTTAGGCTCACACTCATGCTGTAATCAAGCAGAACTATTTCACGCCTCCTGCTTTCTCGCATCTCACATCTTTTATCTGGTTGTTCTGTCTGTGTGTCTACACACACACACACACACACGTTTATCCTTGTGTTCCCTGTTTGTGCACACACATTTTCCTCAGCAGAAACATCATCTGTTCTTTCAAATTTCATTCAAATATCACACTTTGGGAGGAATCTGTTCCCAAAGCAGCGTGAGAGACTGCCTCTGCCTTCTCACAAAGCCCCGCGGCTAATTTTCTCACTTCAAGTCGTCGTTGTCACATGTGTCCACTGCTGACCCCCGAGACCTCACAAGTCCTGACTGAGCCTTTGTTCATGGTGGTATCTAGGCACATGGCAGGCATTCAATATCCTGAGCTGGGAAAGATCTGAGATTGTGTCTGATTGACAGGCAAGCTAAGAAGGTTCATGGATGCTGGCAGAAGACACAAGCCTACTGGATAATTAAAAAAAAAAAGCTTATTGTTCTATTTAAACCAAACTCTCAAGAAGAGCAAGTGCCACCTGCGTGTAGGAACCCTGCGTTTAGGGCCTCTGAGTCTTTCTTATAGGGTAGTCAACAGGCCTGCCCTGTCCTTGAGGGGAGACACTATTCTGTCTTCCGGAGCAGACACCTATCATTGGGAAGAGCGCCCCAAGGGAGAGCAGTCAGCTTCTCTGCATACAGATGTGCACGAATAAAGAAGGACCATGGACAAATGAATGGATGATGACATAAGTGGCTGGACTCGATCAGCTACCAATATCAGATATGACGCATTTCTGCCTGATTGTATTGCCAACATCATTTACTTGACACGAGACCCTGGGCTGGTGTTGAGGGTCCAATAATGGCTGTCTCTCAACACTCGCCAGCACCAGGATTTCAAGCACAGGCTTTAGCATCAGAGAGACTCATAGGAAAGTTCTGTCTGGGCTAATTATTAGCTATTAGTATGGGGAACATCATTTAGCCTCGTAAGTTCTCCTTACTTCAGAAATGGTTAATATGGTGAGTCAGAAGCCACGCTCCGGCCCCTAACGCCAATAGGACCTCTCACGCAGGTGGCTGCAAAGGCACACTGAGGGGATGCGCCTGACAGTCTTTTTTTAAAATCATTTTATTGGGGGCTCGTACAACTCTTATCACAATGCATACATACATCCATTGTCTCAAGCACATTTGTACATCTGTTGCAATTGTCATTTTAAAGCATTTTCTTTCTACTTGAGCCCTTGATATCAACTCCTCCCTTTCCCCCTTTGTCCCCCCACCTTCCCCTTCCCCTCCTAGTATAGCCACTCTCAATATTGGTCACAAGGAGTTGATTTGTCCTGTATTCCCTGTGTTTCCAGCCCTTATCTGTACCCATGTACATGCTCTGGTCTAGCCAGATTTGTAAGGTGGAATTAGGGTCATGATAGTGGGTGGGGAGGAAGCATTAAAGAACCAGAGGAAAGCTGTATGTTTCATTGGTGCTACACTGCATCCTGACTGGCCCATCTTCTCCCCACGACCTTTCTGTAAGGGGCTCTCCAATTGCTTACAGATTGGTTTGGGGCCTCCACTCCACACTCTCCCTGTCATTCACATTATGATTTTTTGCTTTGGGTTCTTTGATGCCTGATAACTGATCCCATCGATACCTCATGAGAGCGTGCATTGGTGTGCTTCTTCTGTGTGGGCTTTGTTGCTTCTGAGCTAGATGTCTGCTTGTTTATCTTCAAGCCTTTAAGACCCCAGACGCTCTATCTTTTGATACCTGGGTACCATCAGCTTTCTTCACATTTGCTTATGTACCCATTTGTCTTCAAGCGATCATGTCAGGAAGGTGAGCATCATGGAATGCCAGGTTAATAGACCAAAGTGTTCTTTTGTTGAAGGAGTACTTGAGTGGAGGCCCAATGTCCATCTGCTACCTTAATACTAAACCTGTAAATATATGCACATAGAGCTATTTCCCCATCATCATATATAAATATATTCACACAGCACATGACATTCTTAGCTCATCGCTGCGCTTATGGCACATGGACATTTCATTACCCTCACCATCAGAAAATGCGTGCTGAATGAAGGATGAAATCATGACTGCAACCAGGCTGTTATGCATATGAGATGTGATTCATTCTTGCCTGATAGAATTGTCAATGTCATTTACTTGATAGAGGACACTGGGGCCAGTGCTGGAGGTATAATAATTAAAAAATGTACTTTCTACTATCCCGGTTTTGGCTTTTCCTAAGATCATCAATCACCCTTGTCGTAACTCCGGTGACTGGGGATTTCAAGGTCCACAAACACTCTGCTGGCAAGAACTTTTTGCAAGGAAGGTGATCAAACACTTGTTCTTGCCAACAGAGTCTGACCAAGGATGGACAACTTTCACTGTCATGAGAGTTTACTCTGCACTTTAAATTACTTCAGAGTTACAAACATTCTTACAACCAAACCCACTGATGGCAAGTCTAGACCACACGTAACGGCCTGATAAAGGGTTTCTCACACAGTAAATCATCAGTGGACACCCCCCCCATCTTTCTCCCTCAGAGAGACTGGTGGGTTTGAACCACCAGCCTTGCAATTAGCAGCCCAATGCCTATCCTAGAGTGTCACCAGGTCTCCGTAACACTCTTTTTGCCCTGGCTCTCTTGGACTCTCTCGGCTCCCACGTGTTCTGTTCCAGCCACAGGTCTCCTTTCACCCCATCCACCTCTTCCTCTTGAGAATAAAACGCCTTCCCCACATTCTCTATCTGCCTTGGACTAGGAAGAGAATAAATAAACAAGCTTGCCAGAATGTTTAGAGAACAAATACGTCCTCATTAGAGAGGAGACAACTGACCTACTTAAAAGTCAATCTACAAATGACAAAGCAGTACAGACAGTTCCCCCCTTACAAACACCTGCTTGGCCACTGCCCCACCACAGCCCCCACTGGGCAGGCCGCTGTTGCCATGGAAACCACGAGGGGCCAAGGGGGCCAAGGGGATGTAGAGGATCCGAGAACTCAGAACAAAAGAAGGGGGCGACATGGAGAAAAGGAAGAAGAGCGTGCCTTTCCCAGCGTATCCCTGAACTTTGTTTCACTCGATGAAATTGTCCTTGTGGAAGGCCGAGATCCTCTTCTTAAAAACAACTTCTGGTCAGCAACTCTGTCACAATACTCTATGCTTTTTGGGCTCACTAATGGCAAAGAGTAATTCTTAATATCAGCATTTTTTAAAATCAGGGACAGATAAGCCGTCATCAATCTGGATGCGAAGCAACCTCAGCTAGAGGCATTTCTTTGTAAGTTGAATTCTCAGTCACCAGCGGTACACAACGTCAGCCACGCTATGCACGTGCACTTCAGTAGAACGCGGCCCAGCCTCAGCCGCATCAGGAGGCTCTGCCATGACAACCAGCTGCTTCCGAGCCTGAACATGATGAAGTTGAGCTTTTGCAGGAGAGGCAGGACAATCCCCAGCCCCCTTTTTCTCAAATCATTTTAGGGGGGGGGGCTCGTACAACTTTTATCACAATCCATACATCCAGACACTGTGTCAAGCACATTTGTACATTTGTTGCCATCATCATTCTCAAAACATTTTCTTCTACTTGAGCCCTTGGTATCAACTCCTCATTTTTCCCTTCTTTTTCCACCCCGCCTCCCTCACAAACCCTTCATAATTTATAAATTATTATTTTGTCATATCTTACACTGTCCAATGTCTCCCTTCACCCACTTTTCTGAAAACAACCCTTTTTGACAGTGTAACCTTAACTGGTCAAACAGACTCCCCGGGTTACTTAGAAGTCCCAGAAATAAATGCACACAAGTTAGATGACATATATCTTTTTCTGTAATATGTTCTTGTGGCTTGTGTTTGCCATTGAGTTGGTATGGGCTATAAAATAGTTTATTATTATTATTATTTTAAGGCAGGGTATAGCAGTCACACAAAAGATGATTTTAAAAGAAGAATAAATATATCCAAGGAATGTTTACATGATCACTTGTGAAATTTGCCTGAGTGAATTCAATGTATAAAACCCTCTTTTACATAGGGAGCGGGAAAAGCCCAGAATTCGCAGAGAACTCCTCAAGAAGGACACAGTGGGAGGGCTTGCTTACCTGACTTGAACACCTATTGTACAGCCACAGTGGTCAAAACAGCAGGGTGGTTGTGTAATGACAAATATTAAGACCATGGAAAGAACTGAAACCCCAGAAAAGAATTCATCATCATACAGACAGCTGATCTTTGATAAGGGCCCCAAAACATCAAATGGGAAGCAGATGCCCTTTTCAACAAGTGGTGCTGGAAAAGGTGGTGCAGAAAAACGGAGCAAGACCCTAACCTCACTCCTTAAACAAGAATAAACTCAAGGTGGATCATAGACCTTGAGGTAAAACCCCAAACTATTAGGACCATTAATGAGGGAATTGGGACAAACCTGAGAATATATAGACTATCAGAAAGAGGGAAGGATACAAACACAGATGAGGCACAAACTGCCAAGTGGAATACACTGAAGATAAAACACCTGTGTTCACCATATCAGGGGGGAAGGGAAGGTGGGGGGAGAAAGGGTGACCGATCACAATGACCTACCTATAACTCTTTCCCAAGGGGATGGACAACAGACAAGGGAGTAAAGGGAGACATAGGACAGTGCAAGACATTAAAAATAATAATAATATTTTAATTATCAAGGGTTCATGAGGGAGGGAGGAAAGAGGGGGGGAAATGAGGATCTGATACCAAGGGCTCAAGTAGAAACTCTTTTGAAAATGATGATGGCAACCAATGTACAAATGTGCTTGACACAATGGATGGAGGTATGGATTGTCTTAAGAGTTGTATGAGCCCCCAGTGAAATGATTTTTTTTAAAAAATCCCACCTGTGTACATCGAAAGAATTCAACAAGAGAGTAATAAGAGAGACCAGACTGGGAAAACATCTTCAGCAATGACACATCAGACAAAGACCTTATTACTAAAATCTACCATACTCTGCTAGCTTCCAATAAGAAAAAAACAAATAGCCCATTGAGGAAGTGGACAAAGACCTGAGCAGAAATTTCACAAGGGCAGAAATCTGAAAGGCCAATTAACACATGAGAAAATGTTCCCGTTGATTATCCATAGGAGAAATACTAATTAAAACAATTATGAGATACCACCTAACACTCTCAAGGATAGCCCAATTCAAAAAATCAGAAAGCAACTAGTGTTAGGCTGTGGTGAGATAGGAACTCTGTTATCTCAATCTGGCTTGTCATCAGGAATGTGAGGCAGAGAGAGTGTGTCCCACCTCCCGGGGGGAGGACAGGAGTTTCCAGAATCGTCAGGAGAAAGCCATGCCCAACCAGAGGCCTCATTGACTATGACCCGATTGACAGGTTAGACTCCACCCCTTTGCTCAAGTTGACCGGAGATTATGTAACTGCTACAGGATCGCTCATCCACTGCTGGGGACCTGCTCTAGAAATGGATCTGGTGATACCTAAAACAAATGGAAACCCAGCTACCCTATGGCCCAGCAACCCCCTACTGGGCATGCACCCAGAAAAAGGTCAGCAACAGACCACGGCCACATAGCTGCTCTCCAATGTTCGTCTCAGCACAGTTCACCATCACAACGAGTTGGAGACAACCTAATTTCCATCTACGGACGAGTGGATTAAAAACTCTGGTACAGACATACAAAAAGCGGCCGATGCATGAAGCACATTGTCACATGGGAAGAGTTGGATGAAATTATGCTAAATGAAGTAATCCACACACAAAAGGACAAGTACAACGAGTCCACTGAGGTAAGCTCAAAAGGCACAAGGGCCACAGGGGAAAAGCTACTAAATGCACACATTCCTGGGCCGAGGTCCAGGCACTCTGGCAGGGGTTGGACCCAACCCAGGGATACATAGGGCAGCCAACTACAAAGGAGGAGAAAAAGGGAAAGATAGAGATCGGGGTGGGGTGGGAGGACAGAGGACACGAACTCGCACCCATGGGAAGGTATTGTTTATGTTTCCACAGGAAAGGAGAGAGGGACCCGTTCTCAACCTGATGTGCCAACACTTGAAGGCAACATCCCAGCATGAGGCAGTGAACAAACGGAAGTCTGTGGGGCCGGCCCCAATCCCAGCTAAGTGGATCCCCTCCACAGAAGGATGCACTACAGAGGACAGCACTGAAGAGTCAGCCTGGGGGAGGCGTGGGTACGGTCAGAGCACACAGGAGCCAAGTGAGAGGAGAGAGAATGAATCACATCCTGGCCCTCCAAGCTCCAAGGATGACACTCCTGCTCAGAGTTGCCAGTGCTGAAAGGACTGTAGGCCCCACCATGAGAAAATAGCGTTCACTCACTGACCCATAGCCCTACGGGGACAACACTGCAGACCCAGTGCGGGAACTGTGCGCAGTCTGACCACACACACACACACACACACTAAGGGCGTGGAACAGGACAGCAAGGGGAGCAAAACAATGAAGTCCCTGAGGAATCCCCAAAATAGACTGCCAGGCCAAGGCTTGGCACCTCGTCAGACTCTATCTGAAAACATTCATAAGGGTCAACAGACAGACCTGGAACTATTTATAGGCTTTTTCTCCCATGTCGACCTGGGACCTACGGTTCGGGGGGACATGGGAGAGACGGAGGTTGGGGAAAGGAAGGGGGGAGCCAACAAACACAGGGACAAGGGAACATGTGATCTAAAATGGATAGCAAGGAGGACATAGAGTGCCTGGTGGGGTTTAATCAAGGGCAGTGTACCCCAGGGGAATTACTGAGAGCCGAATGAAGGTCGAACATGATAGCAGGACAGGAAGAAAGTAAGAGGAACTAGAGGAAAGAACTAGGAGGCAAAGGACTTTTATAGAGGTCTACATATAAGCATGTATATATAAAATGTATTAATATATAATGATAGGGATATAGGTCTGTGTATACATATTTATATGTTAAGTATTAATGTAGCAGATGGACATTGGGCCTCTACTCAAGTATTCCTTCAATGTAAGAACACTTTGTTTTAATAGCATGGCATTCTGTGATGGTCATCTTGCCGATATGATCGCTGAAGACAAAATGGGTGCATAAGCAAATGTGGTGAAAGTTGATGGTGCCAGGCTATTAAAAGATCTAGCAACTGGGGTTTTAAAAGCTTGAAGAGAAACAAGCAGCCATCTAGCTGGGAAACAACAAAGCCCACATGGAAGAAGCACACCAGTCTGTGTAATCAGGAGGTGTCGACGGGATCAGATATCAGGTATAAGAAGACCCAAACAATCATATCCATGTAAACAAGTGGGGCACAGAGTGGAGACCCTAAGCTCATCTATAGACAATTGGACATCCCCTCACAGAAGGGTCACAAGAAAGCGATGAGCCAACCAGGGTGCAGTATAGCACCAATGAAACATACAATATTTCTCTAGTACTTTATTGCTTCCTCCCCCAACTATCATGAAACCAGTTCTGCACCTTACAAATCCGGCTAGACCAGAGCATGCACATGGGTACAGATAAGAGCTCTCTCGACACACAGAATCCAAGGCACATAAACCCTTCAGAACAATAATGGGAATAGCCGTACCTTGAAGGTAGGGAGAAGGTGGGGAGAGAAAGGGGGAACCAATCACAATGATTGTCATATAACCACCCCTATCCTCCAAGGTCTCAAACAACAGAAACATGGGTAAAGGGGGAAAGTGGACAGTGTAAGATATGAAAATAATACAAATTTATAATGTATCAAGGGTTCATGAGTGTAGGAGGGTAGGGGAGGGAGGAAAAAAAGAGGAGCTGATACCTAGGGCTCAGGTAGAAAGAAAATGTTTTGAAAAAAGGTGATGGCAACATATGTACAAATGTGCTTGACACAATATATGTATGGATTGTTATAAGAGCTGTAAGAACCCCCATTAAAATGATTTTTTTAGAAAACCCTTTTAGTTTATGAAATAATGCATTATTTTTATTTTAATGGAAATGATACAGATTCATATACAGTAAAGTCATTCTCATTCCCACTTCAACCAAATCTCACTTCAAGGACTAAAGCAATGAATACATTTTCAGATATTATTTATAAATAGAATAGTTATGTATTAAATAGGTATTTATTATGTGCCTTCACACACAAATATGCACACCTACTTATTTATAATTGGTACACACACAGAAGAGATCACCTACTATTTTCTTCTTTCTACTTAATATTTACTGAAACTCCTACATTAGTCTATAGTGCTTACTTCATTCTTTTTAAAGGCTGCCCCATCGCTTATTATGCAGATCATTCATACTTACCATAATTAGATCTTCTATGAATGAAAATTTAGGATGTCTGTCATTTTTCAGTCTTATAACAAGGCAGCAATGAGCATAGTTGACCTATCTGCAGACTTTTGGTGGAATTGTTCCATCAGAGAGTTTGCCCACTAATGTGTTTATCATTATTACCAAACTGAATTCCAATAAGGTTGTATTTTCCAGAGATTGTTCTTCAGCGTATGAATGCAGTGGAATCTAGCAGCTGCTGAATCAATGGACAGCGTAGACAGGCCCTAAATCTATCCGAGTCCCTCGGGGTGGTATACTTCCTCATTATGTAAGTCACTAGTTTCCCAAACTAGACTGAACTGGTTTGGGTTTTCGGTCATGGTTTGAACAGGCGGCCTGACTGATAGGGCTTCAGACGCAGATCCGCTGGCCCTCTCCGTCCAGCTTCTCTCTCCCGAGAGCTCAGTGTACTGTACCTGTTCACCCAGAGGTTTCATTGCCGACACCGTTTCTGCCGCATCCACCAAGCTCTGCCTCGGGATGAGTACAGCCAGTCCCACAAAAGGAGCTCGGTCACTAAACCTGTCTTCAGGTTGAACTTGTCCATAAGTTGGAGCCATTAGGTGTGAGTCCTGTCGACTGTCACTTGAATGTTTGTCTTAACATAAAGCATATAGTGCACCTTTCAAGGCATAAAACATTCACAAAACACCCCCAGGGACAATAAAACATCATTAGCATAACACCAAGGCAACTGCCATTCAGGGGATCCTGCCTCACAGTTGCCCCCAGGACAGAGGAGAGCTGCCCCCCAGGTTTCCAAGGCTGCAATCAGCAAACATGCAGAAGCTGATGGTCACCTCCTCTCCCTCTCACCGGGTGGCTGGTGGGTCCAAACCGTGGATCTTTTGTCTGGCAGCAAAGTACTTTACTGCTCCACTAGGTTCTATATCATAGCATAATAATAATAATTATAAGAGTGTTTTGATGCACACCTCAAAGTAGTGCATTATTAATAACTTTTAAACACTGACTTTTAGGGGAGGATGCAACCTTGAGCTCACAGGCTACCCTGTGTTTACTATTCTCGCTTCCCAGAGGACTATTAAAACAAGGGAACAAAATGGTCATTTTATGTTGTTGTTGTTGTTGGGTGCCACTGGGTTGGTTCCAATCCACAGTGACTCTATGCACAACAAAAGGAAACACTGCCTGGTCCTCAAGTGTGAGCACCCTCCTCCCCATTGTCCCTATGACTGAGCCCATCTTGTTAAGGGCCTTCCTCTTTTCTGCGGCCCCTCCACTTTGCCAAGCAAGATGTCCTTCTCCAGGGACTGCTGACAATATGTCTACTGACAACATGTCCAAAGTATGTGAGACAAAGTCTCGCCAACCTTGCCTCTGAAGAGCACTCTGGCCATACTTCTTCCAAGGCAGACCAGTATGTCTGTTTAGTAACGGCACTTTCAGTCTTCTTCTCCAGCAACACACTGCCAGCGCATCCATTGTTCACCAGGCTCCCTCAATCAGTGTCCAGCTTTTACATCCTTATGAGACCATGGAAAAATGCCACGGCTTGGCTCAGGTGCACCTTAGTCCTCAAAGTAACATCCTTGTTTTCAATCCTCTAAAGAGGTCTGTGCAGCACATTTATTTAATGCCATGCGTCTTTTGACTCTTGCCATTTTAGGCACCATAAAAATTTTTTTTTAAAGAGTAAGGATGAATAATTAAATGAAACCTTGGGGGCAGGGCAAAACCCTTCAGTAAAACAAAATGGAAATGGTTTTATAACTTCAGTGTCACTGAACGGTACATGTAGCAACTGTTGAATCGGCGTGTTTCAATGTGCATGCTCTCAATTTCAAGTCTGGGGGGAGGGGGGAGAGCACACTCTGGAAAACAACATCGTGAGAAAACAGGGGATAAAAATCAAAGAAGACAGAGCTTCCTTTCAGAGTCACAGAGGAAGGAATTTAATTTTATGAACCAATATCCAAAAATATCTCAGCAGTTCTTTCGGCTCTCAATGCACCCACTTTCCCTGTTCCAGGCTTTCCACTTTCAAGTATCCAATCTCTGAAGCTTCAGGGTGCTGTCTTTAGGAAGTGGGAATGGCCAAGGTGGGCTCTGAGGCCTTGGTGTTGATTCCAGAAGCACCTTTATTTTAGTCTTGGAATTCTGCCAAGCGCGAGGAGCCACCCGGGGTCAGGCCCGGGACAATAAAGACTGAAATGACAGACACGTTTAAATGGTTGTGGGCAGACGGCAGAGACCAGCAGTCTAAAGTAGACTGCCTGCATACTTGATGGCCTGTCCACCTCCCTGCTTATTTATCACAGAATTGCATGCAGTCGTCCTAAGAGCCATGGGACGCGTCCCATATCTGGCAGAATGGTGATCATTCTCCACATACCATGCCCTGAGGACACGGATTAAAAGCAAACCGACTCCTAAGTGCTTGCTCTTAAAAACATGTAACACTTAAAAGGCAGTTAAAGAAAAAAACCTGCTAAGTTATCTAAATCATTTTGGAACATGGGTTATTGCGAGATAGTGAATATGGAGTATCTCTTTATTCCTCCATTCATTCAACTATTGAATATCTATTAGGTGCCAGAAGCATGGCAGTGAAGAAAGAAAAATGAGGCCTGTGTGCTGTGGGGCCCCAAAGTACAGATAAAAAAATGTACGGATGGCTTATGTCAGTGCCCAGAAAGAATCACACGAAGTCCTCAGATGGGGAACGATGAAGTTGAAAAGGGGAGGGCACGCTGAATATTATGGTTCTTTCTACTTTATTTCATCTATCAGGGTATGCTCCTTCATCTTTCTTTCCTTCCTCTACCCCCATCATACCTCCTTCTTCCTCTGGCCACTACTAGTCAAGGGCAGGTAAAAAATTCACACCCTAAAGGCAGACACACAGATACACCCTCTCTGTGAGGGTCCCAACTTTTAGTTTGATTGGTATTATTAGGAGATTGTTATTGTTGTCATTTTTACTCACAAAGATCCTATGTCCAACATCATGAAACACAGCCTGTGATTGCTGAAGACAAAGTGGTGCATAAGCAAATGTGGTGAAGAAAGCTGACGGTGCCCAGCTGTCAAATGACATAGTTTTAAAGGCATGAAGTTAAACAAGCAGCTATCTAGCAGAGAAGCACCAAGCCCACATGAAAGAAGCCCACTACCTTATGTGATCATGAGGGATCAAAGGGGATCAGGTAACAGGCTTCAGAAAACTCAAAACCAACAAACTGTTGAGAATGAGGCGGGTCAGAGACCCAAAACCTATCTGTAGACAATGAGAAATCCCCTCACAGAAGGTTCACGAGGAAGGGATGAGTCAACTAGGGCGCAGTATAGCTCTGATGAAACACACAATGTTTCTCTGGTACCTTGAGGATTCCTCGCCCCCCACTCTCATGAACCCAGTCCTGCCTTTCACTAGGGAAGAACCGGAGCATGTACAAAGGTACAGATGAGAGCTCACAGCACACGGAATCCAGGTGAGACAAACCCCTCAGGTACAGAAATGGGAGCAGCCATACCAGGAGGGTAGGGGGAAAGTGCAGAGAGGGCAAGGGGAAAAAAATCACAATGATCGACTTATAACCACCCCCACCCCCAGAGGGAGGAACAACAGAAACTGTGGGTGAAGGGAGACAGCGGTCTGTGTAAGATATGAAAATAATAATAATTTATAATTTATCAAGGGGCCACTTAGGTGGGAGGGGAGAGGGATGGAAAAAAGAGGAACTGATAGCAAGGCCTCAAGTAGAAAGTACATGTTTAGAAAATAATGATGGCAACATATGTACAAATATGCTTGATGCAATTGATGTGTGGATTGTTATAAGAGCTGTAAGAGTCTCTGATAAAACAATCTTTTCAAAAAAAAGAAAAGAAACACTGCCTGGTCTTGCATTGGCCTCACAATAGTTGAGCCCCTGGTTGTTGTTTTGGTTTGTTTTTTTTAAGAGAAATACTGGTTTTAATTCGACATAATTAAACTCTCAGCATCCATCATCTTCCTGCCTAAAAAATTTGGAAAATTATTGGGACAAGGCACGGTTCTTCCCTCATCCTTGTTCTGTCTCTTCACTGCCCCCAAAAAGAAAGATTTCAATGAAAATGTTAACATAAAAATTAAAATCTTGTTATTTCTCTTTAAAAAGTGTTAAAAAAAACCCACAAAACTTGTCAATGTTGTTTTGCAAGTCTATAAAACAGCACCAGTAAGAATAAAAAGTTATTAAAAGTCATTCCAGCAACATTTCTGAAATGCAGCTTGCTCTTCCCATTAAAAAAAAAACAAAAACTTTTTTTAAATCATTTTATTGGGGGCTCGGACAATTCTTATCACAATCCATACATACATCCATTGTGTCAAGAACATATGTACATCTGTTGCCATCATCATTCTCAAAACATTTGCCTTCTACTTGAGCCCTTAATATCTGCTGCTCATTTCCCCCTCCCTCCCCACTCCCCCCACCTCATGAACCCTTCATCATGCATATATCATTATTATTATTTTGTCATATGTTACACTGTCTGACGTCCCCCCCCCTGCCCTCTTCTCTGCTGTCCCTCCCCCAGGGAGGAGGCTATACGTATCCTGTAATCAGTTCCCCCTTTCTACCCCACATTCTCTCCACCCTCCAGGCATCGCCACACTCACCACTGGTCCTGAAGGAGTCATCTGTCCTGGATTCCCTGTTTTTCCAGTTGCTATCTGTATCAATGTACATCCTCTGGTCTAGCCAGATTTGGAAGTTAGAATTGGGATCATGATAGTGTGTGTGTGTGGGGGGGGGGGGAGAAGTATTTAAGAACTAGAGGAAAGTTATATGTTTCATCGTTGCTTCCCTGCACTCTGACTGGCTCATTTCCCCTCCATAACCCCTCAGCAAGGGGTGTCTGGTTGGCTACCATTGGGCTATGAGTCTCCAAAAAAAGACTTCTTGGGGCATAAAAAAGGGAATTTTAAAATCTCTGCAGGGAGGCACCAGGTTTCAGTGCAGTCTCTCCTCGCACCCTGGGCCTCCTCTGCTAAGAGAGTAAAGCGGGAGCAAAGAGCGAGTGTGCTCTCTGCCCCAATGTCTGGGTTTACGAAGAGGGTGATGTCTCGGGTACCACACAATCAAGGACCTGTGCCTGAGTCGCAGTAGATAAGAGAGGGGTGCTCTTTTTGAAGTGTGTGTGTGTGGGGGGGGGGGGTTATTATGCCCACACTCCATCTTTCATCTCACAGGGGTGTTATTGAGAACGCCCTGGTATAGCAGATTGTAACACAGCCCCCATCCCTTCCTGAGCAGCCCCAATGAGTTCTATTACAATCACTGGGAGGAGTTTAGTCAAGGGTGGCCCTGTCCTTGGGGTGGGGGTGGAGGTGGTGATGACATCATCCCTGCTGGAATCATCACCTACACCGAAGACTCTCCATGAGCACTCGGAGACTGGGGCCCACGAGCTGAGTCTGTGCCTCCTACGTACATACATGTCACTGCTTCTGCTGCTGGCCCTAGACAGGGAAACACCGTCCGGGACCCCGTGAGTGTCCTGTAGCTACACACTTTGACACACCATCTTTGAATTCCTTGTGGAACTTGCGCACAAACCTAAGCCATGGGAGCTGTCAGAAACATGATTTGGGGGCCTTACACATTGTTTCTCTGAGTGGTAAAACCAGGAGGGAGATTTGCTTTGAGAATGATTAGGGCAAAGAATGTACAGATGTGCTTTATACAATTGATGTATGTATATGTATGGACTGTGATAAGAGTTGTATGAGCTCCTAATAAATTGTTTTTAAAAAAAGGTAACCTTACTACCTATTTCAAGTTTTAAAATATAGATGGGGGGAAAAATGAGAATCATTTCTGGCTGCTCAAGGCAGCCAGGACTGATCTGTGGACAAGGTGGTGGCACCTCACGCAGGTGGCAACAGAGGCCTTGGAAGGGGCTCCCCTTGCTGGAGAGAAAGGGGCTGTCTGGCCCCTGCCCTGAGACGAGTAAACAGGTACATGCTGGGTGACCTCAGCTGTACTGGGGCTGGGGAAGCCCCCCTCTGAGGTCCTGGCCCTGTCCTCCTCAGTGGCCCCTCCCCCACAGCAGTCACAGGCAGACTAGTCCTTGAGGGGGGCGAAGAGATGTCTGATAACAGGCACGTTCCAGGACCTCCCAAGCAGCCTCTGGCGGGCGCCGCGGCCCGTGTTGGACCCGTCTGTGTAGTGTGCGGGGAAGCCGAAGATCCTTTCCAGCTCAGTGCACCACAAAACATCTTCTTTGCCATTCATGACAACGGGGGAAAGTTGGTTTTCCCCCTGTCTGATGGAGTTGGCTTGGTGGTTATTGTCTGTACTTTCGTTAACGTTGCTGCCCTATTGAACTCCGAGCTGTCCTGCAGCTCGAGTTGATTATTCTTTGATGTGGTCACGGGCCTACTGTCCGGGGCAGGCTGCCCAGAAGGAGCGGGCTCTGTGAGCAACACGCTTAGATGGCAGTGACCCTCATGGGGTGACACTCTAGGAATCTAGAGATGTCTCTCTTGTCCCCAACCTTCAGGGCCACAACATTCTCAAACATCCAGAAGAAGGGCCGACCATCCCCTCCTGGGGTCGAGTGTAATTCAGCAAGTGGTAGAACTCAAAAAGAGCCGGCCTGGGCCCGCGTGTAAGCCTTTCCGGGCAGGGTTCACATTTGAGAGATCGTTGCGTGGGCTACCCCCAATCACCAAGTCAAAAGGCCCCCCGTTCCTCAATATTTCTCTTTGTGACGCTCCTGACATCATTCACGTATTTGATATTCCCTTCATGCTTAATGGTTCCAACAGCAGTGGACTCTTCACACGCTTCTGAAGCCACCTACTTCTCTATTTTGATGCCCAAATCCTTGAGGACCAGGTACCCTGTTGCAATTCCATTCAACAAAGACAGGACCCGAATGGGCAGCCTTCTTCCTGCGAGAATTGCAGGATACACTTTGGGGTCTTCGTATTTGCGGCCCATGTCGCTGGTGAAGTCGACCTGCAGGCGCACGTTCCAGTCCCGCCTGCGTCGCGGAACGCCGTGGCAGCTCCATGGCTCCTGCAGCTTGGCTTCCTCGGCCGTGCCCATGTCCACCAGCGCCTCCAGGCCGTCCACGCAGAAGCAGCTCGCGGCCCTGGCAGCACACTGTGCAGTAGGACTGGTAGCCGTCGTCGTAGTCCATGTAGAACAGCTCCAGGACCCGATCTCGACAGAGCTGGCAGAGCCCACCCTCAAAAAGAGGGTGGAAGGAGGCTGTGCTTTCCCTTCCTCTGGACAGGCAGCTATCCTCTAAGCTGCTCCTGTTTGTTAACATCTGAATCCATTTGCTCTCCATTCCGATCTTCCTCTCCTCCGGGATCTTTGCCGTTGTTGGAGCAGTTGGTTTTTAGCTGGGTGGCGGGCTGTGGTCTGAGTGGGTGGAGTCATCTCCTGTGCGTTGCTGTGTCTTGTTCTCTTGTTTCCTTGATTTTAATTTTCCTTTGCCTGAGCGACGCACCTTCAGCTTACTAACGACTGGTTGCTTGCTGTTGGGTTTAGGCCCTCCGCGCCAGTGGGCTTGGAGCCTCCAGGGGCCCAATCCAGCATGGGCTTCAGCTGGTCCTCCAAGGAATCTCCAGGGCCTCTGGGAAAGGTCTTGCTGGCTCGAACCCTGGCTTTCTCCAAGGCTTGGTATGCGGCCTTCCTGTACGAGACCAGCTTATTGAAGGTGGGCAGGTTAAAGCGCTGACTGATAGCCCCAGGGCCACCAGTTTGTCTGCAATGACCTCTGAGAATTTGCCATTGCCAAACCGCTGCCCCCAGCGCACGCCAGCGATAGCCTGGCGCTTGGAGGTAACCATCCAGGAGACAACATGGCAGGCCACCAGGAGAAGCCCTTGATCTTTCCCCACACGAGGTCCCCTGTTCCAAATGCCTTCCCATCCTGATACTCCGGGCTGTCCATTCCCTCCCCTCTGCTCCACTTGAGAGGCGTCCAAGTTCTCCAGCTGGCTGTCCTGGACCAAGCTGCATGGGGTGCTGCTGCTCTGCGGAGTCACTTCATCATCTGTGAGGTCGATGGTGAGGTAGGGGCTGCCAGGTGAAGCCCGGGTGTGCCTGCTGACGCTGCGCAGCATCTCAGGGACCTGGTATTCAGGGACTCCACTGGGGACTCCTCCAGTGATTTCTGCCCTGTCAGACTCGGCTGGAGCGGGAGCGGGAGCGCAGAGAGGCCCTTTGCCTCTCCTGTCTGGGGGCACTGCTGTTACTTCCAGTTCGTACTGCTGGGCTTTCCCAAGGATTTCTGGTTTCTCTGAAGAGTTTTGGCATCACTGTGTCGGCACCGTCCTCGTCTTCTTCCTCCCCGTCACCCGTCAGATCCTGAGTATCACAGAGCAGGCTGGAGACCTCCCTCTTAGATAACCTTGAGCTTGATCTTCGGCCTCTGCTCTCCCGGGTGCCGATGGCCTGCAGGATGGGGGGCGAAGGGACATCTTTGGAGTAGGAGGATTGGTCACTGCAGGCCCCCTTGGTGACCATAGAGTCCTCCCACCTGCTGGCCTCCTCTCCGTGGAGCTGGCTAATGTCTCCCTTCATGGTTTCCCTAGCCAAGTGCTCACACCAGCTCCAAATCCTACTTTTCTACCAGATGATGCTAAGTTCCCAGGCTTCAGCCTGGGCGTTGGAGAAATAGGGCGAGTGTCAGCCTGCTGACGGACGGGAGGGAGGCCAGAGGGCGGCTGCGCAGGGCGCTCAGCTGGTCCATCTCTGGCGCCCGCAGCAAGGAGCAAGGCGCGGCGCAGGCGGAGCTGGCAGAGCGAGTGGGTCGGCTGTCCAACCACTTCAATGAGGGTCTTCCTCCGTCCTCTCCCTTTCGACTTTACCAAGCATGATGCCCTTCTCCAGGGACTGGTCCCCACTGATGTTGTTGTTGCTAAGTAACAAAGAATTGGTTCTGACCCGTAGCGAGCCTATCCATGCACAACAGAACAAAAACACTGTTGGGTCCAGTACCAACCTCACCACCGTTCCCATGCCCAAGCCCATTGGGCAGCCACTGTGTCACTCTGTCCCTTTGAGAGCCGCCTTCTTTTTCGATACTTTACCCTCCACTTTACCAAGCACGATGTTCTTCTCCAGGGACTTCTGAAGAAGTCCTTCCTGATAGCATGGCCAAAAGACAGGAGACAAGGTCTCTCCACCCTCGTAGCTCAGGCAAATCCTGGCTGTACTGCTTCCCAGATCCATCTGCTCATCTTTCTGGCCGTCCCGGCATATGCTCACTCCTTGGGCCGCTCTCACAAGCGTATGCGGCGACTGAAAACGCCGGGGTTTGTGTCAAGCACACTTAGTTTTCAAAGTGACATCGTTGTTTGTTATGAGATTAGAAGCCATTTTTAATGAGACTACATGCCCTAGATAGTCTTACAACCCAGAATTGACATACGGCGATTGGAATTTCAGCTTGATCTCTCTTTTTCAATTTTCTAAAACTTGTGGTGAAAAATAACACTCCACAGCATCCACCATCAGACAACGCCACATGAACAACTCAATGACGAGTTCCACTTGTATGTGGGGCTGCCATTATTCAATCATCCCTGACAGTCCACCACCATTAACGTCACATCAATGCCCATCCCCCATCGATTAACTTTTAAATCACCACCATCATCTCTCAGATTAAGCAAAAAACGACTGAGCACACGACATTCAAAAGGAAAGCACAGAGAGGGAAACCTCATGGATAAATTAGAAGCCTTTGTTCTTCACGTATTGTGAAGCCAATGCACTTTCTCACAACATCCCTGAGTCAAAACTCAAACTCAAGCTCACTGCCATGGACTCAATGACGAAGTATAGAGACCTTATAGGACAGGGTAGAACTGCCCTGTGAGTTTCCAAGGCTGTAACTGTTTCTGGGTGCTTCTACTTTCTAGCCCCATCTTTTTCCTGCGAAGAGGCTGGTGGTTTCGAACTGCTGACCTTGTGATTTGCAGCCCAACGTGTAACCGCTAGGCCACCAGCTCAGACATGATAGGGCTGGCTCTCCTAAATGTGGTAATCATCTCATGCTAGTCCCCACAGCAGTCACCACCAATTCAAATGATAGGAGATAAACTCTCTACTTTGGAACTTATGTGAATCTTTAAAGATTTCTGAACTCTTGCAGGGAAAGAGTCAGTAATTTCAATAAAGTGGATCACACCAGAAAAAATATAACATAACTGTGAGAGAGCTTATATAGACAGTTTCCAAGTACAGCGCTGATCTTAAAGGTGATATCTATTTTTCAAAATTGTTACAATAAAGTGGTTACACTTTATTGGCTATAGTTTGTGTACCATGCAATTCAGTGTTTTAAATATATTGAAAGAGAGTCATGAAAGGAATCTACAAGACCAGGTGCCAATAAACAATGACCCAGGGTGAAATGTGGCCAGCTGTCTCTCTTTCCATCTCTTTTAAAATTGTATTTGAACAGTTTGTAAGCTAAAATGTTTTTTTTAATAATTAAATATTAGCTAAGTTGTTACATAATAGTCTCGGTTTTGCCTTTTGGTCTACAAAGTCTCTGCCCCTTTAAGAAAAGATTTGCCCAGGGAGGAGATGAGCCAGTCAGGGTGCAGTGCAGCAACGATGAAACATACAACACTCCTCTAGTTCCTAAATGCTTCCTCTCCATCCACTGTCATGGTCCGAATTCTACCTTACAAATCTAGCTAAACCAGAGGATGTACACTGGTACAGATAGGAACTGGAAACACAGGGAATCCAGGGCAGATGATCCCTTCAGGACCAGTGGTGAAAGTGGCAATATCAGGAGGGTAGAGGGAGAGTGGGTTGGAAAGGGGGAACTGATTACAAGGATCTCCATGTGACCTCCTCCCTGGGGGACGGACAACAGAAAAGTGGGTGAAGGGAGACGTCTGACAGTGCAAGATATGACAAAATAATAATTTCTAAATTATCAAGGGTTCCTGAGGGAGGAGGGAGCGGGGAGGGAGGGGGAAAATGAGAATCTGATGCCAGGGGCTTAAGTGCAGAGCAAAATGTTTTGAGAATGATGAGGGCAATGAATGTACAAATGTGCTTTACACAATTGATGTATGTATGGATTGTGATAGGAGTTGTAGGAGCCCCTAATAAAATGATTTTTAAAATAAAGAAAAGATTTGCTAACAATGGACGGCACAAATGTTTTACACTAGTGAAATGCAGGCAGCTGGCTCACACCCCGCAGCAGCATTGAGAAAGATGCCTGGCCAGTCTGCTTCCCTAAAGACACAGCCAAGAAAACTCCCTGAAACGGCTCCACTCTGTAACGCACAGAGTAGACACGCGTTGAAGTCAACTAACTACGGGGGTTTTCTTTTCCTTTTTGCTATTTAGACAAGAGAGAACGGAACACTCTCTAAGATGGAAATACAATGGGAACCACTAGAAATATAAGGTTTCATAATAACAAAAATAAGAAATAAAATAGAGTTAATAAATTGCCATGAACTACCCAAAGAACAAACAAATTTATCCTGGAAGAAGTGCAGCCAGATTCTCCTTAGAAGCACAGACAGTGAGACCTCGTTTCCCATACTTTGGACATGTTGTCAGTAGTCACCAGTCCTGGGAAAGGACACCGTGGTTGGCAAAGTAGACCAGCAGTGAAAAAGGAAGGTCCTGGCCGAGATGGACTGACACAGAGGCTGCATCAATGGGCCCAAGCATAACCATCGTGCGGATGGGGCAGGACCAGGCCGTGTTCTGTTCTGTTGTACATAGGGGTGTCGCTATGAGTCACAACAAGACTCACAGGCACTTAGCAACAATAAGAAATCATATTACACAGAGGAAGAAACATGATAATTATAACTAACAAGTCTAATAATTATAATCTAAAATAAATTAGGTCAGCGTACACAGCCATCACACAGCCCAAACAACATATCAATAAGCATGAATGAGCTTAAGCGCATTCTTCTTTTTTTTTTAAGTTATCTCTTCCTCAGTTTTAAAAGCAAAACCCAACTCCAGGCTGCATACAACAGATAGATCTCAAACAAATTGATATAAGCAGATTAAATGTAAAGGAATAAACAAAAACATGTGCACATCTATGTTCATCACAGACCTACTCACAACAGCAAAAGATGGGAACCCCTAAATGCCCAGCAGTGGGAGAACGGATACCTCAACGTTGGTACCTGCGCTCAAGGGAATGCTACACGGGAGAGAACAACACTGAATCTGTGAGACTCCTCGCATTCGTGGACGAGCCTGAAGGCTAGGGTGCTGAGTGTAACTAGACATACACAAGAAGACCACTATTAGAAAGAGTCCAAAACAGTTTATCCCAGGAAAAGAAGCACTCTTTAGTGGTTACCAGGAGTGAGAAGGGAAGGAAGAGAGAGAGGTCATGGCTTATATAATGCATACTAAATTATAAGAAACCAACTCATAGTAATTGAGCCCATTTGAATTTATAGCAACCCTATAGGACTGAGAAGAACTGCCCCATAGGTTTTCCACGGTGGCCACATCCTTTCCCCGGAGCAGTTGACGGGTACAACCTTTTCAATCAGCAGTGGAGCGCTTTAAGCACTGTGTCCCGTATCTAGAGGATGCACAATCCACCAGTTTGAGTTTCATGGGACCACTGGTCACTCCTGTAAGACTGCAGACCGACTTCTTGACTCGTCCGTCAAGAACCCACAGCTGTCTACATGTATAGATAAGATATTTCTAGATCTGTTTCAGCCCAATCTCAATCACATTGACATCCACTTTCCCATCGACTAGCTGTTGCTCTGTCCAGCGTGTTGACTCAGCTTTCTGTCACTGGATCTTATTCCCCCCACCAGACACTCCCCACCCCCACATTCCCACCCCCACCCCCAGACACTCCCCACCCCCACACTCCCACCCCCACACACACTCCCCACCCCCACACTCCCACCCCCATCCCCAGATACTCCCCACCCCCACAGACACTCCCCACACACACTCCCACCCCCACACTCGCACCCCCACACACACACTCCCACCACCATACACACACTCCCACCCCCACACTCCCACCCCAGACACTCCCCACACACACACTCCCACTCCCACCCCCACACTCCCACCCCCAGATACTCCCCACCCCCACCCTCACTCACACACCCACCCTCAGACACTCCCCACACACACCCCCACACTCCCACCCCCAGACACTCCCCACACACACACTCCCACCCCCAGACACTCCCCACACACACACTCCCACCCCCACCCCCAGACACTCCCCACACACACTCCCACCCCCACCCCCAGACACTCCCCATCCCCACACTCCCACCCCCCCACACACACTCCCACCCCCCTCACTCCCTTTGTGCTGCTGCGTTCTCCCTCATCCCGTACTCTTTCATCTAAACCCTTTCTCTGTCTCTTCTGGAACTCCATGCTTGAGCTGAAGGGGCTTTTATTTCCCCTTGGAAAACTTCATTATAAAACATGAAACTAATTGATTGCCATATATAGTACTGTGAAATGATACCACTATAACCATGCAGGAAACCAACTTTCTGTATCTCATCCTTCAGAATCAGGTATGAAAGTGTGAATACCCACACAGTTTTATTTTCATTCAAAGGGTACCTTGTGAAAACACACATGAACAGTTTAGAGCCCAGCCACGAAAAGCCACCTGGGAGAAAGGCAAGGTTTTCTACCCCCATAAAGAGTTACCGTCTGAGAAACCACGGGGCAGGTCTCCCCTGCCCTACAGAGTGGCTCTAAGTTGGAATCGATCCCATGGCAGTGACTGAGTGAGAATGTACTCTCGGATTGTCCACGACCCCTCCTTACTCATATCAGGCCTATTCCAATTCTCCATTCCTGTGGCTGTCGGGCTTCTGGCTCAAGGCTCCACCAAGTGTCCCTGTGTCCCTTCTGCTGTTTCATCTTGAGATATCTGCCTCTGGGGCTCCTCTTCTGAAGAACGTGTATATTTGAGAAATGGGGAGAGGAGGTGCCCACTGTAGAGTGCCCTGAATGCAAATCAAGACGCTAGGTGTTACCTGAAGTGTCCCCCGCCCTGCTGGTATATATTGACACTCTCTCACCTACATCTGTGTTAGGGGTGTGGTTGCTAGAAAGTCCCGTGAAGCAGATTCCAGCTCACAGTGGCTCAATCTGCAACACTGCCTGGTACCGCTTCATCTCTCAATTGGAGGTATGTGGCTGTCCACCTTGTTGGGGATTTTTCTCCTTTTCAATGACCCTCTACTTGACCAAGCGCAATGTCCTTCCCCAGGGACTGGTCTCTCCTGATACCATGTCCAGAGTATGTGAGATCAAGTCTCACCTTCTTTCTTCTAAGGAGCATTCTGGCTGTACTCCCTCCAGGGCGGATTTGTTTGTTCTTCTGGCAGTCCATGGCACTCTCAACATTCTGTGCCAAACACCCTAATTCAAATTCACAAATTCCTATCCAGTCTTCCTTATTCATTGGCCAGCTTTCATATGCATATAAGATGATTTTTTAATGGCTTATCAGTACAGCACCAATAAAATATAAAACTTTCCTCGAGTTCTTTAATGCTTTCTTCCCCCCACTATCATGACCCCAATTCTACCTTACAAATCCGGCTAGACCAAAGCATGTACACTGGTAAAGACAAGAGCTGGAAACACAGGGAATCCAGGACAGATAAACCCCTCAGGACCAATATTGAGAGTAGCCATACCAGGAGGGGAAGGGGAAGGTGGGAGGAGAAAGGGGGAACTGATCACAATGATCTACATATAACCCCCTCCCAGAGCGATGGACAACAGAAAAATGTGTGAAGGGAGACTTCAATCAGTGTAAGACATGAAAAAATTATAATTTATAAATTATCAAAGGTGCATGAAGAAGAGAGGGTGGGGAAGGGAGGGGAAAATTGAGAAGCTGATATCAAGGGCTCAAGTCGAATGAAAATATTTTGAAAACCATGATGGCAACTAATGTGCAAATGTGCTTGACACAATGGATGGATGGATGGATGGATGGTGATAAGAGTTGTATGAGCCCCCAATAAAATGATTTTGAAAAAAATGAAGAAATTATTTTTTAAAACATGGCTTAGAGGTAAGGAGCACTTAGTCTTCAAAGTGACATCTTTACTCTTTAACACCTTAAAGCGGTCTTGTGAGGATTTGCTCACACAATACATCTTTTGATGTCTTAACTGCGCCTCCCCTGAGCATTGTGAGTCCGTCAAATGAAAGCCTGGACAAGTGCAATCTTGTCTCTGTCGTGATGCCACCACTGGTCCAGCTGTGAGAATTTCTGTTTTCTTTATATTGAGGTGTACCCCATACTGAAGACTGTAGTCTGTGGTCTCCATCAGTAAGTGCTTCAAGCCCTCTTGGCTTCTAGGACAGAAGCTTTGTGTTCAACTTGCACATCAGATTGTTCATGACCCCTTCCTCGGTCTTAGTGCTGTGTTCTTCTTCATGCAGCCCAGATTGTTTGTCCAGCGTGTGGTCTTATTAAGAATGGCGGAAGGATACCACCCTGCGGCACACTGTGTCCGATGTTCAGCCATGTAGTAGCCCTTGTCCTCTTCAAGCAGCTGTTCTATTGTCTGTGTTCAGCTTCCACTTGAGTGAAATGCAGTGCCCTGGAATTCCTTTTCTCCAAAAGGTCCGTCTTCATTTGTTAGAATCCACACAGTGGAATGCTTTCTCATAGTTAATAAAAGGTAAGTAAATGTTTTATTGACCTATGTAGTCTCTGCTCTCAGCCGAGAAGTTTGATGTCAACCATGACACCACTTATTCCACAGGGCAAATGCTGGAGGATGTGGTCAGATTTCAAAGATTGGGAGCCTGAAGCCGTGCAGCTGACCCAAGACAACATCTCAACTTTAGTAGGCATGTTTGCACACGCACAGCGACGCCAGCCCTCTGCCTCTTCCTAGTCGTAGTCCCTGAGAGGAAATGGTAGCTTTCTTCACCTGGAAAAGCACCTGATGGCGTTTCTAATAGACGTGATTAGTCTGCAGCGCCTTGCTGTCTGTGGCTAGACCTACGGCCTTGAAGTCATCATCTTTTCCATGGACCACTCCCCTTGGGGCACAAACGGAATACGCTAGTAAAACATAAATAGTAAAGTGCCTTTGATCTCCCTACACACCCTTTTCTCTGCCCCTCTCCCCATAGGTGTAAAGTTTCCTCCTTTCAGAGACACAGGAGGAGCCCTGGTGGCAGAGTGGTTCTGTGGTGGGCTGGCATCCACAAGGTCAGCAGTCTGAAACCAGCAGCCACTCAAGGGAGAAAGATGGGACGTGTGACTCCTGGAGACAGTCCCAGCAACGCAAAGGGCTCTTGTCCCCAGCTCTGCAGGTCACTGTGAGTGGGTAGCAACTCGGTGGCAATGAGGTTTGGGGTCGTTGTAAAGGCACGGGAGTCTATGGCATTTCCCTCTTAATGAAATCGAACTCGGAAGTTTCCTCTTACATTCAGTCACAAAGGTAAAAAACAAATTAATGTCAACGTGTGATCGTAGCACATAACAAGAGGTTTTAAGAGCAGGCCCTGCCAGTATACCTCGGCAGGGATGCTGGTTCACTCTGCGTGAGACCACCCCTGCTTGGGAGCGTTCTGGCGCCTCTTCCGCGGGTGTAAGTAGAGACGGTCTATCACTACTGAGTCAGGTTTAACTCAGAGCGACCCTACAGAACAGAGTAGAGCTGCCCCACTTTCCACGAATGCAGTTTCCACTAACGTAAACTGCCATATATTTTCTCCCACAGAGAGGCTGATGAGTAAGCATTTCAATGACTGTGCCTCGGGACTCCAAGTCACCAGTAGCCACTGGTGTGCCATGTGTGTGCTAAGGACTGAGTTGGGTCTGCCTGAAAATACATGTAAATCCAGGCCTGTGGAAGTGACCGCATTTTGAAATAGGGTTTTTGACAGTGGTGCCGGTCAGCATGAATCTTTGCCAGAGGAGGCAGATCCTAATGCAAGGCTGAGTACTCCCTTACCAACAGGAGGGCGGATACCCAGATGCACGCAGAGGACAAACAGCCACGTGAAGATGAATCTCCACACTGAGACAGCCCAGGACCTGTCTGTGGATCCTAGACATGGAAAGAAACAAGGAAGGCTTCCCTACAGTCTTGGAGCGAGATTAAAGCCTTTCACGGCTGCGGAGTTTGATTTACAGCCTCTATAACGAAATGCATTTCTGTTCTCAAGCCGCCCACACTTCTCCTGGCGCTTAGTTCGGGCAGCCCTAGGAAACGGAGAGCAGCGCTGGTGACTCAGTGATTAAGGGCTGGCCGCTCACTGAACCCCCAGGGGCTCTGCTGGAGAAGGTCGGGGTGATCTGATCGTGGAGAGATGAGGCCTAGAAACTGCCACGGGGCTGTTTGCTTCTGGCCAATCGGTCCCCTGGACTCGGAACCAACTTGATGGCAAATAACGACAGGAAACGAAACCCATGACCTTCGTGTGAAGCCTGACTCATGAAAACCCAACCGTGCTGAGGAGAACTGGAGGCAGACTGCTACACCTTTCTCCTGCGAAGCAGCTCGTAGGTCCAAACAACCCACTGTTTAGCGACCAGGCAATGGCTTGACCAAGGTGTGGCCAGTGCTCCTGAGAAAGAAAGGGTGCATAATGGACCCCAAAAGAGATAAGAGCACAATGGATGGATGGATGGATGGATGGATTGTGATAAGAGTTGTATGAGCCCCCAATAAAATGATCTTTAAAGAGAGAGATAAGAGATTTGGAGTCAGTATGTAGTCAGTAAGTAAACCAGAACTAATTTGGTATCAGTGCAAAAAAAGTAATAAAGATTGGGCGGGGGAATCCTAAGTAAAGAAGTCACCCCATGGGGCCTGGCCCACTTATCAGAGGATCTGTTGTTTTTTTCTAGGGATTTGGGGTGGGGTAGGGAAGGGGACTGTCAAAGAATCCATATGGTCTGGTGCTCATTTCCTGCATTTTAGGCAAACAACAGGTGGGCTGCCTTCTGACTGTCTCTTAGCAGACAAAGCCACTAGAAAATCCATGATTTGGCAGGCAATCGAAGTCCACAGGGAACAGCGAAGGGCAATGCAGAGACATCTCAGAGGATTGTTACACAAATTGACCAGAAAGCCAAAATCGAAGTGCGTTTTATCCACACAGGTTTGGAATTCTGGGATTCATCCCAGAATAAGCAGTAGGCCTGCATGCAAGGGGCCCTGCCAGGTGACGGGTAAGAGAAGTGGTGCTCTCTGCTCCCTACGGTATGCAAAAAATTCACAACATTTCCATGGGACCCCGTACGGCTGGGTAAAGATTGCTGAACGGAACGGATCGAGACCTGGGCTTGGAAAAGGAGACCTACAAAGTCCAGCACCTCAGTGATGAGCAGCACGAACACATCAGCAGCGGATGCCACTGGGGCCGATAGACCAGATGGAGCTAAGTGCTCCGATGACGAATAACAGTGCAGGGACTACACTAACGTGACAACGCCAGGTGAGACTATACTAACCGCCCGTGACAATGCCAGGTGAGACTATACTAACAGCCCGTGACAATGCCAGGTGAGACTATACTAACAGCCCGTGACAATGCCAGGTGAGACTATACTAACAGCCCGTGACAATGCCAGGTGAGACTATACTAACAGCCCGTGACAATGCCAGGTGAGACTATACTAACAGCCCGTGACAATGCCAGGTGAGACTATACTAACAGCCCGTGACAATGCCAGGTGAGACTATACTAACAGCCCGTGACAATGCCAGGTGAGACTATACTAACAGCCCGTGACAATGCCAGGTGAGACTATACTAACAGCCCGTGACAATGCCAGGTGAGACTATACTAACAGCCCGTGACAATGCCAGGTGAGACTATACTAACCGCCCGTGACAATGCCAGGTGAGACTATACTAACCGCCCATGACAATGCCAGGTGAGACTATACTAACTGCCTGTGACAACGCCAGGTGAGACTATACTAACCGTCCGTGACAATACCAGGTGAGACTATACTAACTGCCCGTGACAATGCCAGGTGAGACTATACTAACGTGACAATGCCAGGTGAGACTATACTAACTGCCCGTGACAATGCCAGGTGAGACTATACTAACCGACCATGACAATGCCAGGTCAGAACGAGAGCAGGAGAGCTTCCCCTCTGAAAAAAATCATCTCTTTCAGAAAAGTTAATAGAAGACTGCTCCCACTGAGGTGAGCTATCCCCAAAGTCGACTTTGTACACAATGCTGTATCACCCCATTGACCCTCATATCAGCCACCGGTGGCTCCTCGCCTTAGAAGATTTCTTCACTTCCTAGGGCCCCGCCATTCTTGGCAATGTCTCCCAGAACTCACGAAGCATTAAAGAACTGGCTCGTGTGGTTCTCGTCCACATTCCAAGGCTACTGACACTGGTGGATCAGGTCAGCTGGGTCAAGTCCCCAAAAGTGAAGGTCCCAGAGTGACAAGCCAGACACAGGAGGCTGCTCAGCACAGCCCCAGAGTCGGGAAACTTCCAGCAGGGCCCGCTGGCTGAAACGCCCATCAAGAAGGCCACCGGAGCCCTAGGCCAGTACTACCTGGTGTCTGATTCGTGCTGTCGCCAGTGACGCGGCACGTCTTGCGTGCATCCTTGCCGGGGAGGGGACGTCATAAAGATGGCAACTTGCACACGTTTAAAGCTTTCAAGGCGGAGTGATTTTTGCCTCCTGACACCCACAGTTGGGCGTCATGCAAACAAGTTCGTCGGGTCTGTACTTCTGGGGCAGCAGGGTCTATTCAGGCAGCTCCGTGACCGCAGACTGCTGCTGTTCTCCATTACGCAGGCGGCGCAAGTTTTCCTAGGAAGGGACTAACTTCGAGCCAGAAGGTAGTTCTTCCACTAATACACACTTTAACCCCACGAAGGAGCCCTGGGGGCGTAGTGTTTACACATTGCACTGTGATTTGCATGGACGGCAGTTAGAAACCATCAGCGCCCTGCCCAAGAGGGACTGGGCTTTCCACTCCCACAAACAGTTACAGTCTCGGAAACCCACAGGGGGTCGCTGGGAGTCGGCCCTGACTCAATGCAGGAAGAGATAGCCACAGGTAGTGGTAAACCTTGGACTACTAACTGCGGAGTCAGAAGTTCAAGCCTGCCAGCACTCCGCATGATTACGGTGAGCCTATCACACCCCCTGGAGACGTTACATAGGACCTCTATGGCTGAAATTGACGAGCTGGCGCTGGGATGTTGCATTTAAACACCAGCGTGGAGCCTCGGGATTGACAGTAGTTCACAAAATGAACGGCTATGGCTCTCACTCATGGCCATGGAGTCGATTTCTATCCATTGAGACCCTAGAGGACAGAGTAGAACTGCCCTGGTGTGTTTCCAAGACTGCAACTCTTTATAGGAGTAGAAAGCCTCATCATTATCCCACAGGGAGGCTGGTGGTTTTGAACGGCTGACCTTGCATTTAGCAGCCTGATGCATAACCCACTACTCCACCAGGCTCTTAAACTATGACTAGAAGGGCCATATTAAGTAACTAAGTAGATTGTACCCAGTCACCCAGCGACCTCATAAGCTTTCCCTGCACAGCGAAACCATTTTTGGGGGGCTGGGGGCGGGGGTGACTACATGGAGCAGGAGGGAGGAGAGAAAGCAATCGTTCCCTGAGGGATATACAGTTTGGATTCTTTAAATGCTACCTTGGAAGTCTTTGAGAACCCAAGCATTTCACGGTTCCCCCACCCCTTGTCTGGCTCCTGCTGTCCTTGCAAAGCGTGATGCAAAGCGTTCAAAGGCTTGAAGCCGCATCTCTGCACATCTCAGAGGCGCAGGCAAGCTTGCTCTCGTGGGAGAGTGTGTGATTGATAGTTGCCATCAAGTTAATGCCAACTCATGAGGACCCCGTGTGTTACGGAGCACAACGACCCCATACGAGTTTTTAATTTTTGTCTTTGGTGGTGCTGGTGGGGGCAGAGATCGACTATAATATTAACTAAAGTCCATTGCCAGACCTCTTCTTCCAGGGTCTGGCTGAGTAAATTCAAAATACAAACCTGTAGTTAGTAGTTGATGCAAACCACTGCACCCACACAGGGGCTGCCCTGGTAGTTATTGAGTGCTTCTGACATGCCAAGGGGGCCGTGTGGAGCCACAGGTGAAGCATTGGGCTGCTAACCATAAGGTCAGCCGTTCAAAAGTCCGAGCAGCTCCTTGGGAGAAAGATGAGGTGTCTGCTCACATAACGAGGCACCGCGTCAGAAGCCCTGTACAGCAGATCCCCCTCTGCCTTAGATGGATGCTGAGTTACAATCCACTAGAAAGCGGTGTGTTTGGTTTTTGTTTACTCTGTGCCAGGCACTGGGCTAAGAATTTTACAGGTCATAGTTCATTGACTCATCACTGTGAGGTGGGTACTATTATTATCCCCTTTTACAGTTGAATAAGTTGAGGCACAAAATAGACTAACTTTCCAAGGTCAGAGATGAGGTAAAGATTTGAACTCGGTGCCGTGGGGCTCTAGATCCTACCTGGAGATCATAGACTATGCTCTCCCACAGCTTTCTTAATGCATAGTATACATTTTCAAATAACTAACGATCTATATAGGTCTCATTTAGTGGCCCAAAATTATCTGGAGATTTTAGGGTGTGAAGATACAAAGAGGCTACCATGCAATACCATGAGGGTGAACCTATTCATATAAGATTCTGTGGGGGTTGGTGAGCATGAAGAGTCATCTGGAATGAGAGGCAATGGAAGATTCACCACTGTTGGCCAAGGATAGAGAATCTGGAATGACTTTAAAATTGTCTATTTTTCATTTAATTAAAGTTTCATATGATCATGGAGTTACTTTATAAGCAAATACAGTGAGTTTGATATTTGTCAAGAGTTGACTTCACTTAAATCAGGGATGCAGAACGTGGCCCTTTTTCCAAGGGCTATTTGGATATTTCTGACATCATCTCAGGCCATATTGGCCACATATGTAATTAACTCACGCCTACTGTGAGGCTGGAACTGCTTTCTTTGGTGAGGTATATGATGTTAGCTGGTACTGACGATTTCACAGCCTACTGTGGCTGTTCCTCACCCCTGACTTCACTTAACCGACCCTAAACCTCAGTGGCTGAACAGACATCCTGCCTTTTCTGCTGCAGGTACGGGAGCCCTGTGAGACTACTTCCCTCTAGGTAAGTGGTTCTCAACCTTCCTAATGACCCTTGAATACAGTTCCTCATGTTGTGGTGAACCCCCCCCCAACCATAAAATTATTACTGTTGCTACTTCATCACTGTCATTTTGCTACTATTATGAATCAGGTGACCCCTATGAAAGGGTTGTTCATCCCCCAAAGGGGTCGCAACCCATAGTTTGAGAACCACTTCTCTAGATAGTGTCTCAGCAAACTAGTCTACTACTTTTTAAACTTTTTTTTTTTGGCTTGGGTAAAGATTTAGAGAACAGATCAGTTTCCCATTCGACAACTCACACACATTTTGTTTCATGTCATTGATTGCAGTCCCCACAATGTAACATCACTTATCCCACGTCTTCCCTGTGTTTGCCATTTCCATCAGGACAGTGCCATCCTTTCAACAGTTGACAAGTAGGACCACAGAGGCAGTGCTTGAAACCGAATAAAGAATTTACACATGCTAAGTGCCGCCAGTTGCCTGAAACCAGTTACGTAATCCCAGTTAAACTGTAAAGGGTGGGAAGTATAGTCTCTCATGTACCTCAGAAGAACATTTGGTATCAACACAACGAAACCAAGTTGCCCCACCTCATGTGCTTCATTTCATATTTGTCAAAGGAGGGTAATCAGTTACCAAGCAGATGACTATATATTTATATAGATTTACTAGTGTGGTTGACTACTGGTAAAGATGGTTGAGCTGTGAGGACTCCTCCTCTCTGCTAACAATATGACTTTTCCATATATGTCATCAGAGGCTCTGGTGGTGTAGTGGCTACATGTTGGGCTGCAATCGCCTGGTCGGCAGTTCGAAACCACCAGCAGCTCCTTGGGAGAAAGACTGGGCTGTCTACTCATAAACACAGTCTTGGGAAGCCACAGGAGTCACGACGGAGTCAACAATGACTCGATGACAATGAGCTTAGTTTGGTATATCTGTCGTCAAAGTGGAGTTTACTCCACTCTTGAATCTGAATTGGTCTTGTGGTTTGGTTTGACCAAAAGAAGCTGACCAGAGCAATGTGCTAGACTTTCAAGTACAGATTTTTTTTCTTTCTTACTATATCATTTTAAAAACGATCAGAGTAGTGGCATTTCACTGGTGACTGGCACAGCCAGCAGACCCCACTCCACCCCCCTCATAGGGGAAACGGAGGGGTGCCGAGGGTCTCCCACTTATTCTACACCTCCCAAGTCCAGATCTTAAGAACTCTTGAGGCTTCTGCTCTCTATTCTTGGAATAATGGCCTGAAACCATCGTATGGGCAAGCTTGGTCTAGCCTGAGTCTTGGTGGCATAGTTGACTATGCACTGAGCTGTTAACCACAGGGTCAGGAGTTCGAACCCATTAGCTACTCTGAAGGAGAAAATGAGACTGTCTGCTTCTGTACAGATTAAAATCCTAAGGTCACTCTGAGTCAGAATCTACTAAATGGCAGTGAAGTTTGAGTTTGCTCCAGCCTGAGCATGAAAGGTCACATGGAGCAAAGACAAATCATCACAATGCAGGTCCCCAACAGTCAATTCTGATTCATCGCAACCCTACAGGACAGATCGGAACTGCCCCTGTCGGTTTCTGAGATTGTAACTCTATGGGAGGAGAGAGCCTCATCTTTCTCCCACAGAGCAGCTGGTGGTTTCAAACTGCTAGCCCTATGGTTTGCAGCCCAGCAAGTAATCCACTATGCCACCAGGGTTCTAGGCCCTAACGTGTCCTCTCTCCCTGTCTCGGGGTTGATGGTGCCCCTCCGCAGACATGTGAAAGAGGCCACAGCAGCTCATCAGCTGCCAGAGGATGTGTAGTCACATGCATGACTGTAGGCAAGAAAAGCAGAAAAACCATCCCACTGAGTCCAACCCAAGTTGTTGATTGACAGCATCATGAGTACATAAATAGGTTGTTGTTTTAAGGCACTGGGTTTAGCACAGTGCAGGGCACATAACAAGTACTTGGTGCGTGCCAAAGCGTGCTATCCTCATTGTCTAATTTAAACTCACAATTGGTTTACATAGTTCTGTGAGGCCCCCCGAGTAGGGATGGCCCCTTTAGTGTCACAGGTGAGGAATGAAGGCGCAGGGATGGTAAGTGGTTTGCCTGGCAACACGGAGCATTCAAGGAGCTCAGGAGTGTTTGAGCTGTGACCTTGTGAATCTCTCTCCAGTGCAGTTCTGTTTTACGAAGATAAATCCCTTCCTGTCCAGGAACAAAGTCCCACAGAAAACATGCGGTTTTCCAATTACTCATTTCCCATTGAAGAAATCAGCCTCCCAAGACTTCCGCCCTGAGTCTCTTCAGAACTTCAGGGTGAAGGTAAACGTGTCAGCTAGAAATAGGAGCAGGGAGAGTGAGTTTCTTATGCTTTTTTAAGTCGAGAGAGACAAGTTTCCTTGACAGAAACTTGGAAAAGATGAGATTTACAGATCGCGTGAGGAATTGAACTCATGTCCCCCAAATACACATCTTGCCGATCGTAACCTGTGGCTATAATCCAGTTTGGGAATGGGTCTTCTTTGTTTTGCTGAGTCAATGTTAGTGTAATTGCTGTTGTTAGGTGCCATTGCGTCCGTTCTGATTCAGAGCTACCCTGTGCTCAGCAGAAGCAGACACTGCCTGGCCCGGCACCATCCCCACATCGGTTGCTGTGTTTGAGCCCATTGGCGACACGAGGTCCAACTATCTCCTTGAGAGACTTCCTCTTCTGCTCTGCTGCTCGACTTTACTGAACAGAATGTCCTTCTCCAGCGACTGGCCTCTCCTAACAACATGTCCAAAGTATGTAAGACAAAGTCTCACCTACTAGTACAGCCTAAATTGTAAATCAAATTCTTTTGAGATATAAAAACAGCAGATTGAATAAGCAGGCAACCAAGGTAGTGGAGATAAGGGGAGATAGAAGCTACGCCACATGAAATCTTTAAGGAACCAGGAAGAGAAGCTGCAACGAAATAAGGACCCTCCCTCAGAGCCAACACGGAGAGAGCACCGTTCTCCAAAGCCTGCACCTTGAATTCAAAGTTCTAGTCTCCCAAACTGTGAGAAAATGAATTTCTGCTTGCTGAAGTCAACACTGACTGGTGTTTTTGTTACAGTGGCTCTAAATAATGGACACATAGGTCATCTATGTGGGTGCCTGCCTCAGTAACAATCGCTGTGTCCTAGGGATTATTTCTGTCACTTTGAGGATGACCCTACTGACCTGTCAATAGGTATTTACAAGTTCTAAAATCCGGCACCACAAAAAAAAAATTCTAGCATTCCCCACTGATAGGGGTGAGAGAAGACCCCAAATCCAAACATGTTCTCTTTGGGTTTTTTCTGGGAGTACAAACCCCAGTCTTTCTCCACAGACCAGCTGGTGGTTTTGAACCACTGACCTTGTAGATCACTGTCCAATGCATAACCACATCACCATCAGGGCTCCATTATATTCTCTTTGTTTTTGGTAGGTGTCCTGTCCTGTTGTTAGAATCTGACTCCTTGCAACGTCACGCACTCTGCCTAACCCTGTGCTGTTTGAGCCAATTGCTGCAGCCACTGTGTCCATCCATCTCGAGAGCCTTCCTTTTTTTAGGAACCATTGACTATACCAAGCATGGCGTGTTTTCCAGGTCACTCCGGATAACACACTTGTCCACCGTGTGCGAGAGGACATCTCACCATTCTCACTTCTTTGAGCATTCTGGCTGTATTCTCTCCAAGGCAGATTTGTTGGTTCTTCAATATTCTTCACCACCACCACCACCAAATTTCCAAAGCACCAATTCGTATGCACTCCTCCTCATTCGCTGATCAGCTTTCACGTGTCACGTGTGATTGAATATACCTAGCTTGGGTCATATACACCTTAGTCCTCAGAGGGACATCATTGCTCTCGAACAATTTAACGAGCTTGTGTGCAGAGTTGCCTAAAGCAGTGGTTCTCGATCTTCCTCATGCCACGGCCCTTTCATACCACTCATGTTGTGGTGATCCCCCAACCATGTCATTATTTTTGTTGCTACCTCATAACTAATTTCGCTACTGTTATGAATTGGGCAACCCCCAAAGGGGCCGCGACCCACAGGTTGAGAACCGCTGGCCAAAAACAATATGTTTTTTGATTTCTTGAATGCTGCCTCCATGGGTGTTGATTGTGAACCTAATAAAATGACATCATCGACAACTTTAATCTTTTCTCCCTTTGTCAGAGGGTTGTCCATTAGTCCATGGTGAGGATTTTTGTTTTTGTTACATTGAGTCGTAATCTTCATGAAGACTTTAGTCTTGGAACTTCATCAATAAGTGGGTCACGTTCCCTTGCTTCCAGGAAGCAGGTTGTGTCATCTACATATTACTGGCTATTAATGAGCCTGCCTTCAATCCTGATGGCACCTTCTTCCTCACACACTACAGCTTCTCAGGTTATTTGCTCCTAAGATTATTTGCTCATACTTATTTGAATAGGTATGGTGGAAGGACAGAGCTCTGAAGCAAACCTTTCCTAATTTTAAACCATGTAATAGTCCTGTGTTCTCTTTGAATGACTGTCTCTTGCTTCTTATGAGCACAAGGAATGCTCATTCTTTACAATGTTGTCCATAGTGAGTCGTGAATGTTGTTTCATAGGCGATAAAATGCAAGTAAACCTCTTTCTGGTATTCATTGCTTCAGGTAGGCACTCTCGGACTTCAGCCAGTGAGATCCCTGGTGCCATGCCCGCTTCTGAATCGGGCTTGAATTTCTGGCAGCTCCCTGTCAATGTGCTGCTGCCAACCTTGTCGATCTCAAGCAAAGTTTCACTTGCATGTGGTATCAGTGATACCGTTCTATAGTTTCTGCGTTCTGTTAGGTCCCCTTTCTTTGAAATGACTGCAGCAGGAGTCTTTTCCAGTCCACTGACCAGGTATCTATCTTCCATATTCCTTACCGTAATCAAGTGAGTCGTTCCAATGCTTCATCAGCTTGGTGAAGCATGCCAATTGACCTTCTGTAAATCCCTGGAGACTTGTGTTTTTGTTAATGCCTCCAATGCTGATTGAACGTCTTCCTTCATTACTATCAGTTTTGATCACATGCTGTTCCTTGATATGGCTGAATGTCAACCAAATCTTACTAATCCAGTAATGCTCTGAATCCCTTCTATCCTCTTTTGATGCTTCCCGCATCACACAGCATTTTGCCCATGTAATCCTTCAACATTGCAAGGCCAAGCTTGGATTTTTTTTCCTTTCAGTTCTTTCAGCTTGAGATATACCATGTCGTCTTTTTCTGTCTTCCTAACTCCAGGTTTTCACACATTGTATTATACTTTGCCTTCTCAAGCTGCCCTTTGAAATGTTCTGCTCAGCTATTTTACTTAAATATTTTTTCCATTTGCTTTAGCTACTCTATGATTAAGAGCAAGTTTGAGTTTCTTCTGACATCCACTTTGATGTTTTCTTTCTGTCCTGTCTTTTTAATAAGCTTCATGTCCAGTATCATCCTGCCAGCTTTCAGGTTTTCTGCCATACGTGTTCAGTACATCAACTCGATTCCTGAGATATTCTCAAAGTTCAGGTGGGACCTGTTCAAGGTTGCTTTTGGGATCCCATGGATTTGCTTATATTTTCTTCAGCTTCAACTTGAACTGACACCCGACCAATAGATGATCTGTTCCACATCCAGTTCTTGGTTTCCTTGACGCTATTGATATTGAGCTTCTCTCTTGTCTTTTCCCACAGATGTAGCATTTTCATCCCTGTGTGCATTACTGGTGAGTATACATGTGTACAGACGCCATTTGTGTTGTTGAAAAATAGTATTTGCAATGAAGAAGCCATTGGTCTTGCAAAATTCTATCACGAGATCTCCAGCTTTGGATACATCATCAAGGCCATATTTCCCAACGATTGCCATTTCCTCTTAGTTTCCAACTTTTGCATCCCAATCACCAATAATTATCAATGTATCTTGAGTGCATGTTTGATCAGTTTCAGGTGGAAGAACTTGGTAGAATCATTTAATTTCTTAATTACTAGCTTTAGTGGTTGGTGTGTTAACTATAACTACTGTAATTTAGATAACAGTTATATTGACTAGAATGTAAGTATCATTCTATGAAGCCCTGTACTTCCAGATAGATCTTGAAATGCTCTTTCTGATGAAGAACGCAATCCCATTCTTATCACATTTGTCATTCCCACCATAGCATTCAATAAGATTGTCTGACTCGAAATGACCAGCGCCAACCCTTCCCAGCTCACTAATGTCTGCGATATCAATCTATATGTATTCCATTTCGTTTTGATGACTTTCAAGTTACCTAAATTCAGACTCTGTTCATTGCACATTCTGATTATTAATAGGATTTCCCAGCTGTTTCTCCCCATTTTGAGTCATGGTCTGCCAGCAGATGAAGCTCTCCACGGCTTCACTTCATCCAGGTCACCATGGTCGTCTCTGCTTAGGGAAGGCACTGCTTCCTCAGTTGTGTGGAATGCTTTCCCTCCTGATGTTCGCATCCCCCAACACTACATCTGACCATGGTCTGCTGTTATTCATAAGGTTGTCACTGGCTAATGCTTCAGACGCTGACAGACTGTCTTTGTGCATAGCCTGTTCTTAGTGTGGAAGCGCTACTGAAACTCGTTCACCTTGGGTGACCCTGCTGATATTTGCAATACCAGTGTATCACAGTACCAAACAAGCCACCACAGTGCAGCCTCACTGCTTTCAGATCCACTCTGACTCACAACGGTCCTGTAGGAGAGGATAACTGCACCTGGGAGTTTCTAATACTTTTGACAAGAGAATTTCTTTTGCACGAGTAGAAAACCACATATTTTTCCCGTGGAGTGGCTTGTGGGTTTGAACTCCAGGCTTTATGGTTAGAAGCCCAATAAGTAACCCACTATGCCTTCCACCAGGGCTCCCAAACATCTTACAGACACTCCAGATTCACACACATGCTGTAGAAACAAACCCATTTACTAAACCTTAAACAGGACAAAGACAGGACAAAAACCATTAACCCAAGATGAGAATTACTGACAGCACTGACAAGGACAGGGTCTGACCTGGAGTCCACTAAGCCGTGACCAGAGGAATATATATATATAATGGAAGTAAAAAGAAATCATCAGAAAATCAGGGTGGCGGCAGGACAGTTCATCACTGTTACTGGCAGAACTTTGGGAGCAAGGGAATACAATGATTGGGACTTGTGCTCCACTGCAGATTTAACAAGCTTACAGGATTGATTGTGGTGATAGTGGTTTGACTCATGATCATGCAGCACTGAGTCACAGCCACCAGGACCCAACATTTAGATAACAGAAAGCTATTTTCTATGAATCATTAAGGACATAGCCAGGCAAGTTCCGGGTTTCTCCATGTAAACCTGAGGGCAGAATGGTCCAGCAGTTGTAATTTACTCTTAAATACACTCTATGTAAGGGCAAATTAGGAACCCTCATGGTGTAGTGGTTATGCACTGGGCTGCTAACCAGAGGGTCAGCAGTTCAAAACCACTAGCTGTTCCACTGGAGAAAGACTAGTCATTCTCCAACCATAAAGAATTACAGGGTCAGAAATCCACAAGAGCAGTTCTACCCTGTCCTATAGGGTTGCTATGAGTCACAATTAACTCATAAGCAATGAGTTTTTAATTTTATTTATTTTGCCCTGACTGGTCCAAGTATTAGCCACATTTTTGATTTAATGGTCAGAAATAATTTATGTCAAGTCTCAAAATGGAATTATTTCTCCTGCTATAGACCATAGTCTCCCATAAACCAAATATTTAGAATTGAAGCTGTAATAAACTAGTGTCTTGGGTTTTTTTTATTCCTTTTCTTTTTTTAGTCACATATGTATGAGGGGCTTCCGTTAAAAATTCCAATATCTTTTCATTCCATTTCCCCATGAACGTGTAAGCCAGTGCCTTATGTCTCAGGGACTTTTGAAGGGTCTTGCTCTCACATGTGACGATGACTCTCTCCCATTGAGACAAGTAAGAGTCTTTGCCTCCAAGGCGCCCTGGAAGTATGAGGGTAAAGTAAAAAAACAAAGGCAAGAAAATCATAGACACGTTTATGAAACAAGAATACTAAAACTGTAAAGCTGTTGCTTCTCAACCCCCCCTCCGTCTGCGTCTGCGCATCTCTGAAGGTGACGCCTCCTTCCGTGAAGAACGCTGGGCGCTGCAAGGTACACCATGCCCAAGTGGTAGTGCTGGCATTCTCAAGAGACTCCAATTGTTGAGTTTGGGGAACAAAAAGAAGTCTGAATAGGCAGCATCTGGCTGTCAGGTGGATGGGGTAAGTTTTAAAAGATTTTATTTTTTTAAGGATGGCCCTGCTAATCTCAAAGAATAAGCAGGTGCATGACTGTGATGGAAATAAATTCCTCGGTAGCCTTTTCTTCACCAATGAAGTTTTCCAAATTTTAAAAAACTTCATAATAAGCCCTCATGATCATCCTGTCCTTTGAGGAAATCTATCTGGATTACCCATTCGGAATCCCCAAGCACAGTTGGGACTTCTTTTTGTCCTGATCGCATTGCCCTGGATGTAACCGGTACAGTGATGCCCTCAGAAGCCACTCTTTGGAGTGACTGTTTTTGTTTAAGGCGCCCTAACAAGACCGAGAAAGCTTACATGTCATCACCCAATGATCACAGGGACACGCTCAGACATGTTTGAATTGGAACTCTCCTATGGGTACTTCTTGACTTACCCATGTAGAATGAATTTATCTTTTGCTTTCATTCTCTCATATCCGATTCATCAGTAAATCCTGCTGACTTTACCTCCAAACTCTAAATGCAACCTAAAGGGTTTCACTTCGCAAATGTTAGCAATGTTCTATATTTTTGCAGTAAAGTATGCTAGCCACTAGCCATATGTAGCTATGTGGAATGTGTCAAGGGTAACTGAAGAAGATTTTATTCAATTTGTATTCATCTAAAGTTAAATAGCCACACGGGAGTAATGGCCAGTGTGGCTGTTAGATTTGATGTCAACTTGAACCTGTGTGTATGTATAGGGGTGGAGTCCAGCCTAACAATCAGGTCACACCCTGATGATGCCTCCTTGGGGGTGTGGCTTTCTATAAGCGAGACAAAGAAAACCTCTCTGCTCCTTCACCCTCTCTGCTTGCTGTAATTCCGAGCCTGTCATATGAGCTGCTCATCCTTGAAGCAAAACTGGGAGCTGCTGGCACTCTGCCATATTCCTAAGACCCTGGATCCACTCAACTGTGCACCCGTTGACCTGTGATCTCCCCACTCCCTGCGTCACCTTTCCATGGCACCAACCTGCCGCTGTGTGAGTCTGAAGAGGGCTCCAGCTAGCCCTGGACTCATGGGCTGGGCTGGCTTCTTGATATAAACTTCTTTCTTATACATACATGAATGTTACTGGATTCTGTTTCTCCATGGCTAGCTAACTGTACAGCACAGATAGAGAAAAACGGCCTAAACACATTCACCTCCTCTATTGCAAGTAGCAAACAATACAAAGTCCTGATCTGGTTTACAAGGCTCCTCATCTAGTCCCTGCCTACATTCTCCCTTAAGTCAGCACACTCCAGTCGCAAGGGTCTTCTGCTTGCCTCTCAAATACTTAACTCATTCGGGTATTTGCTGTTCCTTCTTCCGTAGAACCTCACAGGACTGACTCTTTTTTATTCGGGTTTTGGTTAAAATGTCACCTCTTAGAGAGTCGTCTCTGTCACCATCCCTAAAGTATGTCCCAAATCCGGTTACCATCTTATTTACGGCATGTATTATAAACTAGGGCCTATCTTATGTATGTATTTGATTTTATCTTATGTATATTATGTTCTCCATTAGAAAAAGTCCACAAGTTTGGGGACTTGGCCTCACAATTAACCCCCATTGTTTGTGTAAAGAGCATCCAGCCATGAGAGGATTCTGTACAAGTGAATAATTCAGGTACTTCGATACGGAGTTGGACTACATTTGCCCAACATTGCTCTCTCAACAAGGCTTTAAAAAATTAGTACCAGGAGCTAATCAAAGACAATATTAATGGAAGATCGTTATGCCAATAAGACTATCATAAATTACCAAGGATGTTTGCTATAGCATAAGTTAACAAGGAGGTTTGAAAGGTGAGCAAAGGCATAGATCCAGGGACGGGTTTGGGGCTCGCACTAATTCCTAGCTCCAGCGTAAGAATGGTTCTTTCATCATGGCCTGCTCAGTACTCACCCTCAGCAAGGGAACACGGAAGGTATGGGTGCTACAGCAAAGTATGGTGAAGAAATTAGATGGTGCCAGAGCTCAGATAAAATATTGTCTGAGGTCTGTAGGGCTTGTCTCCAAATAAGCAGCCCTCTAAGTGAGATGTCAACTATGTCCACATAGAAGAAGTTCACCAACATCAGTCACTGAAGGACTGGAAATCATATAATCCGAACTCTGTGAATGAGAGTGGGAGGCCAAGATTCATTTGTGGTCTCTACATAGGGAATCAACTTCTGGCGGTCTCCCTCTATCCTTAATAGAGGAATGGTGGAAAGTGGTTACTAAACAGAGTACCCTGGAAAGATGACTATAGAAAATCAAAACGATAAACCTGACTTGAATGGTTAAAACTTGGTCAGTTGAGCCTCCTCTGATGCCTGTTGGACCTGATCTGATTTACATCATCTTCTGTGTTTTGTTTAACTGTTCATATTGGGTTTTATGTCAAATGTCTTATATCATTAGGGGTCACCCTCTTGAATTTGACTTATATGTTTATCTGTTTTCAGTATATGACACCCAGGATTGGGTGTGCTATCCAGACAGCTATAGGAATAGCAGGTAGAATAAAGGTTTCTGGGAGGGAGGGATGGGGTTTCCAGTGGAGGAGGGGGTGGGGATGCAGGTAAAAGGGAGCTGAAGTCAAGGAGTCCAGGAAGGAAAAGAAGTGAAGGAGTCCAGGTAGGGTGGCAATGATTGCACAATGCTCCATGTGATTGCACTATGGGATGACATGATACACAGCAGAACCCCAGACCTCGATGCTAATCCACTCTAGAAGGAGCATCGAGATGTGATGCAGTCCAGTTCTGAATCAATTTTCCCATAAGAAATAACTGAAAACAAATTAATCTGTTCTTAACCAAGTTTGTACCCTAACCTTGCCTTTTTACACAAAACACTACACAGAAATTTCACAGTTAATAAGTTCAGAGCTAAATAATATCATTTAAATACGAATCACAACATTTAAAATTTTTTAACTAAAGTATGGCCCATACCTTGAGATTGATGTGAATCTGCGTCTAGACACGGATGTGGAGAGGAGGTGCGGAGAGAGTCATTGTTGGGAAGGCGAATCCTCCTTCCATAAAATCAACTGGTAGCTGCTCTTCAGGAGGCTTTTCCTTCTTTGCCTTTTTTCACCAGGACCTGGCTGGCATTTTCTAGAAGAAAAAAAAATCTGTCTAATGTGGTCTGCTGTTGGCAAATCCTTAACTGTTTTCTAAAAGGGATACTGAATTATCATCAACATTATCAATAACACGGTAAACCAGTGCCTTATCATGATGACTCCTTTCAAAAAAACCCTTTCTTAGGACCCATGTTTCTTATGACCCTAAAAACGGTACAAAAAGCCATAAAAACTAAGAAAATTATAGCAAAGTGCTTGGAACACAGCTGCAAAAGGTTTAAACAACACGTGTTAACCAAGCCAACTAACGCCGAGTAATCGAAACACAGAGCTGCTTTTACAAAGATCACGTGCGTCCAGTCGCATTCCGATGTTTTGTTCAAGCTTGGATGCAAAATGTGCTCGACATTTCGTGTCGAAGGCCGATTCTGTCCAGTACGGATGCGGTCGGGTACTGGGGTTCTACTGGAGGCACTAACACCCACTTTCAGACACTCGGTCTCACTGGTTGCTCACCGCACCTTGAGGGAATGGAGGCCCGGGTGAACTGCCCGCAGCACAGCTGAGTAGGACGGTGGGGCTTTCTGCCCTGGGACGTGGCGTTTAGGAAGCAGGGCAATAGCGTGCCCTGCAGGACAATGAATGAGGCCCTCGCTGACGCCCTGTGATGATTCTGGAAAGGCATCGATCGGAGCTACAGAAAACGTGTAGCCTGTTTTTCTCTCCCCAAAGCCGCGTGTTCCTTCTAACTACTGAGCAGCCAGAAGGAAATGCCCACGGGTCTTTGGCGTTCTCCCATCGCTGAGATCTAGTGTTCACTTGCTGCTCTCTCCCCAGCCGGGGAAAGGAGTTGTGATGTCTGCTGCCTGTGATGGGGTCGCAGGACCAGCTCTCAAGAGACCGCAGTGCTGCCGGGGACGATGCTGGGGCTGGCTCACAGCTTTGTGGAGCCCCAGCCCGGGCACAACTCACGGCCAAGCTCTCTGATTTCCAAAGGCTCGTTGTGCGCATGGATGACACGCAGTCAAACATTGCAATGGTGAGGACAGTGCAGCAACAGGCAGGGGTGCGCGCTGAGGGGCGTGGGGGAGCTGTGAGTCTGAGCCCACTCGACGACGGCACCTGATGGACAACCACAACAAATCCCTCTGGACCTGGCAAGGGCACACAGGGATTACACCAGAGGATCCCTGCCTTCGCTTCCCAGTAGGAACTGGCTGAAAGTGTCTTAGAGTCAAAGACTTCTGTGTAGAGGCAGGCCCTTCAAGCCAGCTAGTCACCCATTCACGTCAGACAGGAAGCCTTCGGGGTGCGCTTTGTGTGCCCCAGAAGTCTCTGAGCGGCACCGAGCACTTGCGCTCGACGAATAATCCAAAGGTTGGTGCTGAACCGCCTCCAACCGGCCAGGTGATTTGTTTCCATCAGGATTTTCCCAAACACCTCCAATCGGACCCTGATTTGTGTCCATCAGGATTGCCGCCGAGAATACCCAATGGGCCTCACTAGATGGCAGCAGGTTTGGGTTTGGGGTCTGTTTGGTTTTTGGTTTGTTTCGTGTTTGTCTTTCTCTGCTTGGTTTTGAATCGTGCTCGCCATTAAATAACCAGCACCTGACAAATTGCTGAGAACTTAGATCATTAATAAATACCTGTTGTCAGTGATGAAACAAGTGGGACCCAGCAGAAGCCTCTCCCACGTGGTTCTCAGTCGACTGAAGTTTCCTAGGGCTATCATAACCAGAATACTTCAAAAACGGGTGGTTTTAGAGAACAAACATGGCTATCTGTTCCAAGTGCTAGTGGCGAAAAGTCCAAATTGAAGGCATCACTAGAGCTATTTTTTCTGTGGTCTTTAGAGGTGGGTCATAGCTTGTCTCCTTCAGCGTCTCTAGCCCAGCGCCCTTCATTGGTTTGTAGGAGAGCCCCCATTCTACTCACCACTGTGCCAGGCTCCCTTTGAAAACACCACTCAGGAAGGAGGAGGACAAAGACCCAACCTGGGTCATACCTGCCTTTGATTTAGTGGGAAACAGATGCAACTCTATACTATGTCTCCAAACAAGGTCACACACCACGTATCTTCTTAGGAGACACGATTCAATTAACAAATCGTTGATTAACTATGGAAATCATCTGAGTAGCTTACTGACTTCTGCGTCCATTCACCCCTAGGGATTGTGATTAAACCGGTCTTGTGCACAGCCTGGGGACTGGGTCCCCAGCTCCTTCTAGTGAGCAGGACAGTTGAAATCACCCTAGGAAATGCTGAGTTTCTCAGTCTGAGCATGAGCTGCATGTAAACAATCAGGGCCTGGAAGTTGCTCTAGTCTCATCAAAGTGACAGCATTCTATGAGTTCTTTTGAATAAAACACAGCCCCCAAGGGTTCTAAATGTCCAGCAAACATATACAAAAGAGCAAGAAGAGAAGCTTCTACCAGACATCCAGAAGGCAGCCACAAGCATTTTTCCACTTAAAAGTGCCCATTCAAAGAATTCACCCCTCCATTTCAGAATTGTTCAGACGTAGATGTTAGTTAGAAACAGCCTTAGCTGGTCCACCAGAAACATGGTTTGGGACTTCAAATACCACTATAAAAAAGTGACAGCCACTCCACAGACTGGGAAAATATTTCTTTATGGAGGCTGACGGCCACATTTTTCTCCTGTGCTGTGGCGGATGGGTTTTAACCACCAACCTATCAGTCAGCGACTGGAACTTTCCTTACGGTGCCACCAGGGCACCACCTTGATTTGATAGGGACTTGTATCCAGAGTATAAAAATAACTCTTTCGACTCAACATCAAGAAGACAATTCATGTGAAAATGGGCAGCCCGTTGTAACAATCATCTCTAGAGAGTGATAACTCTCCCATCTCCCTCTCCAGGGATAGCTCACCTATCTGCCTCTCCAGTGCAGATGTATCTTGAGATGTGTCTTACTTCCTGTGTCGAATGCTGGTAGGACATCTCTACTAGGAGGGCTTCAGGCACAACAAATCCAACGCAACTCAAACGGAATTCAGCATAGGTCCCCACGGAATTGTCCATGCCACAGTGTTGACATTTATTCTCAGCCTCATCTCTTCTCATTTTCTATATCCAATCGATTAGTCAATTACTCTGAAAATATCCCACTTCTATTTGACCCTACTGCCTCAGCCTGCTTCTACATAAACATGCAGCCGTTGCTCATTGGTCCCCTTTTCATCGAATGAATTTCTGCTAGTAGTTTTTTTAAGTTTCAGTTCAGAAATCATCTCTTAAGGAAAGCCTCCTTTGATGGCCCAGATCTCGTGGATGCCCCACTTGTGTTTCTGGTAACAGTATGTTCTCCTTTGAGGATTCATCATACTCTTATAATAGAGTATTTTCTTAGACGCCTTCTCCACTACGCTAGCAAGTCCTCCAGGCCAGAGCCTTGTTTACTAAATCGTGAGACGCATTGATGCATTACACATAGTCATTGCTGAACGGGGGATTTCAAAGACGTCTGAAAACAAACCTCACTTTAGACACATGAAGGCTTGCACACAAATGCTTCCTCAAAGTGTTCCATGAAGGACTCTTTCCCAAAGACACGAATGCGGTTCTCCGGTCAGCTATGTTTGGGAAGCACCACATACTAGTACAACTCAGATGTCCCTCTCTGAGAGAGTCACTATGTTTTCCAGCATATCAAATACTGTGAGAGCGCCTGGATCCTATTTTAAAGGTTGGTTCTGGTTTCCCAAGTATATGAGTGTCAGGCTATTTATTAATAGTCTGTGGAACGGGTCGTCTGTGCTTTCCAGGGCGGCAGCCCAATCCTTGTCATCATCTTTCAGATAAATTACTTTCCTCCCCTAGATTGAGAGTCAGCAAACTTCCTGTAAAGGGTCAAATACTAGACATTGTAGACTTCTGGAGGACACATACAGTCTCTGTCATACAGTCTGCTTTGCTTTAGCTTGTTGTTTTAACTCTTGAAAAATGGCTTGTTCACGGACAGGTGGCCGCCTTGGTTAAGTCCTGCATGGTTAGGGTCTGAATAACCACCCTCTGGATCACAGTTGTTTACTTTAGGGGTGGGGACATAATCCTAGTTGACCCAATTAGAATCTGTTCCCTAGGAAATTAAAATAAAGTTAAGAGATCTCACTCTAACTGCTCTTTTAAAATGCGGGGAGAGAAACCCAAGATTAATTAACAATCGAGTCTTCTTATTATGTGGCCTGAAAATTAAAAATCAGGCCTACATCCTAGTTTAGATCCGTCTTCCTTATGTTTTTGTTGCATGGCTGCCTTGGGATGCCTGGATTATCTCTTCCCCACGCTGTCCCCAAAATGAATTACGTTCTTTATTTCTGACTACATGTAACCAAAAAGAGAGCTAATAAATATAATTTGAGGAAAGAAAATGGGCAGAAGCCTTCAATAGACATTTTTCCAAAGAAGATATACAAATTGCCCGTAAGCATATAAAAGATGATCAGTTTTATTATTCATTAAGTAAATGCAAATTAAGACTACTATTACATGCCTCTTAAAAACCATAAGTATGTCTATAATTAAAAAGACAGACGGACGTCTTTGAGTACTGTTGAGCACCCTTTGTACCTTATTAGGAACGTGTGGCTGATTGGTTGTTGTACAGTGTGCGGTTGTTACACAGTGTGCTTCATTGGAATATGTGCCTCCCACTTCCTTCTCTGTTGTAAATATATACCACGAGTTTTTGCAAAATAAACGGGCTTGATCAGCACTTGTCTTGCTCCATGTCTCTGTGTCTTTCTTCCATCCAGGTTTGTTGCCCCTCCGGGTCACCGTGTGAGGGTCTCGCTGGACAAGACCATAACAGGGTGGAATGATTGAAACCCTCATAAACTGCTGGTAGGAACGGGAAAGGATACAGCCACTTTGGGCACCAGTTTGCCAAAATGTAAAATATAGAGTTTGCATATCGCTCAGCAATTCCATGACTAGTCGTCTACATAAGCAATGAAGGAAAATGTTATGAAAAGAGTAATGAAAAGAAAGTTAATAAAGTTTTAAAAAAAGAGGACAAATTCCTTGAAAAACACAGCTTATTAAATCTAATAAAAGAAAGGAAAAATGTGAATGAAATTAAATATCAAAAAAGTGAATCCTAATTAAAATCCAACAAAGAAAACCTCAAGCTGAAGTGGTTGCAGTGGCAAATTGGTTTAAATATTTAAGAGGTAAAATAAAAAACCAATCTTATACAGACTCTCCCAGAGACAGAAAGGAGGAGAGAATAGCATGCGATTTATTTTATGAAATCAGCATAGCCTTGAGGTTTCTTTCAATTTCTTAGCAAAGGTTTCTACATTTATTGATATAGATGCTATATAATGATAGACTTTATAGAAAAGGAAAACACATTATGACCAAATGGGATTTTTTCAAGCCAGAATGCAATCCTGGTTAAGCATAAAGAGAGAAACTATAAAAGATTATTAGACTTTATTAAGATGAACAACTCCTGCTCATCAGAAGGCACAATTAAGAGAAAGCCAAGGTCATGCGTGGTCGGGGAGAAGTTACTCCCAGGGTTGGTGCTGTTAGGTGCAGTAGTTGTTAGCTGCTGCGAGCTAGTCTGCTCCAGAGCTCCTCTCTGTCATCAGAGCAGAGCACTGCCCTGCCCGCTCCCCTCCTCACAATGCTTGTATTCCAGCCCTTCGTGGCGGCCACTGTGTCAGTCCTTCCCTTTGAAAGCCTCTCTCGTTTTGGATGCCCTCCTACTTTACCAAGCATGAGGTCCTTTCCAGGGTGTCTCTCCTGATCACGTGAGGCAGTAGAACACCTATGAAAAGCAAAATGGAGCTACCTCAACAACTGGGCAGAGCAATTCCGGCCGACGCAGCAACCCCTCTGCTGGGTGAAGAAGCACGAAGCAAACATGACCAGGTAGATGCACACCTATGTTCTGTGCAGCACGGCCCACAAGAGCAAATAGATGGAAATGACCTGATGCCCATCCGCAGTGCAATGGACCAAGAAACTCTGGTTCGTACACACGATGAATGCTCTGTATTCCTAAAAAACAAGACCAAACCAGAGTACCTTGTGGAATAGGTGGACCTGGACAGCATGATGCTGAGTGAAGTTAGGCATTCACCGAAGGAGACCACTGTTGAAAGGGGGGAAACAAGCAGGATAAGGACTTTCATTCTACGGAGTGGAGACCCAAAGCCCATCGGTAGGCAATGGGACATCCCCTTACAGAAGGGTTGCGGGGAGGAGATGAGCCAGTCAGGGTGTAGTGTAGCGCCAATGAATCATACAAGTGTGCTCCAGTCTTTAATACTTCTCCACCCCCCACTATCACGATCCCAATTCTACCTTAGAAATCCGGCTAGCCCAGAGATTGTACACTGGTACAGATAAGAGCTGGAAACACAAGGAATCCAGGACACATAAACCCCTCAGGACCAATAATGAGAGTGACGATACCAGGTGGATAAGGGAAAGGTAGGGGCAGAAAGGGGAACCAATCACAATGATCTACATATAACTCCCTCCCTGGGGGATGGACAACAGAAAAGTGGATGAAGGGAGACATCGGTCAGTGTAAGACATGAAAAAAATAATAATTGAAAAGTGAGGCGAAGAAGTTGCCGCTGTGGCGAGCTTACGTCCGCGAGTCACTTTGAAGCAGCTTGACGGCTTTGAGAGGAGGGACTGTCATGACGGCCCAAGGGGGGCTGGTGACCAACAGAGGCCGGCGCTTCAAGTGGGCCATCGAGCTAAGCAGGCCTGGAGGAGGCAGCAGCGCTGCTGGGATATCACCCTGGGTCCCCTCAAACAGCTTCCCATGAACCTTTTCGTCATGTACATGGCTGGCAATGCTATCTCAACCTTTCCTACGATGATGGTGTGGACGATGGCCTGGCGACCTAGTAAGGCGCTTATGGCCATTTCAGCGACTTTCAAGATGCTGGAAAGTTCAAGCCAGAAGTTTCTTCAGGGTTTGGTTTATCTTATTGGGAACCTCATGGGCTTGGTGTTGGCTGTTTACAAGTGCCAGTCCATGGGACTGTTGCCTAGCATGCATCAGACTGGCCAGCCTTCATTGAACTCCCTGAGAGAATGGAGTTCAGTGGTGGAGGACTGGTCTTGTGAACCCGAGAAAGCAGCACTTGGCACCTTAAAAGGATTGGGATTTCATTTACATTCATTTTTGTTTCTTCTCTTACCTTAAAAATTACCAAATGCCAAAAAGTAAAAAGACAATATTCATACAAACGCACAGAAACGATACCATAACGCCTGACTGAAAATTATGTAGAAAACTGTTTCCAGTACGGAGCAAAACAACAAGTAAAACTATAACTCTGTAAAGAAAAGAGCGGGTGCTGCTACATCAAGAAGTACAGCAGTATTTCCTCTCAATAAATTAATGGTCTGAACAAAAAATAGTACTTTATAAATTATCGAGGGTTCATGAGGGAGAGAGGGTGGGGGAGGGAGGGGAAATGAAAAGCTGATACAAGGGCTCAAGTTGAAAGAAAATATTTTGAGAATCATGATGGCAACAAATGTATAAATGTGCTTAACACAATGGATGGATGGATGGATGGATGGATGGATGGATGGGTAGATGGATGGATGGTGATAAGTTGTACAAGCCCCCAATAAAATGATTTTTTTTAATGTAACACCTTAAAAAAAAGGACTTTCATTCTAAAGAGAAAACAACTTTAGAGACTGAGAGGAATCCAAGGGAAGTTGGATAGGAGAATTGGCTAAACTGTTCACTTGGGTGCTATATTCACTTGGAATATAGCAGTCTACAAGAGAGGGGAGATAAACCAGAAGGGGAGAAGGGTGAACTACCGGAGGGTTTGTTTAGTAGATTAAACTGTTGAGTACAAAATTATGTTACAAAGTGTACCCATACACACACACCCAATTTACAGTAAAATCTGCTACTAAAAAGTAAAGCAACAGGCGGGGTGGGCAACCAGAACAAACAAGAACTAAAAATGGTACATGAGACAGAGTACCTCCATTTCTCACAGGTCAAAGCTATGTTCTAGTTACACTTCTCCCACGACAGATGTGTTTGTTCTTTGGTAATCCATGGTACTTTCAATGGTCTTCCCTAGCACCATAGTTCAAAGGCATCAATTCTTTCTCGGTTTCTCCTATTTGACGTCTAACGTTTGCACACGGTAGGAGGTGATTGAAAATACCATGAATCTGTCAGGTGTGTCTTATTCCTCAAAGTGACAAGAAGTCTGTGCAGGAGATCAACTCAATGTAATGCCTCCTTTGAAGTGGACAGGCTCTTCCTTCACCGGTTCTTACCCTGCCAAAAAGCTTTCGCTTTGCGGGACCCCGCTGGTACTTGAATGAACAGTGACGTAACTTCTAACCTCACAGCAACGCACAAGCCAGTACAACAAACTGACAGACAGGGGGTGGCTATTTCCAAAGCATCCATCAGAAGATGAATTCAATTTTACCCAAATTAAGCAAAACAACTATAGCTAATGGGATAGACATGAACCAAGGGCAAGGCCGTGGAAGACCGTAAGAGTGCAGGCAATAAAGGTGCATGTTTCTTTAACAATGAATAAAAGTCAGTCTAGGTTTTATAATCACCTAACACATAAACAATGTCATCATAAAATACCGCTGTAGAAAAAAATCACTTCAGTGTTTCTAAATTGTAATGCGAGACGTGGGTGATGTCAGTGAGTTCTTTCAGTGAGCCCACAGGGTGAAAGAGTTTGATACTAAGATTTAAACCTTGTTTAGTTAGGTGACATCAAGTCAGTTGCAGCTCATCGCGACCCACGCACGACACAACGAATCACTGCAAGGTCCTGCGCCATCCTCACAATGGTCCCTGTGTCTGGGCCCATTGACGCCGCCACTGTGTCCGTCCATCTGGATGTGGACATTCCTCTCTTTCGCTGGCCCTCCACTTTACCACGTGTGATGTCCTTCTCCAGGGACTGGTCTCTCCTGACAACGTGTCCAAAGTATGGAAGATGAAGTCTTGCCACCCTTGGCTCTCAGGGACGTTTTCCAAAACAGATGGATTTGTCCTTTTAGCAGTCCATGGTACTTTAAATATGGGATTACTGAGAGAGCCATTCCAACATACCAATTTCCCTAAGCTTTGGATGCCTTCTACACTCTACACTGTACCAAGGTACGTACATCAGGTACCTCTAACTCAGCAGTTCTCAACCTGTGGGTTGCAACCCCTTTGGGGGTCGAACGACCCTTTCACCGGGGTAGCCCTATTCATAACAGTAGCAAAATGACAGTGATGAAGTAGCAACGAAAATAATGCTACGGTTGGTGGGGTCACCACCACATGAGAACCTGTATGAAAGGGTCGCAGCATGAGGAAGGTTGAGAACCACTGATCTAGTTGATCTAATCTAGGCCAGCTGGCAGCCCAGGCTTCGGTGAACCCACCAAATAAGCAATTAGATCCTCTCTTAACCTTCGCTGAGACATTGCAGGAAGAATTTGTGCTTAGGGGCCCCAGATCAAGAAACTGAGACCGGTCTAATGTTACATTCCTTGCACCAGTGAGTAGCCCACACCCTTAGTAACCATTCCCAGGGATATTCCCCAGGCTTGTGCTTGAAAGTTTTAGAAAACTTCAGCAGATCTTTGTGAGTATAGCACAATTCTGAACCTCACCTTTAGGAGCTTTCTGAGACGTAATCCTAGTGACAGGTCTAGAGGAAATAATGGGTGGTGAGGGTGTTTCCAGGAGCCTCTCAGCAATATCTTGTAAGGCATCTCCCCCCGGCAATGCTACAAGCAGCCCCACCTAGCATTTCAGCTTGAACAGTTTGGTTAATCTGCTCAGGTGTGAATTGTTTTACGGGTAGTGGATTAATCCTCTCAGGTGGGAGGGGTGGATCTATTGACTAGGGTGGCTCAATCAACTCTAGGGGCTCGCTAGTCTCCTCTTCTGCATCATCAGCTTAGCAAAGCAGGCCCACATGGGATATCAAACTCAAGCAATGCAAGACGACAGAATCCAGCCGCCTGTCTCAAGCAGTGTACATACCAGGAGCGTGGAGAAGCTGGTCTCGAGGGAGCCTCAAGCTCTAGCGACACAACCCAGGAGTCGGCTGTCCCACAGGGAGTGTAGCTCACAAGTTGAGGCAGAGAACTAGCTCAAGCAGCTGCACACTGCTCAGATCACCAGAGAGCAAGGGAGAGAAGGGGGCGGGTCTTGCCGAGCCATTTATCTCTTTGCCCTCCCATCAAACTGCAACCTTATCAATCCCACCTGTTCCTGTTGGCCAGGTTGGCACAATAAACCTACCTAACACAGTTTGTATCTTAAAGAAAAAACAAGTCATTACAATCACCCTATACAATTTTATTTCCTTTTTCTGATGTCTAAGTAAAACATACTTATGTATGCAAAGCCACTACCCAAAATATTTTAAATTACACGTAGGCATTTTTCTCCTTTTTTGATGAGGAAAGAATATAAAGTAAAGCATTTGAGCCTTTTTGTTTTCCCTCCCCTCCAATCTCACCACCTCCACCCCTGATAAAGCCACTTTTGTTCATTTACTGTTGCCAATTTCTTTCTTGCTTATTTGTTTATTGACTCAGCAAATACTTATTGAGAGGTCATCAGCACTTGTCTAGACTTGGACAGGTGACTAGGAAATGAGTCCCAACAGATCCCTGTTCCCATGGCTGGCTGTTTCCATCTACAAGTCGTGGTGACCTAGCAGGTTTTGCAAGGAGACTACACAAGGTCAGTGATCTGAATCCACTAGTTTCTCCAACGAAGAGCTGAAGCTGTCTGCTCCCACAAAGATTTAAAGTATAAGAAAATCAAACGCGCAGTTCTACCCTGTCCTGTAGCGTCTCCGTGATTGAATGGTGAGACACGCTACATTGCATTCTATTACATATATGAAGCCCGTTATAGAAATGGATATGCAAAAGGATGCTTAAAAACCTTTTAAGTCAATTCTGATGCGTCGTGACCCCATAAAAAGTGTTAGCTAGGAATAAGAATTATACAGAAAATCAACAGGAGATACATCTGAGATTCAACTGCGAAGGTAAATCCGCCCAGTGAAGACCAGGGGACGATAATACTTTCAAAGGGGTCTAAAGAAAAGCAGTGGGGAAAGGCCTTGAGACAGGTGCAGAAAGAAGACCAGCTTGGCTCTGTAACATGGTGGGGGTAGAGCACGAGAAAGAATAAGAGAAATGTAAGTGGAGGTTCGAGAAGTGGGCCTATGACAGATCACTAAGGCTTTTGGGGAACAAGGCTATTGAAAATGTCTGACTTTTAATTTTAAGAGTTGGGGATGCACTAAGGAGTTTTAACAGGGAAGTAAAATGCTTCAACTTACAGCTTTAAATAAGAAACAGGTTTGGGACACGATTCCCAAATGAAATCCAAGAAGTCCATAGATAGAATTCAGGGAGTTCATTACCTCGAATGGGAGAACATTACCTGGCCCAGTCCCTCAAAAAAGCAAAACCCTTATTTTCACTCCTCATTTTCTTTTCCAAAGCATCAGAATGATTCTTGCTGGTTTCAAGGGTGCAGTAGCAGGGGGATTCTCAGTTTGTGATGGGGATCTTCCTGTAACTGTGTTGTTGTTGTTTTCTATGAAGATCATATTTAAATCTAAACTCTATTGCAATGATTCTCAACCTTCCTAATGCCGTGACCCTTTTATACAGTTCCTCATGTGGTAGTGACCCCCCCCAACCATAAAATTATTGTCGTTGCTACTTCATCACTGTAATTTTGTTACTGTTATGAATTGGGTGACCTCAAAGAGGTTGCAACCCACAGGTTGAGAACAGCTGCATTGGCTGCCTACCAAAAAGCCTGGACTTAATGACAAACAAAAAATGACAAATGTAAAAGGACAAGGTTAACGTGATTTGGGGATCAAGGTAGAAGTGTCCCCACAACTTGAACCCGGTTTCCATACCCCACCCTGCCTTACCTTGGGTTCTGGGCCCCTACTACCATCTGTTAAAGGGAAGCAGGTATGGAGAAATACTTTCTAATAGGAAAGGAGACTGGGCTATAGGAAAACACCCAGGGAAATCAAATGCTTGGTGAAATTTTTTTCTTTAGTAATAGTATGTACATTTCCCAAACATGGACACTAGTTGAAAACACAGCTCCCTGTGCTCCACCCAAGACCCATAGGCTCATATAGCATCTGGGGTCTTAAAGGCTTGAAGGTAAACAAGCAGCCATCTAGCTCAGAAGCAGCAAAGCCCACAAGGAACACACCAGCCTGTGCGATCATGAGGTGTCGAAAGGATCAGGTATCAGGCATCAAAGAACAAAAAAAATCTGACCATAGTGAATAAGGGGGAGTGCATAGTGGAGACCCAAAGCCCATTTGTCGGCCACTGGAATCCCCTTGCAGAGGGGTCGAGAGGAGGAGATGAACCAGTCAAGGTGCAATATAGCACTGATAAAAATACAACTTTCCTCTAGTTCCTAAATGCTCCCCCCTCCCCCACTATCATGATCCGAATTCTACCTTGCAAGTCTGGCTAGACTAGAGTATGTACAGATGGGAACTGGAAACACAGGGAATCCAGGGAGGATGATACCTTCAGGACCACAGGTGTGAGTGGCGATACTGGGAGGGTAGAGGGAGAGTAGGTTGGAAAGAGGGAACCGATTACAAGGATCTACATGTGACCTCCTCCCTGGGGGACGAACAACAGAAAAGGGAGTGAAGGGAGATGTAGGACAGGGCAAGATATGACAAAATAATAATTTTTAAATTATCAAGGGTTCATGAGGGAGGAGGGAGCGGGGAGGGAGGGGGAAAAAAGAAGATCTGATGCCAAGGGCTTAAGTGGAGAGCAAATGCTTGGAAAATGATGAGGGCAATGAATGTACAGATGTGCTTTACACAATTGATGTATGTATGGATTGTGATAAGAGTTGTATGAGGCCCTAATAAAACCTTTTTTTAAAAAAGACCCATGGGCTCAGAGGTTCTAAAGATGGGGCCTAGGAATTACTTCTGACTATTGGGAAAAGACCTAGAAGATGTCATGGGGCACGATGCTCAGTAGACCTTGACGGAGAATGCACGCTTACTCCCATACATTCCATGTATGGTTTTGGTTTAAATAATTGTGAGCACCTTGGCTGGGAAAATATTAGAAGAATGACTAGCTTATTAATACACTAAATATATATTCAATACAACTCCTGGGATGATCGGAATTGATAAAGAACACGACTTCATTTCTTTTCCATTGTCTTTTCAAGATGAAAAATGATTTCTTTTCTTACTGAAGAGCCAGCGGGCTCCCTTTGTGTCCCAGAACCGCACAACTTATTAAATGACACTTGAAAGCCCTCACAAAGATGATTAAAATGTGAACACTCAAGAGTATGAGGCTAGGTCATTTTTCAAATAATCTATTGGTTCTGCATTCAGAGAACTGACTTGTGTGTCTGCATGCATATGAGCTTTGTGGGGGAAGGTACTTTATTATTAGTAGTAGTAGTAGTAGTAGAATCACAGAATAGTAGAAGAGTAGACAGTGATCTCATCCAACTCCATAGCTGTAACTACTATATAGATAGTATTTTTCAACTTGTAAATTCATATCTCCAGAACTAAACTCTCTTCCACTCCTCTAAGCCTCAGACTCTTACATTCAACTGCTTACTTACATCTGAACAAACCAAACCAAAGCTCATTCCATCAAACCATTTCCAACTCAGTGATCCTATAGGATTGAGTGTAACTGCTCCCTACATTTCCATTCTGCCCTCCCTTGCTTATTCCCTCCTAGTCACACTGGTCTCATGTAGTTTCTCAAACACATGAGGACACGCAGTCCCTAGAGCCTTTCCAGTTTCTTCTTTGGTCTGGGCTGTGGGTTTTCCACTGTCAACCAGAGACCTTTGCTGTGTGGTCTTTCTAGGCCTGTGGCTCTTTTCTTGAGTGTTATCTATTCACTTTCTAGATCCTCGCCTGCTGTGCCACCATAACATACAGTGTATATTTCACTTATTTGTTGTTCATTTGCCGGTTTGTCATTACCACCTATACATCAGCAAAGGGCAGAAGGGTAAAGATGTTCATTTGTTGTGTTCCCTGCTTTATCCACAACCCTTTAATTCATACCTGGCACAGACTAGGGTTAAATAGACATTTGTTTGATGGATGAGCAGTAGGAATGAATGAGGAATGAGAAATTGTTCCATTTGATGCCTAAAGCAAACCTTTACTGACCTGGATGGTGCTTTAGAGCACCAAGGACATAGTGATAGATCCAGCAGGTGTGATCTTTGCTCTTGGGGAGCTGAAGGCCCAGCCAGCACCTCCTAAGCAGTAAGCCTTGGACTGAGCAACTTTCATATATTGTATCATTTAATGCTCATGATATTTATGATGTGATATGTTGCTGTTAGGACAGTGCCTGTGGTAGTTACATAATTTCATGTCAACTTGATACAAGTTTAGCCTGTCAATCAGGTCACAGCCGGAAGGTGCCTCCTTGTGGGCGTGGCCCTCTCCTAAGGAGGGTCCTGGGACGCTCCCTCTCTCTCTCTGCCTTCCCCTTCCTGTTGACGAGCCACACTGAGACGTGCATGAGTCCTGTGATGCGTGGTCACTGCCAACCGATCTGCCCAACTGTGCACCCACTGCCTGCGATCTTCCTGCCTTCTGCATCGTTACACCTGGCTGGTGAGTCTGAAGAAGGTTTTATGGTCTACTATCAGACTTACAGAGTTGATCTGGACTGGGCAGAGATGTTTACTTGATATATACCGTCTATACCTGTGCATAAGCCGAGTTTTTCAGCACATCTTTAATGCCATTTTTGTGGTAAAATTAGGTGCCTCGGCTGATATCCGGGTCAGCTTAAACTCCAGTGTATATGATTACTCTCTCTTATAGATACATGAGTGTCACTGTGTATGGCTCTGTGGTCAGCCTGGCCGAACCCCGTGCCATCCAGTCACCTATCACATATGACAAGGTCTAGGTCCTATTATCTCCATTGTGCAGTTACCAAAAGTGAAGTCAGAAAGGCTACGTAGTTAGCCTAAAACGACTGGCAGGTACATAGCAGAATGGGAGCAGGGGCCCACTCTAAGTCTGCCTGACTTCAAACTCGGTATTTTTTTTTACATTTTATTAGGGGCTCATACAACTCTTATCACAATCCATACATACATCAATTGTATAAAGCACATCCGTACATTTTTTGCCCTCATCATTTTCAAAGCATTTGCTCTCCACTTAAGCCCTTTGCATCAGGTCCTCTTTTTTTTTACCCCTTCCTCCACGCTCCCCACTCCCTCATGAGCCCTTGATAATTTATAGATTGTTATTTTGTCATATCTTTCCCTATCCAGAGTCTCCCTCCCCACCCCACTTCTCTGCCATCCGTCTCCCAGGGAGGAGGTCACATGTAGATCCTTGTAATCGGTTCCCCCTTTCCAACCCACTCACCCTCTACTCTCCCAGTATCGCCACTCACACCCCTGGTCCTGAAGGTATCATCCACCCTGGATTCCCTGTGCCTCCAGCTCCCATATGCATCAGTGTACAACCTCTGCCCTATCTAGTCCTGCAAGGTAGAATTCGAATCATGGTAGTTGGGGGGGGGGGCAGGGAGGAAGCATCCAGGATCTGGGGGAAAGCTGTGTTCTTCATCGGTGCTACATCGCACCCTGACTGACCCATCTCCTCCCATAGACCCCTCTGTGAGGGGATCTCCAGTGGCTGACAAATGGCTTTGGGTCTCCACTCTGCACTTCCCCCTTCATTCACTATGGTATATATATATATATATATATATATATATATATATATATATATATATATATATATATATATATATATATATATTGCATAATGCCTTATCCCTGGTCCCTTCGGCGCCTCGTGATGGCTCACAGGCTGGTGTGCTTCCTCCATGTGGGCTTTGCTGCTTCTGAGCTAGACAAACTCAGTGTTTTTCAGACCGTTTGGTTCTGTTCTGATTTCTTGGGTTTACATGGAAACAAACTCCCAAACTGAAGCATTTGGCATGGCAAAAATGACTGCCCCATATCTGAACTACATTCTCCAAAAAATCTTTTCTTGTAATTAGGTAAAGGTTTGCAAAGCAGACCGTCAGTGTTGTATTCAAGAGCTCTTACTCATTATGTTTACACTAATTCACTGTAATCCCTTCACTGTACCTCCAGGTATCCTACTTCCCTCTGTAATTTCCTGTGTCAATCGCTCTTTCTTTCCTAACCTTCTGTACTTTGTACTTGGATAAATGCTACCTTTTGATGCTAAATTGCTGATGATTCTAACATGGGGAAGAGTCTAGTACCAGACCTGGAGGATGACTGAGGACCACAGTCCCACCTGTCTGTATCTGGCCAGTCAGCCACTCTAGCTTCCACTGTCTAAGTTGAGTCTTTTCAGATCAGTCTGTAGTGGTGGCTGGGTGCAATCTAGTTCTTCTAGTCTTGAGTTGTATAGGCTGACTTATGAATAATCCGTAAAATGTTTCCATATCTCTTTTGATTTACATCTTTCTGCTTTCCTCTAGATGGATGCGACCTGTAGTTGCACCTTAGATGGCTGCTAATGAGCTTTTCTTTCTTTTTTATTAAACTTAATTTTACCTATTAATTTTTATTGTATTTCCTATTTATTTTAACAACTTTATTGCCATGTGATTCATATCACTTACAATTCAATCTTTGAATATATTAAAAAGAATTATGCAATCGTTATCACCACAGTCAAGTATAGACATTCATTCATATTTGTGCTCATTATTATCAGCTCCCCCTTTCCTTCCAAGTCCCCGTGTCAGAAGCCTAAGAAACTATTCACCTACTTACTATCATTATAGATTTTTCTATTCCAGACATCATATAAAGAAAATCATACATGAAACCTCCATCAACAGTAACAAAATAAAACACAGAACGCCTCAATCCAAAGGAAAGCAGAAAGTAATTTTAAAAAATAGAACAAATTAAGAATGTGTTAAAATAAATAACATGACGCTAACATGTAGGAGCTTTCTGATGCACTGTTTCACTTTCTCATGCACTGCGTCTGAGAGCATGGCTTTTCGCGTGCCTGGTCAATGGTCCAAGGGTGGCCAGTGGAGGCTTATTCCCCATGAGGTCTCTGCAAACGCACTTTGGGTTTTCACAATTTCCATCGACTGCTTTAAACCAGGTTCTCAGAACTTAAGCTCTAACATATTCCCCACCTCTGAGCTTGGATTTTGTTTTTACAATCCTTGGATCACATAGGCTAAAGTGCTTCTTTCACGTGGGCTTAGTTAATATTTCATATAGATGGCTGCTTGTTTTTAGGTAAGCTTTTTAAGACCCCAGACTGTTCTTTCTGATAGCCAAGCACCATCTGACGTCTTCATCACACTTTGCTCTAGCACCCATATCTTTAGTGATCCATTCATGAGAATAAGTATTGGGCAGGGCAACATCATAAGAATGGATTGTTCTTAGGTTAGAATTTATGGTTAATTGTGAAGTCAACATCGAGTCATTTATCTAAGGTATGTATATGTCCCTGTTCTACTTTAGTGACAGCAGTATCAGATCTTTGAGAAATACTATAAGTAAGCTCCATAGAGACTTTAGCAGTTCTAATAACAGTATTATTAAATTAGCCACTGGTTTTATACAATTGATGTATGTATATGTATGGATGGTGATAAGAGTTGTATGGGTCCCTAATAAAATGTAAAAAAAGAAAAGAGGAGAAAAAAATGATTAGGGCAGGGACTGTACAGATGTGCTTTATACAATTGATGTATGTATATGTATGAACTGTGAAAAGAATTGTATGAGCCCCTAATAAATTGTTAAAATTTTTTAAAAAATTTAAAAAAAAAAGAAAATGATTAGGGCAAAGAATGTACAGATGTGTTTTATACAATTGATGTATGGATATGTATGGATTGTGATAAGAGTTGTATGAGCCCCTAATAAAATGTTTTAAAAAAAATTAGCCACTGGTACAGAATTCAGAATACTGTTGAAATTGGGTAAATACAGATATATGGAAAAGCTTTTTAGACTACTTATACATATTAAAAGCTTAAGGGACTGAGTACTGTTTTAGAAATCAGTGAGGATGAGGCACAGGGTACAAAGTTCAACAAAGCTCATTCACTATGACAAGACTATGGCTGCAGAACTAAGACAGGTCCTAGAAAGTCCCAAGTCCATTTGCAGGTTACACACCTGGATGAAGCCTCTGATGACCCCTCTGACCAAAGACCAGAGATGAGAATGGCAAGGCCATCATGCAGAGTGCAGGGGAGAGCAGATTACTGGAGATGCAATTAGGTGAAAAATTAACATTTTATCATATAATCTCCTCCTCTGTCCCATTTTAAATTTGCCCCAGTTTTTAAAATATTTCCTGTTTTCTTTTTGATTGAGGGTTTCCTCTGTTTTACTTTGACATTATTGGGTTGAGTTTTTGTGTGTGTATATTTTTCTGTATATGAGATCCAGGATAGCTAAAGCTGTAAGGACAGTGACTGTCTTAATGGTTTCTTGAGGGGATGGCAGGGGACTTTGGGGGGAGATTGGGAGCTAACAACAATGAGGACAAGAAAGGAGAAAATATTCTAAAATGGATTGTGGTGATGATTATATGATTATTTTTTAAATGGCTGAACCATCGGGTTGTATGATATTGAATTGTGTGCAGTAAAATTGTTTTTTAAAAAAGAAAGCTAAGAAAATATGCAAATGTCAAGTATAAGGTAGTCAAGTTGTTGCAAACTTAAGACCTCAGTTAATTCTCACCAAAGTAGGATACAGAACATTGCCTTTGTAAATTTGATAACTTTGGTGTCCCCAAAGATTATGGTCTTGATACCCAATGTCCAGTGACTCATTCTTTGTGGTATTTGATGTGATAGTTAGGTCTATTGTGCCAACTAGGCCTCCTTAGGAACATGGGGGTGGAATTTAATCAGGTTGCAGCTTGATTGGAGGGCAACTGAGATAAATACTTTCTCAGGCTGGCTTCCCATCTCTCTTTCTTCCTGGTGATTGGACCAGCGAGCTGCTGCGTGAGCTAGGCCTTTGCCTCAACTGTGTGCTGCACTACCTGTGGGCCAAACCAACCCGTGCATCAGGTCACCTTGCCATGCCTCACTAGAGCTTGAAGCTCCTACAAAACCTGTTTAACCACCCATGGTGGATCATGATTCCATGTGTACATTTCTTGAGCTTCAGGTACCTTCAGGACCTGCTTTACTACCATGCTGGTGGAGAGCGTCTTCCTATGTGCATCACTAGTAGCTTGGGCCTCCTTCAGGGCCTGCTTCCCGATGCTCCAGAGCTGTCTGCTGCCAGCAGGCTGACTCTACTCGACTTGTCTAAGGGCAAACTCCACTGTCTGCTTCCTTGACCTTGGACCAGCAGTGCAATGAGTGGAGGGACCTTCAGAATATTAGCTGTTCCATGAAAGTGAGCCCTCTGTACTGCTGTGTGGATTAATTAGTTGTTACACTCCTTTTCACTACAAAACCTATCCTTTCGTATATAAAATCATAAGTTTCCTCGATTTGGTTCTCTAGAGAACTCTGCCTAACACATTTGGTTACATCTAAGAAGTTTTCAAAACCTTGCCTGCTTATGCTCCCCCACATTCGTGGCTATGTCTGCACCAAAGGTCAATACACATAAACACAATGGATAGGAGCAAGGGCCATCGTCTTGTGGATCGCATCAGTTTCCATCGAGCCAGTAAGCCTGATCGCTTTTATGATATTGAGTTGTGTTTTAGATTTTTTTCTCCCACTCTATCTAGGACTTTCTACTGCCATCCTTTTCAGAGCAGTTGTTAGTGGTACCTGGGCACCATCTAGGTGAGGTCTCAGGATTGTGAGGGCTGATGTTTGTGTGGGCCATTTGTCTACTGAACTAATTGTTTCCCTGTGACTTTTGGTTGTCATCACACTTTTTCCCCCTCTGAATGGAATAAGATCAATTACTGTACCTAAAATGGGTGCTCACAAGCTTTTAGGACACCTGTCACTACTCTTCTTTTGGTGAAATCTTTTAATGCACACAAGTATCTAATTTTTATGCAGCACCAGTCATCTAGTTTGTCTTCTGCCATTTGTCTTTTTCACTGTGTTTGATATTATATTTATGCCTTTTATTAGGACCTCTAATTTGTCCCTATTGTTTCATTGGTGATGTTTAAAGTTCTAGATTTATAGGCCTTTGGTCTATCTTGAGTTTGTTTTCCTATATGGTATGAGATATGGGTCCTGTTTCATTCTTCTGCAAATGGCTATCTAATGTTGGTGGAGCCACTTGCTAGAGAGATTATCTCTTCCCCATCTCATGTATTCAAGGTCAGCTTTCTATAGGCTGATGGATTCACCTCTAGGTTCTCAATGCGGTTTCATGGGCCTGTTATCTATTGTTTCACTAGTACCAGATTGCTTGGGTTCTCTTTGTTTGTTTGTTTGTTTGTTTTATGTGATAGATTGCATTAGTTATTTTTCTAATGTTGAACTATCCTTGCATACCTAGTGTGAATTCCACTTGATCATCATGGAGTTCTCCCCATATATCGTTGAATTCTATTTGAGTAAAATTTCATTAAGAATATTTACATCTATGTAAATGAGGGGTATTGTTCTATAATTTTATTTTTTAGTGACATCTCTGTCTCGCTTGAGCATCAAGATTATACTTGCTTCATAAAATCAATTCAGAATTTTTTCAAGCTTTTCTTTCTTTCTTTTTTTGTTTTGACTAGCAGACAGGGATAGATAAGGAACAGTTTTACGCTGAGCAGGGGGAACGACAAAATAGCACTAAACGGCTATATTGTAGTCCCAAGCTTTTCTATAGTTTGAGTAAAATTGGTGTCAGCTCTTTTCTGGATGTTTGGTAGAATTTACCACAGAAGCTGTCTGGCCTGGACTTTTTGGTGGGAGTCAAAAGTAAGTTAAACCCTAATTTGAATCAAATTGCAATCTGGCCCCTAAATTGTGTTTCTATTGCTTTGAGAAAGCAATTCTGCTTCTTGTAAAAGTGCAACTGCACTTAACCCCAAAGTTAAAATGTTACCTCGTGTGAAGAATTGTTTACAAAAGATGTTTGTAGAGAATATTTCCATGACTTAATCCAAGAAGAATGCCTTCATCAGCATGTACCGTAGGTTAGGGAGTCTAAATGGTAATGTTAAGAAGAATTGTAGTTAACAACTCTCTTGTAACCTTTTCCCCATGTGTGCATCTTTTACTGGTGAACATCTAATCTACCTAATAAAAACCCCCTTTCTCTTTTCCTAATTTGGAACACTATGGTATCTCTCTGGGCACTGGTGTTTCCCAATTCATGAATCTCTACCTATTATCAATAAACCTTTAACAACAACAAAAACCCTCTAATAGAATGTAATACTGGTGATTCACCACAGCAAATCTGATCCCCAAAAAGTAAGTCATACTCCATTTAGTCTCTTGTTCTAGGGTAATTGCAGATTAAAAGAGGTCTTAGAACAAAGATTGTTCAGCCACAAGAGGAAATATGTGCAGCAATATAAATGGAAAAGGATGCTTCCTCCTATTTATTATCCTCAGAGAGTGCTGGCATCCATCACTAGGCACTGCATAGAAGAATAGGTGTAATGCTAAATTAGCCACTCCCTCTTGGCTCCTTCCTCTTCCTGAGAAACAACTGTGCTGGTCTTGTTAGATTCCTCAGGTGGGAAATACCTCAGTCCTCGGTCTATCGAAGAAGCCTGGTTTGTGATCCAAGTGAGTTTTTATAAAGGATGGAAGAAGTTTCCGGTTTCCACAGGCACCCTCAGGGTACCTCACCCCCACATGTGGCCACCTGAGGCCAGAGAGAGAAACTGCACAGGCCAGGGAGCAGCTGGAAAAGAGGGGTGATGGTGGACTCAAAGTTTCCACCTTTGGGGGCCCTCCGCTGGGAGGCCCACCTGGCCTAGATTGGGTACTAGTTCCTGGCTCAAGGGCCTGAATTTGTGCCTGGCCTCTAGCCTTGATCGGTTTCCAATTTCCGGTAAAGGGGGAAGGGAGGCCTTACCATGTAGAGGGATAACCCCTAGTTTCTGGCTCTAGCTACCTAACAGTCTCAGATCAGAATGTCTCTCACATAAATTTTGTTGAACTTAGTTTTCAGGGTCTTGAGAAGGGGACGACGGATAAGGTAAAAGAGAGAATCCTTTCTGCCCATTCTTCCTGTTTGTGTTAGCAGTGATTCTAGCTATTCTTTGCGGATGCCTCTTCCTCATTGAAGAGCAAGGTCATGGGTCTTAAAGACTCTTCACGAGAACAGCCAGCACTTTCAAGTTTGAGGTTTAGGTCTAAACAAGTGCTTTCCCCAGTAATTGTTCACAGCTCTTCAGATAGCCAAGGGTGAGTTACTGCGTGTCAGGAAGTATTCTATCCCTTAAATATTTAGAATCAAGAAAATGATCAATACTTTCAGCACTTGGACTTTGTAATACCATCATTTGCTTTTATTTTAGGTGTTGGGAATAGAAGGGGGGAAAAAAAGAAAGTAGGAGCGACAAATACAGAGAGAAAAGCAGTTCCAGGGCCATTTGTACAAAATACAGACCTGTCTCCGCCCATTGTGACTCCATAGAGAATCTGGAGCGAATGAGGACCATTTGAATTGTAAAGGCACATGGTATATCACAGAGGAAAAATGCCTCAAAACTTAAATGAAGATCCAACAGATTCATAAACAGCAACATCCAGATGGTAACTCACTTGACTACATAGGTGAAAATGTGGCAATTTCAGAAAGTGGTTTCTCAAAGGAACAAGTGATCTATAATCAATGGTGAGAAGGGTGTAGGATGCCTGGTGGCACTTAATCAAGAGCAATGGAACCAAGAGGAATTACTGAAACCAGAATGAAGACCAAACATGATAATGGGACAAGAGGAAAGTAAAAGGATATAGCGGAAACAACTAGGAGGCAAAGGACATTTATCAAGGTCTAAATACAGCCATCTAAATATGTAAATATATTTATATATAACTATGGGAAATACATCTATGTACATATATTTATATGTTAAGTATTAAGGTAGCAGATGGACATTAGTACTCAATGTCCTTGACACAAGAGCACTTTGTTTTAATAATCCAGCATTTGGTGATGCTCAGCTGAAGACAAATGTGGTGAAGAAAGCTTATGGTACCCAGCTATCAAAAGATATAGCACCTGGGGTCTTAAAGTCTGGAAGAGAAACAAGCGGTCATCTAGCTGAGAAGCAACAAAGCCCACATGGAAGAAACACACCAGCCTGTGTGATCACAAGGTGTCAAATGGGATCAGGTATCAGGCATCTAAGACCCAGAACAAAAAAATCATATCAATGTGAATGAGGGGGAGTATGGAGTGGAGACCCAAAGCCCATCTGTAGAAATTGGACATCCCCTCACAGAAGAGTCGCAGGGAGGAGATGAGCAAGTCAGGGTGCAGTATAGCACCAATGGTTTTCAATTTTCCTCTAGTTCTTTAATGCTTCCTCCCCCTCACTATCATGACCTCAAATTCTACCTTACAAATCCAGCTAGACCAGAGGATGTACACTGGTACAGAGAAGGGCCGGAAACACAGGGAACCCAGGACAGATAAACCTTCAGGACCAATAATGAGAATAGAGATACCAGGAGAGTAACGGGAAGGTGGGGAAGAAAGGAGGAGCCAATTCCAATGATCTATATAAAACCCCTTCCTAGGGGGATGAACAACAGAAAAGTGGGTAAAGGGAGACAGCAGTCGGTGTAAGACATGAGGGAAAAATTGTAAATTATCAAGGTTTCATGAGGGAGGGAGGGAGGGTGGGTGGGTGGGAGAAGGGTGAAGTGAGCTGATATCAAGGGCTCAAGTAGAAAGAAAATGTCTTGAAAATGATGATGGCAAGATGTGTACAAATGTGCTTGACACAATGGATGTACGCATGAATTTTCATAAGAGCTGTAACAGCCCCCCAGTAAAAGGATTTTTAAAAAATCTGGACAAATTAAAAAAAAAAACCAAGAAAATGTTCTAAAAGTGATTGTGGTGATGATTGTATAACTCTTCTTGGTATGATTAAATAATTGAATTGAATTATATGTGATGTGTATGCCAATAAAACTATTGGGGGGAGGGAAGAAAGTGGTTTCTGAGTAGGTATTGAGGGACAAATAAGGGATTACAATAAAACCACTAATTAGTTAATTTTGTTTTTTTGTTTTTATTTTTAATGAACATTTTTCAATTTATTAAATCTCAAACTATGAAATTGTTTATAAGCTAAAAACCACTTAAGGTAAATACATCTTCATTTTCCAAGTGTACTTTGGTTTTTTTAAAATTAGCTATAATTAACATAGCATGCAATTCAGTCGTTCAATCACATAAAGAAGGGTTGTGTAATCCTCCCCACAATCAACTTTGGAACCTTTTCTTTCTTCCTGTCCCATTGATGTTGATTCCCCATTCACACCACCCTCCCTTTCCATGTCCCCATACAATCGTCAATTCAGCTACAGTCTTTTTAATGACCCCCCCTTCCTGGTTTTCCTATACAGATAAACACGCAAAACAAGGGCAAACAACAAAAAGGATTCAGCAGCAATGACCATATAAAACAGGTAAAGACCTCAATCTAAGAGAAAGCAAAGAAATTTATTTAAAATGTAGAATAAATTCACATTGTGCCAGAGGGAGATCAAATTACAAGGTGTTATATTCCAGCCTAAGTACAGCTGCTAAAATCCACTTTACAATACTTTTTGTCTGATTGCAGGGCTGTAAATATTCCTACTCTATGTGCATTGGGGATTCACCAGGAACTCAATCCATGTAAGGATTCTGCAATTGGATTTCAGGTTAACATTGCTGTGTTAGTCAGGGTAGACTAGAGAAACAAATCTGCAGAAACTCATATATGTATAAGAGAGTTTTATCTAAAGGGTAAGTGTACATTCAGAAAGCATCTCAACCCAGTGCTGCCCAAGCCCATAAGTTCAACATTAACCATATGTCTGACACTGATCTACAAAGTCCTCCTCATTCTCACAAAACACATGCAATGATGCCAACAGCAGGAGGAAAGCCGAATTAGTGAATGTGTAAGCATCTCAGCGCTGGCAGGGGTCTCCACGTGGCTGCTTCAGCACCCAGGGCTGCATCAGGGTAGGTTCATATGGCTTCTCCTCAGGGATATCTCACAGAAAGTAAGGCTTGAAGCAGGGAACTCGCAGAGGCAGCTGCATCCTGGTCTGACCATCACAGAGCAAGAGACCAAGAAATAAAAGGACGAGGCTCACCCAGCCATTTATCTCTCCGCCCTTCAATTAATCCCACATGTGTTTATCGACCAGGTTGGCACAATAAACCTTAACTACGTCAATTGCCATCCATAACTTTTCACAAACCAGGTCTTTAGAACTTAGGCACTGGTCCCATTCTCTCCTCCAGGTTTGGATCTTATTGTGTGTAATCCTTGGATCACACGGACTAGTGTGCTTCTGTGTGGACTTAGCTGGATTCTCACATAGATAGCTGCTTCTTTTGAGACATACCCAAGACCCCATGTGCTATTTTGTATGACAACCAGGTACCATATGATTTCTCCACAACATTTTTCTCTGGCAACCATGTCTTTAGTGAGATCAAACACCAGGCAGGGCCATGTCTTAAGAACTAATTGTCCTTATATTAGGGCTACCAGTAAGTGAACTCAAAATCAGTTCATGTAACTATTGTTTCTATAAATCCTTGGCTCCCTTTTAGAGACCTCATTGTAGTATATCAGAGATCTTTCACATGGGGCAAATCTATTGATAGTAACATTATTTTAGTCAATGGGAAAGCACTATTGAGCAAAGAATTTTATACATGTGTAGGGCTTCTTATCAGACTCCAATTCATGAATTTTTAACTTGTATATCTTCAAAATGTCAGTGGCTGGATACTAGTCAGAAGCAAGCTGTTGGCACAGTGGGTTGGGAGATGGGCTGCTAGCCCTGAGGTCAGCAGTTCAAATCCATCAGCCACTCTGAGTGAGAAACAAGAAGCTTCCTCCTTCTGTAAAGATGCAGAGTCTCAGAAACCCGCAGGGGCAGTTCTGCCCTGCCCTAGAGGGGTGCCATGGGTCAGAATTGACTGGATGGCGGTGGGTTTGCTTTGGGGGGGGGCACTAGGTACACATGTCATGAGGGTTGCAGATATGGCACCACTTTCAGTAGCACTCATATATGAGTGTGGAGCCATGCCTGGGAGACTCACGGGGCTCAAATAAGGCAGCTAGAGCATGCACATAGCAAATACATGTTGGTTCAGGGTTGTCATTTGTTGGGCACCTTCAAGAACAACAGGTGTGAACCCACCTGAAGTCCAATGACCACCAATTTTGGTTTAAATTTCAAGGGAGCGTTCCCATTCCTTGGTTCTGTTGTAAATGAGTTGAAGGTAATTTCCAGTTCGCTTAGTGGAGGTTTCAAATCTTGTCCTACTCATATGGTCTATGAAGGGTATTGTGTACCTCACATAGCAAATTACCTGGATCACTGGGGGTTGGTTGGAAACTTGGTCAAAAGTAATTAGTTAATTTTGATTAAGGATACACACACACAAATAAGATTTTTAAAATGCGGAAAGGTTCAGTGGACATAATGCTTAGATATATTTGGGTGGAGTACAAAATTTACAATCATAGTATTAGACTATTTACAATGTATATCTTTTCAGAAAAGGTCATAAAAATGTCGTAAATATTTAGTCCCAGGCAGGCAGTGGGATAAAAAGAACAGTCTAATTCAACAAAAAGGTCATTAAAAAAGTTGATTGCAGAGATTTTTTTGAGGCTAGATAAGAATTAACACCGAGGCTCATTCTTTATAAATTGCTTGCTTAAGTTAAAGTGTCAGCAGTTCAACGGTTTTTGTTGTTTTTTTTTTTTGAGACTTGGTTTCTATTTCCCTATCATGAAAAGAATATTTCTTAAGGCCATTATCCACCAACGCCTATGTTAAGACTCCCTTCTATCCGCATCTTTGCTTCACTGCAGAGACAATATTCCCTTAGTTATTTATGGCTTTCAGCAATTGATAAGGAGCCCTGGTGGCATAATGGTTATGCATGAGGCTGCTAACCCCAAGGTCAGCAGTTCAAAACCACCAGCCACTCTGCAGGAGAAAGATGGGGCTTCTACTCCTACAAAGAGTGACCATCTCAGAAACCCACTAACCAGCAACTTCCTCCCAGTCCTATAGGGTCACTATGAGTTGGCATCGACCCAATGGCAGAGAGTTTGGTTTCGTTTGGTTTTAGCAATTGATATAGTCAATTAACAGAAGCTTGTCTGAGAAGCAAATATTTAGTCCCAGGCAGACAGTGGCATACAAATGACAGTCTAACGCAACAAGAATGGAGATACATTTAACTATTCAGTTTGGGTTAAAAAGCTTTATAAATTTTTCCTTTACAGGTAGGAAAACATCAGAAATGCAAAAGGCCATCGATTACATCTTCAAGCCACATAGACTTGCTTGTGCCACCTAGCAAGAAAGACTTACCTTTCTCTGGTCCTGAAGGAAGACACTCGGGGGAAAGGGAGGGAAGTAGTACATGAAAATCGCCAGTCTTGCTTATTCCAAAACATTGCTCACAAACCAGGAGAAATGCTTATACTCGAGGAGGCAAACACGCGAAGGATGAGAGAAGGCCCTGGCCATGGCGTTCACCTTCCGGCCCCCAGGAACACTTCTATGCTCAGCTGCTCCCTCCAACTGGAGCCACAGAGTAAAGGCTGCAGAGGGAGTTATGGGGACTGGATTGCCGGGAATTCACAATCGTACACAGCACATTTCCTAACCATTCTTGAAGAATGACAAACGCTCCTTTGGGGAGCTAAAGAATACCACCCCCCATCCCACCCCCACCCCTATGTGCCTCTTAATTGGCCAGAGGCTCACCAGTGCAGACTTGCTGTCAGCAAACATCCCCAGAAGCCCAGCTTCATCAATCCCTTTGCCCCTCCAAAAGTAACCACTGCGCTCTAGGAGCCGGGATTGGATTTTATGGAAAAGTAGCCACCAGAGAACAACTTGAAATTCATGTAATTCTCTGGTGCCTCTCCACTCTGGTTTATTAACCCCCACCCCCCAACTTCTCTGTTGAAGAATCCCAGGGCATTTGATCTGTAGTCTATCCAACAGCCTGGTGACAAAATTCACATATCCTGTGTCTGTGGTTTTCCTATATTTGACTACTGGATAATTAAAAGCCTAGATTATTCTTTCCTGGGTGCCTCATCCTTCTACACATACCATGACTTTCATCAACCAGATGCCCCAGTCCTGTCCTTTGTCCCGGGCTGTCGACACTTTCTCCGCACTGACTGGTAAATGCCTCTACTCCATCCTGAAGCTAAAGCAACCTATTTGTCAGCCATGGTAAGGACTTTAAATTATATTCTTAGTGTTGCCTGGCATTGTAAGATGTCAATAAATGCTCTCATTATTCAATTTGGTTAAAAATTAAAATTTGTCATGGATATATTTAATGCCACTGAATTGAACACTTAAAAATGGATTAAAATAGTATATTTTATGTTATGTATATTTTGCTATATAAAAAATAAATTCATCAAAATTGGGCTAGTCAGGAAGCCAGAGTCACTCACCTGAACTTCACTGGGTGCAGAAGCATCCACTACCCTCAGGGACCTCCACCTCAGGGGCCCAGATATGGACCAACCAACTGTGGCCTGAGCCAACTCAGTACCTCTTGGCTTGTGCCTGAGGGAGCGTACCTGGATATGGAATACCAGTCCTGTGCATTTCTTCCTTCCTATATCCATGCACATATTCATACACAACACTGTGTGCACCAAGCACTAGGGGAAGGCAGTTGCCTGTCAGCTTTGAAGCACTAGAAAATACCCAAGATGGCAGCATCTCCTTCCCCGCTTCCTCTGAAGTCCAGGGGGTCTCAGGAAATGATTGCCCATCATCCCCGGGAGTGAAGGTTCACACTGTGCTTTATGGCTTTCCACCTTGCCTGGCTCATCCGGCATCACTGCCGGAGTCAGCAGAGGGTCAAGAGGACCTACTTTGAAGCTGACTATTCTGCTCAGGGGCAGACCACCTAAAAAGCAACACAGGCACAGGCTTCCTTGTGCTAACTTACTTACATGTGAAGAAACCCATGTTAACTCCCCTCACTGATGTTGAGTTGGTGTTGACTCTTAGCCACCCTGATGGACAGGGTAGAACTGCCCCGGTAGGCTTTTGAGAATCTTCATGGGAGGAGATCTCCGCCTTCCTCCCATGAAGTGGCTGGTGGTTTACACTGCCGGCCTTGAGGTTAGCAGCCCAAAGCCTAACCGCTACAACACCAGGGCCCTCCAAATTGCTAAGGACCAATAAGCCTCTGCTGCCCTTGCTTATTGGGTTAGCCGGCACTGCTTCCACGGTGCTCTGGCTCCTATGTCCACCAGGCCTTCTCTTAGTCTTTAGAGCCCTGAAGTCAACCCCATCCTTTCACATCATCAAGCCCCATCCCTTGACTCGGGTCCCTTTCCTAAATATCTAAGCCTCTCCTGGGATGCCCAGGCCACTTTCCTAGAGCTCTGAAAGCAAGCAATTCATCCTTTCAGTGAGGAAGCTCATTGAACCAGTAGTACCGTCTACAAAAGTGGTTTTTATGCCCATACTGAGAAAACCCCGTCAGAATGAATGAAATCATAGAATAAACTATAAATTGTCATATTTTTAATAAAATTCAGAGCTAACTTTCTTAGTGCATTTAATGTGAAAAACATGATGATAAATGGCTTATTGTTTCTCATGAAAATTTTAACTGAGTTTAAATTAATAAATCAAAAGGGATTGTGGTATTACATAATCTGTTGTCAACTTGAGACTTAAGAGTGAAGGGGTGGAATTTAGTCTGTCAATCAGGTCACAGCTTGATGACCTCATTTGGAGACACGAAGGAGTTAAATAGCTCACTAGAGGTGGGACACACGCTCATTTCCTGCAAGACACTACTGATGGAATTACACGGATGCAGTCAGAGCCTGGAGCTGGAGGAGCCACGTGGAGAACCATGCCAGCACTGAGAGCTTCCACCACCACCGGATCCACAAGACTTTCCACCCACTGATCTACCATCTTCCAGCATTCAGAGTCATCGCATGTGTTACATGAGTCTGAAGTGGAATTTATAGATGGGTATCGGATATATGGGCTAATATCAGACGTATGGACTTGATCTGGACTGGGCTGTTTTCTCAATGTATGAATGCCTCTGGATTTGTTTCTCTAGTCAACCCAGACTAACACAGGGATCTACAGTTATTTGAAAAAGGACAGTTAAGGTACTAAGTGCTCAGATTTCTGGAGTACGGCCTGCATTTGGTGGAAAAAAGGAGGAAAGGAAGAAAGGCTAAATGTTTTTTAGTAAAAGGAATTATTCGAGGAGTTAAATAATGTGTGGCAAGTAATACCATATTAGGACAAAATAGTGAAATGTAGTTTGCGTAGAGGAATTATGTAATTCTTTAAGCAAGCACACCTAAGAAATACTCACTCAATTAAAGGGTGATGATTTGTAATGTGGTAAACTGAGGGCCTGGGTGAGAAGGTCATACAGTGAAATCGTCCATGCTCATAATTGTGGGTCTAGAAAGCGGACTTTGGCTGGAGGGGAAGAGGGAGGAGGGAAGGACCTCGTGGCTATGAGATATAAATAAGTCACAATATACATTCTCATGACTGAACACAGTTCCTCTAGTAACCCTCCCCCCCATCCCCATACGAGAACTGTCATAAAGGAACTACCATGTAAGAGGAATCATTTCTGTGTCTGGCTGGCGACTGCACAATGCCTAAAGGTTGTCTGTGGACAGAGCTATCAGGCTCTATAGCCAACCCACCATAAACGTAGCAGCCCCTGGGGATGGTTCAGGGGCAGTTGAGATCAACTAGCAGTAGGCGAAGATGCCGACTCAACTCATTGCTGGTTTATTATGTTACCTGCTCATGTTATTACCTATTAACTATGCAATACGCTAGCCATGTGACGTACATGCCTGTGAAAGAGCTGCAAGCCCCATTATACATACCCATTGGAAAATACATTCGCTCTTTCCCGTGCCCCACTGTCTGTCTGTCTGTCTTTAAGATTTTCCACAATTGCAAAGTCACTCCTGAGGATCTGTTAGAATGTTGGGGACCCTCTCACCCTGACATGATCATTCAACAGTTCCCATAGACTCCTCACCATACTAAATGCTTCACAGGTTATTTTAAAAAATTGCCTTATTGGGGGCTCATAGAGCACTTATCATAATCCAAACATCCATCCAGTGTGTCAAGCACATTTGTACATTCGTTGCCATCATCATTTTCAAAACATTTTCTTTCTACTTGAGCACTTGGTATCAGCTTCTCATTTTCCCCTCCCTCTCCCGCCCTCCCTCCTTCCCAAACCCTTGATAATTTATAAATTGTTATTGTTTTTCATGTCTTATACTGTCCAACGTCTCCTTTTACCCACTTTTCTGTGGTCCGTCCCCCAGGGAGGGGATTGCATGTGGATCGTTGTGATTGGTGTCCCCTTTCTCCTCCCACCTTCCACTTCCCCTTCTAGCATTGCTACTCTCAATATTGGTCCTGAGGCGCTTATCTGTCCTGGATTCCTTGTGTTGCAAGCTCTTATCTGTACACATGTATATGCTCTGGTCTAGCCGGATTTGTAAGGTAGAATTGGGGTCATGATAGTGAGGGTGGGGGAGGGGAGCATTAAAGAACTAGAGGAAAGCTGTATGTCTCATCAGTGCTGCACTGCACCCTGACTGGCTCAAGTCTTCCTGAGACCCTTTGGTAAAGGGATGTACAATTGCCTATAGATGGGCTTTGGATCTCCACTCCGCACTCCCCCTCATTCACAATGATAAGATTTTTTTTTTCATTCTGGGTCTTTGATGCCTGATACCTGATCTTATTGACACCTTGTAATCACATAGGCTGGTGTGCTTCTTCCACGTGGACTTTGTTGCTTCTCAGCTAGATGGCCACTTGTTTATCTTCAAGCCTTTAAGACCCCAGACGCTGTGTCTTTTAATAGCTGGACACCATCAGCTTTCTTCACCACTTTGCACCCACTTTCTCTTCAGCGATTGGCTTCCCAGGTTCTTATCTCATTTGATCCTCACTACACCTCTCAGAAGACAACGCATTATAATCAAATGTGCCAAGACCTGGAGTTATTTACCCAAAAGGGACTACACTCAGCATACCTCAAGCTGAAGGAACTGGAGAAAAAGGTCAATTCTCAAGTTGCAATATTGAATGATACAGGAAGTATCAAAGATGATGGAAGTGGCCAACATTCAACCATTTTAAGAGATGGGACATGATCGAAAGCTGACGATACCAAAGGAAACAATCCAAGCGGCACTGAAGGTGCTATTGAAAAACAGAACTCCACGAATAGATGGAATACCAAAGGAAGCGGTTCAACAAATTTATGAAGCCCTGGAAGCACTCACTCGTCTATGCCAAGACTTGGGACCCAGCTACCTGGCCAATTGACTCAAAGAGATCCATACTCATACCATTTCAAAGAACAGTGACCCAACAGAAGGTGGAAATTATTTCAAAATATTGTTGATATCACATACAAGTAAAATTTTGCTCAGCAACGATTGCAGCAGTATATTGACAAGGAAATGCCAGAAATTCGAAGCAGATTCAGAAAAAGATGTAGCATGAGGGATATTATTGCTAATCAGATGGCTCTTGGCTGAAAGCAGTGACTAACAGGAAGAGACTTGCTTTATGTTTTACTGATTATGCAAAGGCATTTGACTGTGTGAACCAAAACAAACTGGGTCACACTGAGTAGAAGGGGAATTCCAGAACACTTCATTCATTGTGCTCATGTCGGACCTGTACATGGACCAAGAGGCTGTCGTTTGAACAGAACAAGGAAATGCTGCATGGTTTAAAATCATGAAAGGTCTGCATCAGGGTAGTACCCTCCCACCATCCGTATTCAATCTACATGCTGAACAAATAATACGAGAAGCTATACTATAGGAAGAAGAGGCAGTGTCAGGATGGGAGGAAGGCTTATTAACAACCTGCAGTGTGCAGATGACACAACCTTGCCTGCGGAAATGGAGGGGGATTTGAAGCACTTCTTGGTGATGATCAAAGGCGTTTGCCTTCAATAGGAATTGCACCTCAGCCATTAGGCAGCATCACGATAAACGGAAAAAAAAAACGGAAGTTGTAAACGGTTTTACTTTGCTGGGGTACACAGTGAATCCTCAGGGAAACAACAGTAAAAAAATCAATTGCATTGCGTTGGGCAAATCCGTTGCACAAGTCCTCTTTAAAGCGTTGAGAAGTAAGAATATCGCCTTGTGACGAAGGTATGCCTTAATTATGGCAAGCCATGGTATTTTCTTAGGCCTCAAATGCATGCGAAAATTGGGCAACAAATACAGAAGATCAGAGGAGAATTGATGTCTTTGAATTAAGGTGTTGGTGTAGACTATTGAAAGTACTGTGGACTGCCAGAGGCACAAAGACTCTGTCTTGGAAGAAGCAGAGCCAGAATGTTCCTTAGCATCAAGGGTGGTGGGACTTTGTTTCGTGTACTTTGGACATGTTATCAGGAGAGACCAGTTCTTAGAAAAGAGCATCATGCTTGGTAAAGTAGAAGGCCAGGGGCGGGGGGAGGGGAGGGGGGAAGGGGAGGAAGAGAAAGACACACAGAGGATGGATTGACACAGGGCTGCAACAATGGGCTCAAATATATCAACAATTGTGAGGCTGGTGCAGGACTGGGTAGTGTTTTGTTCTGCGGTGCACAGCGTTGCTATGAGTTAGAACACACTGGCTAATAACAACAGAAACAACAACAAAGAGTCTTTTTCATTTAGATCAGTCAGTAATGGTTTTGTTGACTATCCTTTTTACAAGAGACACATTTTACAGTGTCACAGAGCAGTTGTTACGAAACGGTTGGCATACGGTCTAAGCTTTTGCTGTTTAATGTTTGGTTTGTAGATAAGGAAAGCCTTAAAATTAAACGAGGATATCGGTTATTAATTTTCCTCTTCAAATATGTATATATGTGTATACATATATGACGTATTAACCATTTGAAAACAAGTTGTTGATAACATATTGATTTGTTTCTAAACGCATCTTGTAAAAATAAAATAATTTCAAGTAACTAAACTACTATTATTGCTTGTAGAAATACGACACTTACTCTCTAATATAATTTAATATCGAGTCAGTATACAAATTTATTTAATGATCCTCACTTCTTAAAATTAGGATCTAATGAAGTCTCTTTTATTAAATTTGGTTGTCATGTGTCTTAGGTATCTTTTAATATTGAATGTTGCTCCCACTCTTTCCCTTGTGATGTTGACCATTTTATGAGACCAAGCCGTCATCCTGTAAAATATCTCACCTCCTGGTTTTTAATTGTTGTTTCCTTATGACGGTGTGCACTTTGTCAGTATTCCTGTATTTCCTACCGTAAACATGAAAGTTTGGCCTATGGTTCAAATTTTAGCTCAATGGTTTTGCATGTTATTTCATACATAAGGTTTTGTAATTCACTGGGTGTTATTAGTAGGCACACATGATTACTTATAACGGTCCACTGTTACTATTTCTACACATAAGGGCCTCGTTAAGGTGGTGACCACGAGGTCACTTCATGGCAAAGGGGTTCTTTTCCCACCTTATCTGCAGTAAGAACTTTGGCATCAAAAAAGTAGACAGTTTTCGAATTACCTTTTGCTCAAGTATTGAGCACCAATTTCTGACTTTCTAATTGTATCATCTCTTCTCCATTTATTAACTGGCATTCTTTTGTAAAGGAGCATTTGTCCTTATTAATGAGCGCTAAATGACATTTCCTTCTGAAAAAGGCACAGTCCATGCTCAATGATTTCCCCTTAATTAGAAAATGAGACATTGTAATGGTTTTTATTAAAGACATACTTTCTACTCTTTGAAATAGAGTAAAAATTCCCCCAACCAAAAGCAGTAACTATTTCTGATAGTCTCAGGAGAAGAGAAGAAAGAGTAATTTAATTACAATGTACAAAATGAAATTTATTTTTGTAATTATTATATCCTTATGAGAATGAAACTGAAGATTCTCCATCTTCCAGAACCAAAAAAAAATGTCAAAAATCAGTTGATTATTTCACATAACTTATCATCATTAATTATTGCTACAAATATTATTTAAATAATCAGAGTATAGTTTATTTCATTAAAGTCACAAATAACCAGTTGAAGCAAATGTAAGTTTATATGCAAAAATGTGAAATTCTTACCCATAGAATTATTTTTAGTACCTTTTATAGTTCAATAAAGTAATCTTACATTACAAGCCAAATCACAAGGAATTTTTGGAGAAAATATTAAATATATGAAAGTGAAAAAAGCCAACTAGCTTTTCCTTCATAATTAACTCTTAAGCTTCCTATAATAAAAGTAATTTAAAATATTATTAAAGAAGGATATTTAATAATGGAAACATATTTTGGAGAACCCATTAATATTTCTTCTAGGGAATATTATGGCACCTACAATTATAACAAAATAACCGAAATACAAAATTCCATAATTCAATTGCCTATGTCCATTTGGTAGCTTTTCAAATACTGCCCCTCTTCCTGACCAAATTATAGTAATATTAAGAAATGTTCTATGTAATGTGCTAATCTAAGGAAATACTGTACCGATATTGGTGCCCACATCCTAACATTGGTTCCTTCGGGATTAGGGATCCCAGGGTCTTTACATATTGTAATTAGGGATCCCAGGGTCTTTACATATTGTAATTAGTAGTTTCCTAAAGAAAGAAATATATTCCTAAGTGATTGTTGACCTCCGAAGAATCTTAGTGATTCTCAGTTTTTAAATGAAAACTTTTGGGGGCAGAGGAAAGGGAATGAAAAGAAAAATATGAAGTGCTCACAGTGAGCAATTTGAAAAATGGAATGAACCGCCGGAGAAAGGCAGCTCCCCAGATGACACAATCTGGGGAGGGGCAATGAGTCTCAAACAAGATTAGACATGGTCTCCTAACTTTTGAATTGGCATACCATGCAAGTGAGAGTTTATTAAGCAATTCTATCTACTTTTGTACATGTTAAAATTTTTCCTTAA